>NC_051846.1:189252175-189262070 GCF_002237135.1 Teleopsis dalmanni | reverse complement strand
ATAAATCACTTAGACATTAATCATCAACTGTATAAAATATTTTTCATTTTTATCTTTAATTTATATCAAATTTTATTTTAGTTTTACAGTAAGTCTTGTTTAAGGTATATCATTTGGTATAGTAGAAGCAAGATTAGGGAAATATATGTCATTACTAGCCATAATATTGACAGTTTTGGGATATGTCCACCCGACTTTTACAAAAAGTCTATTTTTTAGATAAGTTCTTTCAATTTCCACATAAACTAGATTCAAACTTGGCTTTCACTTTAAAAAAAGTATCTTTTCATTTTTAATATATTTTCAATGATGGACAGCGAACAAAGAAGTTATTATTATGCTATATTAAACACTAAATCATGTATTTGAAAAATACTTATAGGCAAGCAAATCTTTTTAATGTTAATTTATTAGCATAAATCAGTCAAAAGTCACTGTCACAAAGTTTATGATTTCGAATTTTCTTATACGAATTATCTCTTCATTATTTACATCAAAGATTGTTACCGCGCTTTAAATACTATTTGACTACCAGTAATCGTAAAATCTTATGTGTTATATATGACTTTATTTAAATAGGAATATCACGTTTTATGCAAAAAATACTACAAATTTTAAAATAAACTCTTTTTAAAATATGCAAACTAGGGCATTCATTTTTAAGTATTAATAATTTTCAGTAAAAATAAATTACTTAGCAACGCTTTCCAACACTGATAGCTGCAATCTAAACATAATGAGAATTCTAAAACATAATTAAAACCTGAACTAATTTTATTCCTTTTCATACGAGTGTGTAAGTATTCTCTTCATACGAAATCGTTATTTATTTTAAAATTGTTAAATAATGACAATATTGTTTATAATCCAATGTATTTTTTGTGATCAAAAGACATTCATACAACACTTAAAAAAATTATAGAATTTTACTTAAAATCTAAATTGACCAAAGCTATATAAATATTCTTTAAAACATTAAATATTACGACGTACTCTTACGTGATTAACTTGACAAATGTGAAGCAATTAGTGTCATTTGCCATAAAAATTCAAAACCTTAGTTTTGGTGTAAACACGTTATAGATATTGAATTGTACTCAATATAGTAAATGTTGTTGGCATTGCTATCGTTTTAGTTCCAAATCAAAATACATACATTACATTCATTTAAACCATATAAACAAGATATAATTGTACGATTACGATTTTAGCTCAAATCTGTTAAACTAGAACTTTTTAATGCCTTTAAAAAACTCTCATAACAAAGTTAATTTGAGATACTCCATTAAGAAACATAAAAAACGGTAGGTCAGCTAGTTATACAAACCACTAAATCTGTACCAAATAACTTTAAGAAAAAATTTATATCATATAATTTGCTTATTTGATATTGAACGGACTAATTAAATTCGATAAAAAGTACTTTTACATTTAGAACTTCTAAGTTACAACAACATAAGTCACTAAGTTAGTACTTATTTAGAACAATTAGGAAGATAAGGTATTTAAGAATAATTATATCAGACTTTAATATAAAGTAACTTTCAAAATCCACATTTTATTATAGCGCATTTCTGTCGTAGATGTGGTAGAGAACAGATCAACTCAGACAAACTCGTCTTTATATTCCATACTTCCAAGAATATCCCAATTTGTTATATAAATTAAGAGAAGTTTATATTCTAGTTTTATAAAATGTTTCCATAGTTAATTTTTACAACAGAGATTCAAGATTTTTTGAAATACTAACAAAATTCCATTGTTTCAATGACAGACACTTTTGGTACATTCGTTTTATTTACCAGTCCATTGATTCAGATTTGCCAAATCTGTGATAACTGATTTCCATTATAAATTTTTCCTTCTAATAAAAGGAAATAACAAGCGTATTAATATAATAATAATTTAAAAATTAATATTAAAAAATTAATTAAAATTAATATTAATATATAATAATATTATATTTAATGACAAGCGTAACATATTTACCTAACTAAAATTATTGAGTAGATTTCATAGTCCACATCTTATTACAGCGCACTTTTTTTAGCAGACGTAGTATATAGACTGATTGGTTCTTTTTTATAACCCATACTTAAATATCCCAATTATCATATAAATGTAGTCATAAACATAGTCTTTAATTATTCAATATTTCTAAAATTAAATTTTTGGAATATTTTTTAGCAGAATAGATATTCCACTGTCTCCGTAATAGCACACCTTTTATTTAGTAACCAACTTATTTAGATTTGCAAAATCTGCAATAATTAAATTCCAATACCAACTAAATTACAATTTTAGGTCATATACAACGATGATTAATTTATAACATTCTAGATATTTACCAGAGTTAGAAGATTACCCCGAAATTATCAGCTGTTTTATTTGATTTGACAGATAAACTATGATTTAATTCGATATATGCATTTGTGAATAATATAAATGTTCGATTAGTTAACAAAATTTGATAAATCGAGAGTAATAGCATTTTCACTTGATAAATCTCGAGTCAATCTAGATTTAGTCTCAATCTATCAAACACTTTTTGAGTAATCTAATCGTGTTTTAATCGTGTTAGTTGAAATTTACATTTTTCACAAATACATATATCGAATCAAATCAAAATTTATTTCTCAAATCATGTAAAACAGCTGTTCATTTCAGAGTAATTTTGCTACTCTGGTAAAATATCTAGAGTGTTATAAATTAATCTCGAGTGTTATACATTTTACCTTAGATTTATCAATCGAAAATGAAAATTACACTAAAATTGCATCAGGAGAGCATCTCGATTACCCATAAATCTAGGTTGGATCCAGACTTACCAATTGAAAACGCCATAAGAAAATTAATTTCTTTTTGTGTAAAAAATTATCAGCTTGATATCGCTGATATAAGATTTCGAGGACTTGTAGCTCAGCGTAGTTCTTTGAATGTCCTTTTTGAATGACTTTTCAGGCTTCGGAATAAGACCACAGCCAGAGAGTGGTAGCACAAAATATAATTTATATTCAGCAAGCTGTACTGAAATTCTTATACCACTTATTAGCTATATACGTATATATACAAATATGTGAAAATTTTAACTAATTAAATATTATAAAAAAAAACTTTGCTTTTGTCCATCTAAAAACTAATAAATAATTATAAACTGCATTTAAGCACTGTTTGGTCAGAGTTGATTCATATTAAAGGGCATTAATTATGTATTATGCAGAATATGTTGGTTCCCTTAAATTTTTCAAACTAAGTATACGAGTATATTATGTATATATTATTCTGAGAATATTTCTTTTAAAGCTATTACTCTACTAAAGCACCCAGTAATTAAAAAGCACGTAGGTGGCGCCAAAACAACTTGTTGCTCTTGCGCTTGTACTGTGCTCTGTGGGGTAAGAAAATTTATATGAAAATTTATAGTTTATATATATATATATATATTGTGAAGATAGCCTGACTTGTAGTTGTTGTGTTTCAATAAAAAAATGTTATCGTTACTTCTTGTTGCATGCTAGACTGTAACTTATATCAAATTTATATCTCGAAACATAGATACATGTATTTTCTATTTGTTGTTGTTGTTATTGCTGCCGTTGTTGTTGTTGTTGTTGTTGTTGTTGTTGTATGTGCAGATAATATCTATAAAATATGTAGTTAGAGTATGCACATGAATTTGAGAAGTTTCGTTTTACTTTTACCTATGCTGAATGCTTTTCTTAGGTTTTAATTTAAAATAGCAGCGGAAAAGTAGTAGCAAAAAAAAAAACTAGAAATATATTTATTTTATATAAGAAAATTTACATATTTATTGCATGTAGGTGCGCGACAAGATGAAATTGGAAATTTTTATAAATTTTTTTCTGTTGCATTGCAACTGCAACTGCAACATAATCGCATTTCAATTAAAAATTCATTTACATCACGGTTTTTTGCCTATAGCGGCTTTAATTTAATACGAAATTTAAAGTTTTAAAATGGAAATATTAACATTTTTCCTCATAATTATGCGCTGCTATGTTGAATGGAAAAATGTTGCAAACTTTATTTTTATGATAAGAAATTAAGTGAAATGTAGGCGCAAGTCTGCAGGAAAAGTGTAAGTGTTGTTCACATGGAACAATGCTGAATGTTGAATAGTTGCACTCTTGTTTTTTTTTTATTAAAAGGTGCAAAAAAGGAAAAGTTTCAACAATTTTAAATGCTTTTAAAGAGTTGTGATATTTTTAATAAAACCATTTTAATTTGTCTTTTCGCTTTGCTTTATAGCTTGGCGCTGCGTATTCAAGTTGAAATTTAAACCTTCGCCTGATGTTGTCATAAAAATTATGAAAATGAAGGGCGTTTTTACAATAAAACTCAGCATTTCCACCAACGACACAAAAAAATTGTTTGTTAGGAAAGTGAAAATGCATATCTAGTTTTTAGATTTTTTATTTTAAATTTTCGTTGCCATGAGACAAAATAAATATGCAGACTTTACTAATAAAAAAACCAAAAAAAAAAAAATTTACAATACAAATTAAAAATCATTGACCGACAGTTAAACAAAACAAATTTTATTTGTGCAAAAATTTCTCTATAAAAAAATTAAAAATGAAGTACGGAAATTACGCATTTTTGTCATAAATTTATAATTAATTTTAAGTAAAAATTTAAATTATACCATACTTTATATAATACAAAATCATAAAACGAATAAAACATAAAATATTCACTTTAATTGAAAATGCAATGGTGAGCGGAAATACAGGAGAAAAGATATCATTGACATTTTAAATTGAATTTTGCCATCGTCTGGATTAATGCACTTCATTTCCCTTTTGCATAATTGCCATTTCCACATAAATCTCTTTAAATTTATTTAATTTTTTAATTTTTCACTTTTTTGTTTAAATTTTTTGTGCACGCATATTCAAATCGGTTTGTTTCAAATGAAAATGAGTTAGAATTGCAAAATCATGCAAAATAGGAGTTTCATTTTTAATAAGGAAACAGCATAATTAAAGTTTATAATCAACGACAATAAATCAAATAAAATAATAAAATATAAAAAGTTTGAAATATTTTTTACCTTTCAAGTGAAGTTGGCATTAAAGAGATAATCATAATAAAAACGTCATGCAATATGTAAATTTATATGATTTTCGCAAAATTTAGGGACGGTCTTAATGACGACAAAGTACCTATAAAACTTATAAAAATTAAACATAAAAAAATAAATTTAAATATAAAACATCAGGAAATGTAAATGATTGCGAAAATGTTTCTTTTTTCTTTTAAATAATATATAAAAATAAAAAACACAGCAGCTGCAAATTGGGCAATTTCATAAAGACACAGAAATGCTAATTTCTCAATATAAAAAGATTTCACTTTAGAAAAATAAGTACTTAACTTCTAACTAAACTACCATACACTTCTAAATAAAAAATATTAATTTATATTGAAATCAATAAATAATACGCCTGACATGAAAATTAATTAGAGGTCAAAATTAAAACCAACAATTTTGTCATATCCGCGGTTAGATATAGATTAGAGTAGGTCAGTGTGACCTACCTACCTGAGTCAGTCAAGTTGACCAACTAACTTAAATCATACGACTGGATTATGCGTAAAGATTAACTACAGAAATAGATAGGAGTGTTTAAATAAAGAATAGTCCGTAATTTTGCAAGGTGTCATTAATATGCTATCAAATAATGATCTTTTATTATTACATACCGTTTACGAATTTTATAATTCATAACCTATAACCTTCCACATAACAATACAAAACAATAATTTCTACTAGTCACAACAACAAATATTGACTATTTGCTGTTATTCACAACTTTCCGTAATATTAAAGATACAAAACTTTGATCCCTGGTATACTCTATTGTTAAATAGCAATGAGTCAATCTATTTGACATATGTATGCGGCTTAAAAGTAGAAAATTTATGTATGGTGTTATGTTTTGGGTCACTTGAAATATATTATTTAGCTATAGATTACCGAACTATTGTAATGTTTTCTAAGTCGAAATTAACCTCATCAGTGAGACTACTTAAACGGTATGACATTTTATGACAATATTATGCATAGACAAGTCGCAAGTAATTTATATATAAGTATAGAGATAAGTGCGCATTCCCCATAACCCTCACTGCAGAAGTTGTGGAAACCCGCAGGAGAAAGAAACAATAATACATTTTCTTTGTGAATGTCCGGCTTTAGCATCCAGAAGATATAGGTTCTTAGGAAAATACTTCTTTGATTGTTTATCAGACTGCTCAACGGTGAAGATGAAAGACCTATTAAATTACCTAAATTCGGCGGGATGGATTTAGTCTCTACTCTTCTATACCAGGGTTCCTGCGCGGAATGTGGTAGCAAAACGGCGAAAAATCGCTAATTGAGGTACTTGGAAGTTATATAATAGTCTGTTACTGGTTTTTCTACTCAACTCTTAATGAAATTTGTATACTAAATAAATTTGATGTGATTTGTGTGTTTCGAGTTACACTGTTATCTATGGAAATTATAAAATCAGTGAGTTCTTCACACTACTCTTCCAGGTAATACAATAATATTATAGATGGGTATTATCATACAATTCTTTCACTGTCTTCTAAGACAAAAACATTACAACAAATATAAATAGAATGATTGGTAGGTAGAACAAATCCGTCTTATATGAAGAGAAGTTTAGTTAACAATATGCAAGAAAATTACAAAAACTATTCTCAGTTTAATAAAAATTTATGTCGAACTGTGTACGGTCATTATTTAATCGTTGGGTTATGTACGCCAATAGAACGTCCATTAGAAATAATGGATGAAAGAAGTGATTAAATATTTATTATGACAATAAACAGCTTCTCCAAACAAAGATCATCTTCTCAAAAGAGGGTTTAGTTTCCTCTTCAACTTTTAAAAATTGTTTGAACTGTTCAGAGTCACTTTTCTAAAAAATATAAGTTTTGTCATTGAAACCAAATAATTTTGTAGATGTGATTGAGGAAGTACAATTGATTTTCGAATCAGAAAGAAAACCGGAGTTACGTGAGTAACTCCTAACATATTGGAGCGTAGAGCCAGTTCCATCTTGCATTTTAAACAACATTTAAATATTTAAATTGAAAATAGTTTAAATATTCTACAATTTTTAAAATATGTTAATGCTCTATTTTACAATTTTACTAGATACAATCATAAATGCTAAATATTGCGTCTAATAAATTGGATAATATGATTCTTCATTAATTTTTTTTTGTTTTTTTGCTGGACAAAAGTTACAATAACAAGCCAACAAGAATACTTAAAAACTTCAAGGTATCTTTACAAGCTTCTCCGCCAAGGGGTCCTAATATTTTTTTTCATTATTATATTATCATATCAAGTGTTTTTTTTTTATACTATTATTATGGAAATAATAGGACTCAAACTTCGGATGGGTTAGGTCATTCAAGGAAATGTAAATATTTCATTTTTTTATATATATTTAAAAGCTTCCGGAATCAAAAGCATAAAATTTGAAAAGCCTTTCATATATATATGTATATATCTATACATATATATAACTATAAAAAATAAAATAAACGATGCCGTTACTATTTAAGTACTTTCTTGCTTATAATGTATTGTTTTTATGACCAAATATTTTTTAATAATAATTTTATTTTTTAAACTGGCTGATTGATCAATAGTTAAACAATACATTTTAAAATGTTTTTTTTTTGTATTTTAAAAAATTTTAATTGAACCAATATTTCGACTACACTTTTTTCTTATTCATTAGAAATTTGCTGAATATGTGCTGAATATTTTTTTTTTCCAAATTTTACAGTTCAGTTTATTCACAGACAAGACTTTTCTCTAATTCAATGTTGCACAATAACGATCATTGAACCATCCCACTACTAAGATACCCGCCGTGTGTACTTATAAAATTTTAATAGCCTTAACACTAAAAAACAATAAAAACTGAAATTATATATAACAATACTATAAAAATTGCAGTTATTTGTCACAAATTTTTCATTTTACGAATTAATAATTTCACTAAATAAAATCACACGATGTTTTTAGGTACATATGTAATTGCTGTATATATTTATATGAGGGCAACATAACGCTTCCATTCATACTAGTATTTTATGTAAAGCTGGATTACAGGTTAACATGAACTATGAAGTAACTCATATTAATTAGACATAAATATTAAATTGTTTTTAATTAAATATTAAATTTTTTAATTTAATATAATTTTATATAACAATAAAATAAATGAAAAACATTTTACCTGCGAAGTGCGATTGTTATATAGCTAAGATACATTTTTTCATGTCAAATATTTATTACACATACCTGTAAAAGATAGAAAATAAATTATTAGTTAAAATTTTAATTATATATTTTATAATTAATATTTTTTAATATATTTAATTACATGTATTTTTAAATTTAGTATTTATTATGTTTAACAAATTCATTTTAAATTAATTAATACTAAATATAGGCTTTTAAACAATTATCAAGCAGCTGCGAAGCTAAGTAAATTCATGGAATTCTCGGAAAGTCGTCTAAATATTTCGTGACATTAGCCATTGTGAGCACAACGCAAAACGGCCGCTGACCCCTTGCCATTGACCATTGACCAAAAAAGTACCAAAGTCAAGTCGTCGGGTTATGATAACATTTAGTTTTGTCTCAAAACGTAACTACAGTTTTTTGTGTAAAATTATAGGCCCACGTGCCTAATTTCGGAAGCAGTAAAAACACAGAGCAGTTCGCTTTTAATGTTTACAACCAATAAAAAGCCTACTTCTGTTTCTTTAAACTTTAGGTTAAAACTAAAAATAGAAAAAAAACTGTTTATTTTGTTAACAACTTTAACGGATTAAGACATAACTAATGTAACTGAATTTGGTTGTTAACAACTTTTTAATTTCGTACTAACTAAACAATGTTTTTACACAAGACAAATTTTTGTTACAGTGGTGGCCAAAACTATTGAGCCCACTTTAAGCACAACATGCATGTGCATGAGTATAACAAATCAATGCATAAAATGAAAGAAAAAAATTATTTATTAAAAATTTTTAAAAATATTATATTTACGTGTTTTTGTGAATGAGAAAATTGCAAAGTTTGATTTTCAGATTTATTTACAATTAAAATTCAAGGTTACAAACTTGTTTATGTTCGCTTTGTTTTCCAAAATAATTGCCAAAATGCGTTTTGATTTTAATCAAAACAGTATAAATGGAAAATTTTTAACAGGAAATTACCACACTTAAATCAAAATAAAACAAAAAACATATTTCCAAATACTACATTTACTTAAATTAGGCACGAAAACGTTTTTGGCCAAATCATTGCTTAAATAAATATTTATAAAAATTTTTAATTTTTGCTACTGACCAAATTTCATTGATAAAAAGAATTCAAAATTCGTGATATTTTTATTATAATAAAGACTTAAACTGTTTAAATTTAAACGGAACAATTAAATTATGTCATAAATAATTCTAACAATATTCAAGAATTTTACCTGAAGCGGTTACTCAACCCAAATTCGTACCAAAAATAAACCTTCATCAAAAAAATTTATTAGATTTGAGTAAAGTTTCGACAAAGAAGAGTAAAAATAAAGGAAAAGTAAATATTCTGTATATATTTTATTTAAGTTTAGCGAAGCTTCTTATGATAATATGTAACGTCTTATATTTGACACGTAAATGGACGGATAACTCAAGGAAGTGCAACAATTGTATTAAATAACAATTTTTTATATTATTATTATCAAATAATAGGCTATAAATATACTCCGACCTAAAAGATCTATTGTGTGCCGAAAAGCCCAACTAAAACAGTTCTAGACATTTTAAAAATCTTGTTATTGCT
>NC_051846.1:189122830-189252075 GCF_002237135.1 Teleopsis dalmanni | reverse complement strand
ATTTTTAAAATCCATAGATTGAAGTTCTCAATAGTTTCAACTAATATGAATAAAGAATGAATCAACAAAGAAATGGAATCCAAACTTCCGTTTTGACAAAGCGAAAGCCATAGTCGTATAATGAATAATTAAAAAACTAATTATGTTAAAGTTAAAGTTGTACTTATATATAATTAAGAATTTTATAATTAAATGATTATTAAAAAAATGTTGGCAAATATTTTATAACAATGAAATTTATGCAATATATTTTGAATTTATATAAATTAAAATTTTTTCTATATTTTTATAAAATAATTTAAATGTCTTCAACTTTCAGTTAAATCACGGTTTCCACCTTCTCGCTTAAGGCATTAATGATAAATCTGAAAATTATTTGCTCTTACAGTTGCAAACGTTACTAAATGACATAAACTCCAAGGACGATGTGGAAGTAATGCCATTAATTTAACGTAAATATCACCAAATATAAATACTTAAAAGTAAAAAGAGAAATCTTTTAATTTTTTATTGAGTGAAGTATTGGAAAAATTATATTAATTAAAAATAGCCTTCCGAAAATTGTAAACCTTGTGGTTCAACTTAAAAGCCTTGTTGCAATGCACATAAATCTTGGCCTTACGTTACACCAGAAATCAATTGAGTACACTTTAAATAAATCTTTTTCAGTTAAAATTTACACATTCTTAATTAACAACATTTTCGTAAGGACAAAAATTTTATTTCTTTAGTCTTTTAATACATTTTTAAACATTTAATGCCACATTCTACAGCACTTATCACTTTCCTATTTCTTCGTACAAAAAATTATTATTTTTTTTTCTTAATAAAGTAAATAAATTTGTATGAAAATTTAATTTGTCAGGCATAGTCTCCTCTCTCTAAAATGCATATCAATTCAATTAGCCGAGAACAACAAATCCCTGCCATTTCACCTAACTGACACTTATTGCTTTTGTTGCAGGATTTATGTATTTTAAGTGCTTGCAACTACAATATTTCGCTAGAAACTGTTACTCCTAAGCAAGTTTACTTCGCTTTCCTTATAAATTTTGCACAAACAAGAAGCTTTTACCTTTAATATAAATTTGAAACAATAAAATAAAAAATGACATAAATAAATTTTCATAAAGTAATAAAAAATATAATAAAATAATCACTTGTTTTGACAGAAATGAAATTTTGCCTGTCGAAGGGAAGATACAAATAAAAACAAATCAATGGACTTCATTCCGAAATGACAGCAATGAATTTCAAAGACGTAATTCAAAACAAAAAGTTATTAAGAAAAAAATATAAAAACGTGGCAAATAAAGGTTATATGATTTTTAAATTAAAATATATACATACATTTAAAGCTAAAGAAGTAAATACACGAGTACATATATATTTTAGTACATATATTTTATAGCAAAGTAATTAACAGGACTGATATTAATGGTTAAGTAGGTTAGGTTAGGTCACGCTGGCAGGTCAAAAAGGTCATGCGTAATCCTTACCTATGATTATCAATGATTAAGTAACGATTAGCACAGCTCCCAATACCATCTTCACCACTCTACTAAACTTGCTAGGTCGAAAAGTATTGCTTATTCATAGTAGTTATGTTTAAAACTACATTACAAAAACTTCAGTCTGGACGTAGCCAACGCCCCGAGGGTACTATAGTTTCAGTAGGTTTTATTATACAGTAATATCTCGGTCCTATATTTAAATGAAGCATTTGATTAATTGCTGCCTTTCCCCACACAAAGTTTAATTTAGCTAAAATAAGAAATCTGAAGTTATTTGTTACAAAAGATGTTTGAGCTTTAATCAGAGATATGGAGCTTTCTCCTGTTAATGAAAAACCTGACTTTCTGATGCCTTTAATGCTTTCAATCGATTGCTTTATAATAGCCTCGTCAATACATTACTGGTTCTTCTTGAAAGACTGATGCTAAAATATAAAAATACAATACTTAAAGCCAGTTCATTTGTCTGAGTATTAGCGTCTTTAACTATTTTTTGGTAACAATAGATAATTTTATACTGTATATATTAAGAAATGCTTTGAATTAAATTGATTTTTATTGTACGTTTTGAAGAAAGAAAACAAATTATTAATATAAATTATTGTTTTAATAAAGAGGTTTTTGTTGAATAGTAGTGAATTGCAACAACAAAAAGTTTTCATTATTTTTAATTAAATAAATTTATGGTTGACCATATAGCTGTTTCGAATATTGCCTAATACCCTTCATCATTTTGTGATGCTTATTTGTTTTAATGATTCAGAAAACATTTTACGAAATCTTTTAATATAAAAGAATACAGCAGTTATTATTATTATTATTATTGTTAAAAAAAGGGATAGTACACTGCGACCTAAAAGATCTATTGTGCTCCCTTAGTAGCATTAGTGTGTTTCTCCAAGTCTAATTTCTTTAATGAAATTAGGTAGAGCCTACCTTTTCTAGTCTTGAATGCCTATGTTCCATGAAATATCCTCCTAGGTGTATCTTCTGCTTGTGTATCAGTGCCGGGTATTCCCCTAGCATATGGTCTGCAGTTTCTCTCTCTTCTCTGCAGTATCTGCATTCTGAGTTGGATTAGTTTCCTAACTTTATTAACTTACAATTCAATCTACAGTGATCGGTCAATAAACCCGTAATAGTCCTTAGGCTCTTTTTTGTTAGTTGTATGCAATTCTTTAAGCGTTTTAGGTTGTTAGTTCCTAAAAGCATTTTAAATTGCGATGGTCTTGGTAGTTTTTCTAAATATAGTTCTCTTTCCTTCTTCTCTGCTCCGTTCATAAGAAGGGATTGAAGGAAATACAATCCATTGGATTGAAGTAGTAAATACACAATAAAATTAAAAATTAATGTTTCATCGGCATTTTTCTGTTATCTGACTGTATGAATTTTCGGAAGTCTACATAATTATAAGCCTTACAAATATTATTACGAACTGTAAATAGTAGAATCATTGGCTGCAATAAAATACTATTTACTATACTATTTACTATTACTATTTACTATATACTATACTATATAATATACCCAATCCAGTTTTATTTTTAAAATGCACCATTTAATCTTAACTGTCTCGTGAATTGTTTCGTTAACTATGTCTGTATGTCTCTATAGTTCTTAATGTCAATTACAAATAATCATTATTATATATTTACGGAATTTGTAGTGCCTTAAAATTCATAGAAATACCCACGCAAGTTAAAAAATAAACAGAAAATAAAAATAAAATGCAAAGTAGGCTTTTTGCCCATTAAATATAAGAAAAATAAACCAAAACAAGTCACTGCCTAGCCAATAAAATCTGCTAAATTACGCAGGCAATAGACGTAATAATCACATTAGACCAGCATCTGAAGGCATCGGCGTCGACTACGACTGCTGATACTGCTGAGTGTTCACATCATTTTCATAGCACTTTTGCCTGCGGCTTAAATGGGAAGTTTTTAATTACAGTCGAAATTAATAACGTCATTAAATACTTTTATCACTGAAAAAGCTTCGGTAAAATGTTGAAGTTTTTACCTTTTATGACGCACTCCTGCATAATTATACGCTAAGGATTGTTGTATCCTGCCGGTGTTGTTGTTGTTGTTGTCGGCTGTTACTATGGCTTGACTTTTAAATGGTTTTACTCGATTCTGTTTAGATGCGTTTATTTTGAAGTTGTTGTTTTTTTTTAAGTAGAAAAGTCTATCATAAACAGTGGCATTATTCATTATCTTTATAGATACTAAAACGTTTTTCGTCATTTGTCAGTTATTTAGTGGAGTTTATAGCTGCGAGGAATTGAAGTGTTAAGGAAGTTTGATGAAAGTGCAAATGTTTAATTTGCTAATAAAATAAACAATTAAGAAGTCGTTTTAAGCTATGCTCTTGTTTTGGTAAAAAGATGAAAAATGCTTGTAAATTTGTTTCAATATTTAGAGAATAATTTGTTAGAGTTTCATTGAAAAAGTTTCTTATTGGTATTGAATTAAAATATTTAATAATGCTTTATAAAACGATATAAATAGTCAAAGCGGTTGAATAATTATATAAGGAAGAAGTACTTTATTTGTTTTTAATCAACAAAATTATGTAGTTACTATTAAAACTGATAAATTAGTAAAAGTAAATTCAGTTGAGTTTAATATCTTGTAATATTCTATAATATCAAAGGGTGAACAAATAACACAAATGTATGCAATTAAGTATTTCAAGGATTCGCTAATGTTTTTATTATTAATTAGTTAATTAAAATATTGCTTGCAGTATACTCGATATCAAACATCTGTATTAAAACGAAATACAATTAAATACCACACTAAAAAAGTTTAAAAGCATAAGTTTTTATATCATATGAACTTATTTTCCATACAATACATATTGTAATTGTCACAATTTCATAACTTTCTACACTACACATACTTTTCGAGTGTATATACTTTAATAGTAATTTCATTTAAATTCTTATAATTTTCCTAGAAACTATTTATATTGTAATGCAACAAAAATAATAACGTAAAACTTCACAGATTAAAGATACATTACGTACAAAATTTCTAAACAAGTTCCATTCTGCTCTACTGACCATGTCACTAGCAGATGCAACTATGTTCAGCAATACAGAAAAGTAATTGTAGGACTTATGTACATGAGCTGGCGACTTATCGGACAGAGTTTATAGCCTTGTTAATTCCGAACTAATGTCCGCAATTTTGTTCAACATTTGCCATATTCACTTAGTACGAGTACGAGTACTTTTCCACATAACCAAATGTGCTCCGAAGTCATTGTTTCTAAGTACAAAATTTGACCCAATTTATAAGCTATTGACAATTTTATTTTATATCTTTTTTAAATAGCTTTCACTTTAAGGATTACCAAGTTAATTGAGATGAATTTAAACAAGTAATAAAATACTTAAATAACTATAAAATTAGAGAAAACAAGTATGTAATAATACTAAATAGGAAACAAACTATTTAAAGTTATTTCTCAATTTTTTATAGTTATTAACTTCTCAAATATGTTAGTTTATTATTATCAGACACTAATTAAGTCAATGGAGGAGATAAAAGCTCAATAACGCCAAGTTAGCTCAGGTTTTTATTATGTAGAAAATACTTATATTTTTAAGATATTTATTACATACTTACACTATCTAGAGTACCGTTTAGATTAGTGATTCTCAACCTTGTTTTGTCCAAGGACTAGGTATTATAATATTTTTGTTTTTAGTACGAACCACAAGAATAATAATTAAGAATAATAACTTCAATATGCTTTATGCATCTCTGGTATAATGTATAATGAATTGTGTAAGTACATAGGTACATTACGAGCCTGTAGACTATAAAATAGGTATATAATTACTTGAAAATTTTTTGTGCTTACTTTTTTTATAACTGAGGTCTCAGTGTACAAGCTGTGTATTCATATCTGTTGAATTTAATTCACGGACCATTTTTACCATCTCGCGGACCACCGGTTGGGAACCACTGGTTTATATACTTAAAGTAACGAAAGTATATACTAGATGCTAGATGATTTTAAAAATAGTTTTGTGGATTTTAATTATTTTGAGCTTATTAAAATATATAATTTTAAAGTAAAAATGAAATACTTATTTCAATATGAGTTACATTTATTGAAAGTAAAGATAGTTCAGAGTTTCATCTTTTACGAAAAAAAAAGTTAATACTTAAAAAATTTTAAATATGCGCTAATTACTTATATTATATTATTGTTTTTATTATTTTACATATTATTTTATATGTGCAACATAATAATTTTAAGTAGACTTTAAGTATACTTAACAAAAAACTACTGAGCTTCTAACAACATACTCCAAACTCTTACTAACGTATAATATATACATATAGCATAGCAACCATCTTCATTAAAAATAGTTTAAATGTACAATTCGTAATTCATACATATACTTCCTAACCGAATAGTCCTTCAAACTAGCGAAAACTTAAAATGATTTTAATATTTAATAAGATTTCAACTGAAAATTGTTATTCTATATGTAAAATTGATTGTGGGCTCATTAGGTAAACCATTTTCGCTTCGTTATCATTTTTCATTTAGACAAGGCAATTATTCTTGTAGCAATTTACGCACAAGTAATTTAGGTTAGAATCGTTATTATTACTAGAAGGTTAGAAATACTCTATAATTTATACCAACAAATGTAAGATTGTAATGATTGCCTTATATTTGAATGAGTGTAGCTTATATACGTATAATATGTGGTATGCTAATGATGCATCGAACTGTGAAACACCAATGCATCTTCATCAGTTGAGAATCCTTCTGCAATTGTTACTTTATTAAACGAAGCATGATACATCATATATCTGTGAATTTATTACGCACAGAGACACTTTTCATATAGGAAAGCTTAATTTGAAGAAATTTCAGAAATGTATGAGTTCAAAATGAATTAGTGAAACTTTGCTCATTACGAACACATGAAGTTAATTTGCTTGCTTGAGTGATAATGAAAATTGTATTGTTGCACTTGTAATAATATAACGCAATCATAATCAAGTGCGAGTTAATTGCAGTGGAATTAAATACGAACAACAAATATACGTTGTGAAGAAATCCTTTCGGTCGTGAATAATTTGATTTATTAAACTAAATTGAAATTATAGCGCTTCATAATATGTTTTAATATGCATACTTATTGCAATCAGATGTCGGTTTAGGTTTTTGAAGCTGTCCGATGTAGGTTCTTTCAATAATTTCAAATAAATATTTGTACAGTACTTATGAAGACCATCTTTCTATACACATATAGATAGGATACACCAGTTGCGGACCGTCTTTTAAAATTATGCTACTAATTCATTAAGGCCATTTGTTTAGGTCAATCATGGTATGGAAATTTTTTGGCCACTCTAAATGATCTAAGGGGACCTACTTTAGAGCGAGAAACAACTTTGTCATTTTACTAAAACGTACATAATGTTTAATTCCTATATCTAATATGCGATATCCCAGGTACGAAGACACTAAATTGGGTTCTAACGAGTCTTGGACAATGACAAAGCAGAGAAATGGTTGCTTTCTTCTTCATTTTTGAACCACAGCTAACTACTTGACTATCTTCAAAAGAGTCATCATAATTATTATAAACACTAAGTTCAATCCGGAAGACACTACAACAATTACATAGTTAGAAAAACGGCTACTAGCAGACTCTCCCACCTAGCTTGTTTTTAAGTTTGAAGTTTCTATAAATATTTTTGTTAAATTTTTTATTAAATTTTTACTTAACAAGAACTTTTGCATTTAATGGGGTGGTTTCGAACAGTAGTGAATTATAGCAACAAAATTTTTTTATTATTTTAATTAATGATGATAAAGGATATTTGACAATACTAGAGAAAGCTTTATCATAATTTAGTCGGAAGGATAGCAATAGATTGAAGTCTTCTCATAATACTCTCTAACTTACCTCATTTTTAAGTTCAAGGTTTTTCTGAATAAATTTCAAGTCATTTTTAAAAAATTTATATACAATTTTAAATTTATCTTTATATATGAAAACTTAGAAACTAAACAACCCCGCAATCCTAAAATTAGCCATTCTAAATTATACTTGCCAATTTTTGTTGCACAAAGCGATCATAGCTCCATTTACATCTTGGTTCACTGAGAACACTGACCGATAAATGAGATTCTATTATAGTAGTACCAAGTCTGCATACTCTTTTCATACCATTTTAGCATAGCTAGGTAGTCAAATGAAATTAGCTTCATAACGGCACTAATACATGTAGGTTCAAGTCTAGATTGTATCTTCTAAATACTAAAACAGATAATAAGAATCTATTGACATGTACCGAGCCTGCTTGTTGGCATTTTTATTTTCTGTTATTAATTTAATGTTATTTAATGTTATTACCATAATTATTAGTAGTAGTATTGTAGTAGTATTGTCGCAATTGAAAAATTACAGTCGAAAATGTAGAATTAATTTTTGACTGTATATGTTTTAAACAAGTTTCAATAAGCGAAAAAATATCGATTTAGTTTTAAGTTTAATATCCCGTCTAAATTATTCATATATATGTCATCTTGATTGAGAGCCTAAATTAAAATCGTCTGAAGATCATGTAACCAGAAACCCATAACCAAAACTTTGTGAAAATATCACAAAAACAAGAATCAGTATGTCAGATGATATTGTATAAAGTTGATTCTGACTTTGCTATCTCGTCTATGTTACTTTTAAGTATTTTCGCTCTGTAATAAGAGCCCAAACTGAAATTATCGTAGGATGGGGACAGTTCTCAACAGTTTTTGATATAATCAAAGATTGATTGGCGAAAGTCTTTTCAAGTAATACCAACTTTTATTACCTATCTACGTAGACGTAGTTTAAACTGAAGTCGTCTCTTATCTACAACCCTTATCGCTTCTAATCTATAAATTTTGAATTATTTGTGGGTTTTACGAGTAGTTCACATTAAATATAATGCCAAAGCGGTTTGTATAGCCAATTGACGTTAAATAAGTATGATTTCCTGACCATCAAAGAAGTCGTAGTCTATGGATAGATAGCAGTTTGATTTAATTAATTTTAAATAAATGTGAGGGACTTGCATAATGTATGCGATTAATACATGATAAGTTCGATGGACAGTAATTGTGATCTATTTATTTTTAGACTTTTTATAAGTATGTATTGGTTGTCATGACAGTCATGATCTCCAGTTAGGCAGTAGTTTGCTTTAATTAATTTACAAAAAACTGTGAGAAATTTAAAATTTATACGATTTGTGCATGTCAAGTTTGATGGACAGTTATCTATTTATATCTGGAAATATTTAAGTACATCTCTATAATACCCCACATTCAAAACTGTTCAACATCCTAAACGCCTTTATTACAACAACGACATTTTTAATTTCGAATTTTTATTAGTGCAGTTTGCATTAAAAAATATATTAATAGTAATGATTAAAAGTGATAGCTATTGATTTGATTCTTAACATAATGATCTATATGGACAACATTAATGCTTTTGCAATGGCCTCTTCTTTTTTGTTCATATTGAAAAGTAACAAAATATTTCAAATTTTAAATTTTAAACTAAATTCCTTATGCGTACTTTAATTAATATAATTAGAAAATTAATCTAAATAGTTACTTAAACTTCATGACTATTTCACAATCAACTTTCATGCTTTCATTTTCCCTGTGCAAATTATAAGTAGTTTTCGTTGAGCTCAGTAAATCGCAATCAATATATTTATCTAAAGTTTAGTGCAGAGCGCATTAATCATGTTTAAATTCGAGCAAACATTTAATTAAATTCAATTTAAATGTACTTAGTGCTTTGGAATTAAATATGTATAATTTGTGAAAACATCTGTGCTTAAGGCTTATTTTCTTATCGTTAATGGACGGGTAGGTAAACGGCCGTAGGCAAGAAGGAAACAAGAGCAATTCGTTCAAGACAGCTTATTTAATGTATTGGGTTAATGAATAAAATATCTCAATTGAAAGCAAAATACCAAAGGGATCAAATATTGCTTTAAATAAGATAATTGATAGTAGCTAATGTTAAATGTTAACTTATTTTAAAGGCTTTAACACAAAAACATAGAAGAGTATGGTAAGATAATAAAAAAATATGAAACGTTTCCTTAGGAACTTAAACCTGTGTTTTGGTAATTAATTAACACATACGAGTAAGAATGGACACGAAAGTCAGGAGTTATTTATACATGAATTATATAATTATGTATAAATATTATGTAGACAGTCATGTGATGTTACGTTAGGAATATTAATGTTTAATATAGTTAAGCCTTTGGCGTCTGCAAGTACGCAAAATAAATAATATATTTTCTCGCATATTTCCATACCGAACAAGGCAATTGGCAACAAAAACAAAGCACTTCAAAGCAACTTCATTGCAGTCAGGAAGGAAGGAAGAAGTCCTGCAGTGAAATCCATGCTTGTAATTTTTGGCACTGTTTATAGTGCAAATATTATCAAAGTACATTTAAGTACAATTATTAATGTTTTTATTACTTGGTACTAACACAAAATTTTGTTAGTATGAATGAGTATTTGCTCAGTAGTTTGGTGAAATATTCACAAATACTCGAAATCACAATGGCAAACAAGGGTTAGTTACATTTTTGCACTAATGATGATAGGGACCTACAAATATTCCTATTCCTATAAATAAAATTTGTTTATTTGCAATATGATAGCAAACAACAATTTATATTTTGTATGTTACAGATTGTTTGTTCTGCACTAACGTGTTTGTACTAAATCATATATAATGTAGCAGGTGATAATCACAGTGATAAAAATAAATTGGCACTACAAGACAAGTGGCAGTACAAATACTTGTATATTTCGATTACAATAATACGATTTTATTGGATTGCATCTGCTGTTTGGCATTCTGACAATTTTGTGTACTTTCTCATATTTCTCATATTTGCAGTGTATCTTGTGATTATTGTAGTTGTCATATTTAATAATAGAAAATTCTGTTTGCACTTAATGTATAAATTTGAGTATATTTTGCATGAACACCTGCACAAAATATTATTTTATATCCTTCGAAATTTGAGTGTAGAGAGAATATCGTATATATTTGGTTATAACTACTGAATCGGTAATACAATGTGGAATATTCTGACAGTTTCTTTTGTGTCAACTTTTATGAAATCTCTTGGTGATTTTGGTAAAAGAGTGATGTACTATAATTTTTTTTGAATAATTTTTCATTTCAGTTTCTTTTATTATTATATTTCATTTTATATTAGATAGCATATAAAAAATTGGAGGCAAAATATTTTTAGTATTTCAGTTGCATGAGCTTAAATAGTTTGTTATACATTTATTGCTTCAAATAATTTTGAGTATATATTTTGTAAATTGGTTTTTAATACAATAGCTATACCATATGATGTATATACCTATGATGTATACAAAAAAAAAATGACTTGAAAAGAAATAAGAGCGAAATAAAGCATAAACTGATAAAATAAACTGATAAAAGACTGTTACTATAATAGTTAGCTTATTCCAGAGTGCCGTAGTTTAAAAATGGTTAAGGTTGCCATCTTGAGAAGCAGAAAAAGTATTGCAATTACCAACATGTGTTATTATGTATTCCCTACTGTAATGAAGCCCTCTCCTTAACAATCGAAAAAACTTAATCCACTTCATAACAGCAAAGGGGGTGCGGCTCTGCGAAAGAGGAGGAAACTGAACTCTACCGTATGTAAAAGTGCTCATCATTGGTTATGAGAAGATTCAAAATTCCTGGGGCTACCTTTCCAATTACTTCAAAGTCTGTTCAGATTGGTAGTTCTCTACTTAAAAGATGGGATTGCAGCTTCTTAAAAGAGCAACAACATATATTTGTTGCGAGCCTTAGGTCTAGTAGACGGACTTAAAAAACTTATTACTATGAAATCGATGTAGGCAAGCCACTTTTTATTAAACACATACAGGTAACTGTACTCTACCTAATGTATTTGTATCCATTGTTGACAAGAAAGAAATTTAAGATTTCGCGTCCACTTTTCTAACTCATTTCTAACAGCTGTCATCTGTTACTGGTACTTTATGGACTTACCAGGTAACTTACTCTAAATAGGGGAGTTACACCTTCTTAAATTAATAACAAATATATAAAGACGATCCATCAGGTCTAGTAACGAATAACTGGTAACTTATTCCAACTTAATACTTCTAAATCAGTGCTGATAAGCCACTGCATATTACAAAGGCGTGCAATAAAAGTAGACCACCTGTAACAACTTTTGTGTTGGCTGTCGGTCTTTTATGTGGTTTACACTGTATTCCATCTTATATATTAATTTTTATCATTATTAATGTTCATGTATTAATGTTCGCAAGGAAAAATTCAAAATCCTTGGGTCTTCGACTTGCAACAGATGTCATCTTTTACAACTATTATATACACTTATCAATTCGGTAACTCTATTTAAATGTGAAAGTTGTGCCTTTTAAATGTGAAGAAAAATATATGAATATCAGCAACGTTGTTAATTCAAGCGGATTCGCTCAGTAGTAACATATGGCTGCGAGACACGGAGATTAACTGAAACTGAAGCAAGCAAGATGGGTGCTTGAAAGGAAAATACTCTGAAAAATTGTTGGCCCAGTGAAAGAAAACGGGATGTAACGCATAAGATACAACCACGAGCTAGAACGGCTAGCTGAAGGTGATACAATCAAAAAATTTATGAAAAATCAGCGATTAAGATGGATTAAACATGTGATAGGAATATTGGATATGTGAGTACTGCTTAAGATTTAGGATAACGAAGTAGAAATCCACAGAAGATGAGGGTATCAAGGACTTAGAAGAAATAAACATCAGAAATTGAAAAAGAAAAGCAAAAAACAGAAAAGAATGGAAGGATGTTTTTGAACAGGCTTAGGTATGGACTGTATAATCACAGATGACGATGGTTAATTAAAGCAATGCATATTAAGCATTAAATGCTAACCTTAAGGTAAGACGCTGCCTTTCAAAGTAAAATCTAATTTTTTATTAAATTAAATTAAGATAATTATAGTTCAATTTTGTATACCAGAACTTTTTATTTGAAATTAATTTTAAAAATGTTGAAAAGAATTATATTTTCATAACTAAAAGTTACAAAATTATATTATTTTTTTACTATAATTAGATTTCATTTATAAATTATTATTTTAATTGCTTTTAAGCTTCTTAAATATTACAAAAAAATAAAATAGTTTTTGTAAAAATGTAATATTTTAAGTATTTAACTTAAATAAAGAATGATTTTAAAATCACTCCAGTTAAACTGAAATACTTGAGCTTATGAACGCATTTATTTTAACACTTCTTAAAAATCATAAAAATCTCAATTTTAATTTATTACATTGAAGAAGCGTAAAATAAAATCATCTCAAGTAGTTCTTATAATTGAAGTGCATTTAAAAGTTTTCAAGAGAAATATACTTAAAAAATTTTTCTTACATAACGAAAAGTAAAATATTTTATCCTTGGCAAGAACTTGAAACTGCATTTCATCCTTTAAGGTTAAAAGAAAATGAGAAAATATGAATTTGAAGAGTAGGAAAGTGGAAGGAAATATTCATGTGATTAAATTAAAACATCATACATATTTTTGCTTTCTTAGAAAAATGCGTATTTTTACAAATGTATGTACTTATGTGAATAACATATTACTACACTATTTACAAGAAATTCCATTTAAATAATTTTTACTGTTTTCTTTAAATACTAAATGGATTGAAACAAGCTTTTAATAATGAAATAAGTATATTAAAGTACTCTAAATTATTTAAAAATATTTTCTCTTTATTTATGTTAAATATAAACTAAAATGAATAAAAAAAATATATAAAAAATATATATATTAATGAATAAAAAATATATTCACAGCTATTTTAATAAATTTGCATTTATTTAACTTAAGTTTTCAAATTTAAATTTAAGTTACAATTACCAAAAGAATAAATTTTATACCATTTTAAGGTATTTTTCGAGCTGAGAAAATTAGTTTATTTATATTTTGCTATGCAAATAATTATTTATTTTTAACACGAAATATAAATACAATTTACTTGCTTTACGAAAGGAAGGAAATTTTATTCAGAAGTTTGTAGATATTTTGAAAATGTATATAAATTTATTAAATATCTTAAATTATGCATAAATATTTCTAATTTTAAAACTAAGAAACTATAGAGACAGACTTGCACAGTTTTCAAAATATATTAAAACAATATTAATCAGTATTAAATTACAACAACAAAATTTTATTATTAATTAATAAAATTCTTAGCTGACCCTAAAGCTATTTCAAGTATTGTTCATAATCCAACAGTTCTTGGATAGTTTTTGGATGCAGTTATACATAAATAATTGGTAAGACAGTAAGTACTGAAGTTTTAACCCAAACCATTCCAAAACGGAGACAGACTTACACAGTTTCCATAATAAATTAAAAGTGAACAGTGTTGAATTAAGACAACAAAATTTTATTATAAATTTTATTATTAATATTTGAATTTTATTATTTTATTAATTAACTAAATTTTTAGGTAATCCTACAGCTATTACAAGTATTGCTAATAATCCAGTAGTGAATTGTTCTTGGATTAAACTATTCATATAAAATTGGTAAGAGTATAAGTGCTGAGGCTTTAAGCTCTACTATTACAAAATATTCACACCCAAAGCTTGTTTAGCCAAAATAAGACATCAAAAATTGAAAAAGTTTTTGTTTAATGCGAAGAAGTGAAATCAACAATTATTGGTGTTACCACAGGACACTTTCTAAGATCATCAATCAAAGAGTACTGAATGATTTACTGTTCTTACCGAGATCTTGTGGTACAACAACGAGCTAATTTGAAGTAATTGTGCCGATTGTCAATTTTGAAGGTCGACAATCCCATTCATCTATTTACTTACCGAAATAATGAAGATGATATGGCATATAAGGAGTATTTCCCTTTTAAAGCAGATAATATTCTGCTTTTGAACTCTAACTCGACCATCTGACTTACAAATTGAGACGATATGAAAGAAATTCTTACTGGCTTCGATAGAAAATCTGTTCCGGCACACATTCAAAATCCACTAGAGGTGACACTGTATATATTAACAACATACCAAAACTGGATCTTCTCATGGATTTAGAATACGTTCAGTTTACAACATCGACTAAAACCACAACTTCAGCACACTGTGATACTCCTAATTAATTATGTGCTTCAGATTGTGGCATTGGATTATACCAATGTATTAGTATATTGGTATATTATATACCAAATATCAGTCATTCTCAATGACCTTTTGTAAAACTATTGAGTTTTGTGTTTAGAGGGTTTGTAGAGAGATTTGTGTTAGAATTTGTTAATTGTTTTTGGAGATGTGCCAGGATATTATAGATATGTCTCAAAAGTGAACAAAAGCCCCATCCCATTTCTTTAGTTGTGATCTAAACTGAATAATCTGAACTGCTGTCTATTTGCGTATAACTGCTATATGTACTAACATTAGATATATATTTTAAAATAAAAATATTTAGTAATTTATTTATTTATTTATTGAGCAATTTAATTAATTACATTATAAATACGTCGAAAATCTCATCTTTGCAAAATTGCCAAAAAATCATACACGTATGTGTTAATTTTCATATCTAGAGAAAAAAGTCAGAAACATAGCATATAAGTGTTGTCATCAACAAATGAACCATCATAAAGTTCAGAAATATAATATTAACAGTTTTGTTTTGGAATTGTTGAAGTGAAATAATATATTATTCAAATTTATGTATCTTACATATAGTAAACATAAAAAATATTCTCAATAATACTATTTTATTATTATTTTATTATAACTAAAGAAGTTAAGATTTTCAATATATGTTTGATATACAAACATTATACTGTAAAGATTCCATATTCAGAAAATGCATAAAATTCATTTCATATGTCATATGTTTTTTGTCTAAGTCTTTAAATTTCAGAACAAACTTTAAGCCACTGGACTTTCCAAATTTTCGTTATATTTTTAAGTAAAATAATGGGTAAAAAATAAGCATTCCTAAAATTAAAGCTGCAAATTACCAAGCTTCTCTATAAATAACACATCATTATTGAAATAAACTTCAGTTCATGGTCGTATCTCTCAAATATAATCACGAGTATCATTCTATAGAATACTTGAAAATGCAACATTTATGCATCACCCAAATGAATTGCACAAAAAATGTAAAATATGCTTAACTGATATCAAAATAATCTATCTATCTAACTTTATCTAATATGGAAAAACTCAAGTCTTTTTCAACAAACCTTTTACAAAAAAATATGCACAAATTTTAACAAATCTAAAAAGAACTAAAAGTAGTTTTTAAAAAGCCAAAAAAATCGCTATACGCAACCAAGCGAATTTAATCCAAGTGAAAGTACCTTCAGTTTTGCCTTCAACTATGTGATAACCACAAAATATTTCCAAATATTTCTGAAGTTACTTTAATAGGTCAGCCACAAAAAATCATTCTCTTATTGCCATTGCTTACGAATTGACCTTAAAAATATTTTTCTACTTTTCACTTGAAGATAAAAAATTTAATAAAATTTTGAAGTTTTATTAAAAACAAATTATTCAGGAGCAAATTTACAAGACATAATTATTTAGTTTTTTTTTTTAGTTATTAAAAGTATTTAACACTTTAAACTTAAAGTTTAGTGATAAGAATAGTGCTATTATATATTTAAAGCTCTTAAAGCAATGAGACGAAGAGTTTCAAGTAACTAACTATTTCTTTACATAGATACCAAGAAAAACATGCTAAGTTAATGTGAAAACTTTACAGTTATTTGCAGGTACCACATGTCGTATACGTAACCTAATTTATATAAATAAACTGCACAACATGTGGATTCGGCCAACATGATAATTGGCCATAATAATAAATATTTACCGATTATAAAAACATAGTGAACAAAATAAATATATAAGAGTTCTAAAAAATAGGAAATATATATTTTTCTGTTTTAGTTTTTATGTCTAATGGTTATATATTTTTTATATATGGCGCCAAACACTTAACTTCTTTTATGTTTATTGTAAATACTTCAGCTTTTATTGCGGTTCGTAAATCGAAAAAACTCATAACTTTTTAATGATTCATAATATTTTATTTTCAAGTTATTTAAAAAAATCCAATTAAATTAAATTGACAAGAGAAAAATTATATCCTCTTTTTTTATCCTGTATTTTGTACTATATTTCAGGATATTAGAGTGCGAGAATTTTTTAATTAAATTAATTTTTAAAAATTTATTGAGCATGTAATTGTAATATTAATGTAAAATATTTATATAAAGTATATTATATTAAATTTAAATAAATATAAATTTATGTTTACATACTTACATATATATATTTTTATATGAAATATATTTAATGGAAAATGTGTACTATATATCTTTAAAATATAAAAATATTCATATATAATAAACAAATTCATATATTTATAGCATTTAATATGAAGGTTTAGTATAATTTAGTACTTTGAAACATAGGAAATGGTATGACTCCCTCTAGGTTTTAAAACATTACTACGTAAAATAAAGAAGTGTTTATAATACACATATATAATTCATATACAATATAATATAATTTATATAGGTACACCTATATTATATTATAAATATATATATAAAGTAATATATAATATATATAGAAGGAAGGCTTAGAAGGAGCGCTTAGAAGTTTAAGACATCTGTCGAGTATTATCTTTTTTCTAATAACTAACGATCCATGATCTTTTTTGGGATAACAAAAATTTGGTGTTTTCGAAATGAAAACATTTCCTTTCTTCCCACATTGAAGTTGTTAAGAAACCAAAAAAAAGAACCCTTCGTCATTCGGAAGAAATAAATTATAGATTTAGTTACTTGTTTTATTCATATATTCAATTTTTTAAAAGTGATAAGTTGAGTGTTAAGCTTTTCTAAGTAGATATTAATATCACGTATCACTACCTTAAAAATAATCTAATTAATATTTTTTAATTTTTTATTTATATTTATTTAACTGTATTGGATCTCCATAAACGTTTCTCTACATATATTAAACTAATGTTACCATTTTTCGCCTCAATTAAACAAATAATTGATTTAAACATATCAAATTCCATCAATATTAAAAATCTTGTGGTTATTTTATTAATATTGTTGTTTGAAAATTCATTTATTCAACTTAATTTCATCTTAACATTCGTTTTCTTACATATATCAAGGTACCATGGTATATTAGGACGAATGACATTCTCAGAGACCTCAAGGTTGATCCGATCAAAAAATACATAAAGGATAGAGCCCTGAAATTATTCACGAAAACTGACAGACTTACCAACATCGCGTTATCGAATCTCAGAATGGTTACAGGCTTCTCGGGGAGGTATGCAGATCTGAGGTCAATTATTGCTTAATCTGATGAAGTGATAAACAATAATCCAGTTAAGGCGTATAGATGGGTTTTAAAGATAGTTCGCAGTTAATAGAGAGTAAAAGAGTAAAAGTGCTCAAGTGCACTGACTCAACAAGCTTCAACATAATAATAATTATTCACTTATAACCTTAACAAGTATTTACTTCTTATATTTGAAACTGTTTTTGAAAGTTGATTTAAAAGTGATACATAGAGTTCTAGAGAAATATTAGCTTAGAAGATATATAAACCTTTCTTCTTCTTCTTCTTCTTCTTCTTGAGTTAGTGCTATTACGCACTTTTACTCTATAATGGCTGGGGGGTTTATCACTACCTCACACTAGGCTTTAACTAGGCTAAAAAATCATATCATTTATTTGTCTTTTAGTTGATGACGGACCTTAAATCAGCATATCTTCCTGAGAGTCCAGAAGTGGACTCAAATACCACCTTAAAGCAATTACAGATAGCTCAAAACCTGGCCTTAAGAAAACT
This sequence comes from Teleopsis dalmanni, assembly GCF_002237135.1. Taxonomy (NCBI): domain Eukaryota; kingdom Metazoa; phylum Arthropoda; class Insecta; order Diptera; family Diopsidae; genus Teleopsis; species Teleopsis dalmanni. The sequence continues at coordinate 189,233,559 of NC_051846.1, read as the reverse complement.
GTTTAAGATTCCATGGTACATTAGATCAACGGACATACATAGAGATCTTAGGATTGACTCAGTGAAAAAATATATCAGAGACAGAGCTTTAAAATTATTCCCTAAAGTTGATACGCTACTTAACCCCGCCATATAAACCTTTCATAAATTTGTTTTAATTTACTACACAATTCCAAAGCACACTACTTTTTCAATTTTATGTTTCCGTTCTTCCGAATAAAACTATTTATTCCTACTTCGATAATATTTTCCTTTTCCTGTCTCTAATAATCGATTTCAAAATTGGTTGCATTGCAGACAAGCCATTCACCAAATTAAAACCATCAATATGTCCATATTGTGGCCAATAAAAACAAATTTCTTTATTCGAAATTGATTACACGGGATATAAACACAAAATGGGTAAATAAAAAATAGTCATTTTGCATAGTACATCCGCATATACTAGAACGTTAATGTGTCAGTAAAACAAAAGAGTTAAGTCGGCATGAAGTCATTCACACAGTAAGTCTTAATGGCCTGAATGATTTAATTGCCCAGAATTGGCAGCGTTCATATCTTTGTTGGCACAAAAGTGTTTTGTTGGCAACACTTCTCATAATGTTTTTGTTAATGCGACTGTTTTGTATTCCCTTTTTATTCCTCTTACAACTGCAACAATTGTGCACTCCAATTATTTTGGTGCATTCACACTCTGTTCCGTATCCGTTTTTGGGTAGTCATTGTTTCTATGCATTGCTACCTACAAATTGTTTGTCTTTGTTTGGTGTCTCAGCTTTACTGGGTTTATGGGTTGAGATTTACTAAGTTCAGTGACTTTCCTGCTAATGTGGCACAAATTAAATTTTTATACATATATATGTTATGTACGAGTAAATCGAAACATACATATATTTTTAGTCTTTTATTTTGCTTTATGTATGCTTTTGAGTTCAATGTAGAAAATCACGTTAAAAATTTTTGAAAGGAAGAATATATCTTGATTCTGTTCCGTATGTGTACTTATTTAATAGAATTTTTCTACAATTTACTTTTATTTTGTATGTCCTTTCTTTATATTTTACATTTTTAGTTCTAATGACATAAAGCATAGTTGTGGTAATTGCTCAATACCATGTACGATAAAATTAATTGAAAAATAATTGAATTTCATTTTATAAAATTACTTTGTGCGTTGACCGTAGTCACAAAGGCATTAGGAAACATTAATAATTATTTTAGAGTCAAGTCGCAATTTTATGAAAAAGTAATAAAATTTTACACTTTATTAGATAAAAGTGGTTTTTGAATTAAATGTAAAATATCAGACAAAATTTATTTTATTAAACATTAAATTTTAAAAAGTTTATTTCATTTATATAAGCACGTCAGACCATTACACTTATCTTATAAAAGTAAGATTGAAACCATTTAGCATCAAAAATTCTTCAAGAGTTCGTTTTTGAGCAGATCACTCCTACAGAACCTTCCTCATAGAAAACCTTTAAGCCATTGAAAACAAAAACTTCAATCACTTTCGTAAAATACACATCGAAATCAGAAAAGGTAAACAAATCAATTCAGTATTTATGCCTGGTTACCTTTTAAAGGACGAATAACCTTTGTTTTTCTACCTCTGCAATAAATCCACTGTTGTATTCTTCACCTACCTATATTAATTATTTTTTGTTATTTGTTTACATGGGCATAGCTTACCAAACATAGCTTAAATTGTACTGTTATTTTCTTTTGTTGTTCCAGAGATAACAATAATTGTTTATTAAATAAATCCCAATCATTTTCCACTAAAGCTGCACATGCCTCTGTGACACTGAAAGGAATAATCATGTATGGTTTCCTTAAACTGATATTTCTACAGGACACATGTCAGATTTTTTTCTATTTAAGAAATGTTAACTTCCGTATAAATGTTTGCATAACATATAACAATCGTTAGAAGAACACATATATATAGTATAATATTTATGTACTCCCACTAATTTAAGTAAATAAGTTATACACTAAATAAGCATTTATGTATACTCTGTCGGAAAAGCACGCTTATTATCAAACCTAATAAAGTCATTATCTTCGACTAAAATAATATAAATATAACAATTAAAAAATTCTATAGTAACCTTTGCTCTATAAGTAATGTATATTTTTCTTTATATATATATTTTTTTTGTTTTTTAAAAAATAATAAAATTCATAATGCTTTCCATAAAATTGTTTTCCTTGAAGTTATTAAAATTATCAAAAAATTGTAATTCAATTATAAATCGACTTGAAAGTAAAGATTCAAAGCCACCAACAGAACCGCCCAGCGATAAATGCAATGAAAAATCAAAGGAACCAGCAAATACAACAGAAAAGAAACGTCCAGGTGTTTGGTGTGCAAAAAATCCAAATATTTTGCAGGTTTCCAAAGTAATTGACACTAAATGTGCTGAAGATACCAAAACACCATCGGAACCATCAAAACCACCAGCTGCAGCTGCAACTGCACCGCCTAAGCCACCAGCAGATGCTGCACCTCCCAAGCCAGCTACCGCAGCTGCACCGCCGAACCCACCAGCTAGTGTTGCACCAGTTAAACCACCACAAGGTGGAAGGCCACCGCCACCAATTACAGCTAGAACACCACCTGGAGTACCGCCTCCTACACCGCCTGCAGGCCCTCCACCTGGAACACCGCCACCCCAAACGAAAACAAAATTTGGACCTTTAGCTGATGCTGATCGCATTTTCACTAACCTTTATGGTCTGCATGACTGGCGTCTTAAAGGCGCAATGAGACGTGGGGATTGGTATAAGACAAAAGAAATGATAGAGAAGGGACCTAATTGGATATTAAATGAATTAAAAACTTCTGGTTTACGTGGACGTGGTGGTGCAGGTTTTCCAACAGGTATGAAATGGGGATTTCTGAACAAACCTTCTGATGGTCGACCAAAATTTGTTGTAGTCAACGCCGACGAAGGTGAGCCAGGCACTTGTAAGGATCGTCAAATTATACGACATGATCCACATAAATTAGTTGAAGGTTGCCTAATTGCGGGACGAGCTATGAGTGCAGGAACTGCAATAATCTATATACGTGGAGAATATTATAATGAGGCCTGCACACTACAACTGGCCATTGCTGAGGCATATAAAGAAGGTCTTATTGGTAAAAATGCTTGTGGGTCTGGTTTTGATTTTGATATATATTTACAACGTGGTGCTGGTGCTTATATTTGTGGTGAAGAAACAGCCTTAATTGAATCTATTGAAGGTAAACAAGGCAAACCACGCCTAAAGCCGCCATTTCCCGCTGACATTGGAGTTTTTGGCTGCCCCACGACTGTAACAAATGTTGAAACTGTTGCTGTGTCACCGACAATTTGTCGCCGTGGTGGTCCATGGTTTGCGAGTTTTGGACGTACACGTAATTCAGGAACAAAACTTTTTAGTATTTCTGGTCATGTAAATACACCATGCGTTGTAGAGGAAGAACTCTCAATGCCCTTGCGAGAAATAGTCGAACGTCATGGTGGTGGTGTGCGTGGTGGTTGGGATAATTTACTTGCTATAATACCAGGAGGCTCTTCTACACCTGTCGTACCGAGGAAACAATGCGAGGATGCTATATTTGATTTTGATGGTTTATTGGCTGTACGCAGTTCACTGGGAACAGCTGCTATTATTGTTATGGATAAAAAAACAGATATTATACGCGCAATAGCACGCTTGAGTGCTTTTTATAAACATGAAAGTTGTGGACAATGTACACCTTGCCGTGAGGGCTTGCACTGGGTCAATAATATAATGCAACGATTTGTCACAGGAAATGCGGAACCAAGCGAAATTGATATGATTTGGGAGATCACCAAACAAATTGAAGGACACACAATATGCGCATTGGCGGACGGAGCATCGTGGCCAGTTCAAGGCTTAATACGTCATTTTCGTCCTGAACTTGAGCAAAGAATGAAAGACTTTAAAGCAAAACAAGTTAAGAAGAAAATTCATGTTTAATGTGTAACTTCAATGAAAGAAAATAAACACTAAAACTATTACTAAATAGTAAAAATGAAATAGAAATAAAATATTTTAATTATTTTTTTAAATGTTTTAAATAATATAATTACCTAAATATTATATTTCAAGAAATTTAAAATTCCTTTAGATCCAATTACAATAATTGGATTTGAAATATAATACGATTTAATATTCATTTGGTAGATACTTTTACCTAAAGTACATAAAAGTACATTTTAAATGTGGTTTATGTAAGCCAAGTATACTTAAGAATTAATGAAATAAATTGTAGAATAAATCACGTAGAAACATATTTTGGAAATGTATTAAATTTGTAATAATTTACCATATAATCTTACAACAACTACATATCTGTGTGTGATAGAAACATATTTAAGCAAAATTTAAATGAGCAACTATATTAATTGAATCAATTAATTGCATATTAAACCACTTTTCGAAGCTGATTTAGAAAACCAGAAAAATGCCGAAATATTGATTATGTATTTTTATTATATCGTTTGTTTCAAGCTCATTATTGTTATTTGCTTAATATATAAACATATATAAAAAATAGGATATGTATTTTATTTTTTTGTTTTTTAAACAAATTATTAGTTCTCTTTCGTTTTTAATAATTTTTAAATCACTAAAGTTTTAACAAATGTGAATTTATGAAAAACAAAGTTTTTGTTTTTTAATTTACTTTTTAAAGCTACAAAATATGCATTAACTACCTATATAAAATAATCAAAATTCGAGCTACAAATGAATACTACATTATTATCAATTTATTGAGCTGTTTTTATGGCCTTCGTAATAAATAATAATAATAAATAGAAACTTATACCAAGGCTTCATAAATTTAGAAATTCTTATTAATAAGATAATAATAATAATAGTGGCAGTCCGTAATAAGAAACTGTTGACTCATTTAAGCCAGAATCCCATTATGGTAGCATGGAAGTACTCAACCTTTAAATCATATTTGAATCTCTAGTTTTCGTTATAAACCTAGACAGATTAATTATATCGATCATGGCCAACTCTAATAATAATAATAAAGATAATAATAATTATCGTAGTCCCTAGCAAAAAACTTGAGCCTAACTTAGGCCAGGGCCTCATTGCGACAGCATAGAGAAACTTAAACTTATTTTAAGTCATCTCTGAATCATCTAGTTTCTATTATTAACTTAAACTTTTTTACGATCCCCCCGAACCCTGTCATTCATTGGAGTCATCCCCTAAGAAGTTGGACAATGATACAATAAATGTATGATGATTTTTTCCATGTCCTTGTCTTTGCAAAAACTTCACTTCAAGACATCTAATCTCATTACAAAGATGTCTTTTAAGCAATGATATGTAATTAGATCATTGAACATATTTATTCTAGATATTCTTACATTTATGAGAGTGATAGCTTCCTTAACAGTTTCTTGCCGAAAGTGGTTGTGATACGTGACAAACTCGTTTTAAATATACTTCACCTATGTAGTGAAATTACGCCTCAGACTTCTGTGTGAGAAAACAGGGATTTATATCTCCAATAACATTGTACTTCGTATGAATGTAGTGTCTGACTACCTCATTGCCTTTGCAATTTCCCAGGATGTCAGAACAAACTGGAATACAATCTAGGTAAAGGCTGTTTGCCTTACTTATCACGTTAAGATATGAGTAGCATAAAATAAGTTAAATTATTTTTCTAATGTATCCAAATACTCTTTAATACTAAGGCCTTGTCATGTTATGTATTTTAGATATAAGAAATCGATCCCGAACTTTATATTTGCGGGATGCTTGTAGAAAATGTAATCCGTTGTGTATCTTCCTGACTCTTTCGAGATCTTGATAAAAATACTTGGGGGCTGTCAATTTTACAGCACTGGAGCAAATGCTTGAAGTTGCTGTTGAACTCTTAATAAAATTCGGTAATAACACCAACATACTGAGTGATGCATACTACCGATAAAAATAATAATCTGATCAGGTATCGCAATGGATCTTAATAGTCAATGAATGGTCTTTTTTTTGACCTACCAGAATAGCCTAACTTAACCTTTATATTTACGGGCTCATTGCTCAAGTAACCTACTATTTTTTGTTTTATATTACTCTTTTTAATCGGAACTGAAATCTTATTTATTTATTAATTTTAAATAAAAATTTTAGTTCTTTTATTTAAAGTAATGAAAATGGTCTACGAAGTAGAGCGAAATATATATAACGTATAATAAAAATCTTTACCAAGATATAATAATTATAACATATCACTCATAAATTTTTCAAGAATTTAACTTTAAAAACGGAACAAACCATTCAAGCTATTTTAATAAAACTACTCTCACTTTCATTCTACTTTTCAGCAGTAAAGCCACCTTAACCTATATATCCATTATGATATTGTATAAGCCTAGCCTAATTTGTTTAAATGTGCATTAAAAAATCATAAATGTTATGGCGCCATTACTGTTTCCTATCGGATAAAAGGACGCATTCAAAACAGTTGCCTGCTGGTGAGGTTCACTTTGAACCCGCAACAAAACCAAATAAAATGGCCTATTTTGCTACAAGAACAAACCGCAAACTGCTAAATTTCCTGTTTACGTGTGGAAATTTGTGCAATTTAATCTAATTTAATTTAAGCCTTAGTTTTTATTATTATTAATTTTTCCATGATTTGCGAAAAAGTAGAGAAAATGCGAAACAAAAAGCAGAATAAACGTTTATTGCTGAACAATTTGACCTCCATATCTTTTTATTTTTCATTGCCCTTTTGTTTTACATTTTTGGGTTTGAAATAGTAATTTTAATCATAAAATGCATAGAAGGGTTGATTTTATAATAGTTTATGTTATAAACGTAACATTTTTCATGATTTTTTAAAGACCTTTCCGCCTATAGCTAAATGCTTAGGATTTCTAAAGGAACTGAAAATATTTGATTAGACAGAAAAACCACTAAATTGTGCAACAGTGCGTATACGTATTTTTTTTTTGTAATTGTTTAATTAACAAGAAAAACTGTAAAGGCATGATATTTATTGCTTTAGAGTTTATTTTTTGTTATATATTATTACATTATTATTAAATTAAAGATGAAAATTAAAATTATTTATTGCAAAGTTGTGATAGATTATAAAAAAGTCTTTAAGAAATGTCTTCGTTGGTTGGTTAAAGTCGTCTGTTAGCAGATACCTCTCTATTGTAAATTCATTAGAGACCTCTCTGAAATATTAAATTAATTATTCGGTGATTTTAAATTAAATACCTCGCAATGTCTTTATTTCTCGTTAAACATTTGTAAGTAAAATCAAGTACTTAGTACCAATTAATGTACCAATTTTACTAGATAATTAAAGTGTTGTTAAAGTTTTATTAGTAAACTTAAAAGTACCATTCCCTTTGGAAACGTAAAATTCTCTAACTTTATTAGACTGCAATAATCTTAGTTTCTAAAATTTAACTACTCACGTTTAAAAGATTACGATACTTTAAATATTCAAGATTAATTTATCAAGATATTATCTGAAACTATTTACTTTTTTAATTAGTAAACTTTAGCTGCTTATATTAAAACTTTCTTTGCGAAAGCTATGCTAGTTATTTTCACAAAAAATCATGTAAGTAACCTAATTACTAATTAACAAATATGCAAATAATTTACCACTTTTAAACTTTTCTACGTGCCAAAAATAAAATTGTAAAATATTTTCTTACGAGTTTTGTTGAACGAATTTAACATTTAAGTTTTAACCTCTTACCGTGTTCGTTTTTGGTATAATTCGAGTCGAAACTTTTTAAATTTATTCTAATTCTTACTTAGTAAACTACTTTGAGGCACGTAAACTTACCAAAGAGCATAGTAAACAAGTAAATATATACTTAACATACCTAACACATAGGTAAGAGTGAATTTATTATGATGTGAGAAAATCTAGAAAGTTTCTGCCACAGAAGCAATAGTGTAGCATCTATTTCTTTGCTTGTAACTCCGACGTGTAACTAACTCTTCAACGTATAAATACATTTTGTAACGAATATGAATGATTTTAGTAAGATTTGGGATTTCTTCAACTCTTTTTTTATTTTTTTTAAGTGGTATTAGCAGCAAATTCTGAAAAAATGTATGTAATGTCCAAATAGACGTAGCTCTCTTTTCTTTAAAGTTGAGGAATATAAATAAACTATATTAGGAGACTTAATAACTGTACCATTGTGCCTAAATCTCTAATGAAAGCAATTAAAATTAAAAATTACAGAAATAAGAAGTGTTCGAACAATAATGGAGAAACAACAACAAAAATTTGATTAATTTATTGAAATTTCGCTGACCATACGACGCTGTTGTATGTTGTTTTGTTCTTTCTTCATTACTTTTCGAACTTTTCTACTTTCTTTTCTTCATAAGAGGCATCATATTCGACAAAAAGAATCAACATTAAGAAATAAGTTGAATTTTAACAGCCGTTTTGATGAAAGGAACTAAATTCTTAATAATAAAAGTAATAAGAAGAAAATTGAAATGGTAGAATAACAGATGAGGCCATCTTCCTCGAGGTACTTAATTTTCGTAATGTATTTGGTAAATCGTTTAAAGAAAAGATATAAATATTTTTCATGCTTAATATATTACTATCTAACAATCTCATTCCAGTTCTTGCAAATTATGAGCAAGATGAAGTGATAAACAATAATCTAGTCAAGGCGCAAAGAGAGGTTTTGAAGAAACCTCGCAGTTAATAGAGAGTAAAAGTGCTCAGGTGCACTGACTCTACTAGCCTCAACATAATCAACATAATAACAGATATAAGAATTTATATTGTCAACAAAACTACGAGATTGCTATTAACTATAGCTAGTTGTATCTTTTGATGATCCAAACAGTAATCTGAGATTTATTTTTTTTTAATCGCATTAGCAATTTTGTCAGATTTCAATCAAATTATTTTACAAAACACTTTGCGAATTTGGTATTTTCCATTTTTGTGGGAAAGACCAAATAAACTCTTTTTTTTCCAACTCTTTTTGTGGGAAAGACCATTTAACTATCATACATAAATATAACAACCCTGTATAACTAATGTCTATAATGTATACTGTTTGGGCAGTTCAGCCCAAGCAACTCAAGATAAAATAAATAAACTGATATTTTTTTTAAACTAATGAATTAATGAGAACATTTAAAGCAAAGTGCCAAAAAATTATTATTATTTTAACAAAATAACAAAATTTGTTTATATTTAAAATATTTGCACTCTATTGGATACATTTCAAAGCAGTTACAAAATTATTATTTTGAATGTTCAAAGATATTCATAACATACATTGTATTTCCACATTGTATGGAAATGCAATATTGTGGTCAGAATATGGAATTACAAATTCAATTCAAATATAAATGAATATTAACACAAAAATCATTAATTTTAATTTGCTATACGTATTTTTGTGGCTTTTGGTATCAAAAACTGTCCGTAGGTGGCAGACAGAAGTGCACCTAAATTCAACTGAAATTACTATGCGGTGTCATTTCTCAAATTAAATTTGTTTCATAAATCAAATTAAGTTTAAATTAAAAATATTTTGTGGTTGATATGTAAATAATAAAATCGTGTTTTACTTAAAAAAATATTCATATTCTACCGACAGCTAGTCTGTCAGTTTTTTAAGCCCTTCATTTTTAATGCTGAACCATTCACAATTAATTAATCCAACAACAAAATGTTGTCCACATAAAAACAAGTATATGTACCAATAAAACTCAATAAATAAGAAAAAAGAAATTTGGAGAGTTTTTAAAACAAATGAATACAACTCATAAATACATTTTTTCATGTACATAATCCACATTAAGCAAATAGACAGATAACAGTAGAAGCTTATCTCACTGCTGCAATCATATATCACAATACATTTATTTACTGAGCTTATTGACGACGTGATATGTGACTAACACACTAATCACAAAGTCTATGAGGCCACCAGGACCTTATAACCTAAAGTAGACGGGATTAAATCGAACAGTTTTCTACCACTGTGCCATTGCACTCTACTACTGTGCCATTGCGCTAATGCTTCAACGGTCCATTCAGTCCATTCTGACAAGTGCATTGTTGCTGAGATGGAGAGAAGATAGAATTCGTCAATTAAAATTACAGACAAGATAGCTTTAATGTCTGCAAGATCTTTTGTTCACTGCTCTAAAAGAGATAATGTAATTGGATTTGTCGTATTTCTACAATTTTAAGTGGAAGATGAACGGATTAATAAGAATAACACATAAAACTAACAATTATTAGTATAACTTGACTATCTCTATCAATTCAGTCATTTAATTCTGACTATGGTATCACAATGGGCTACAGATTTGTACGAGTTCAAATATTGATAGATGTCACAGCATGCGATCTCTAAACCTAACCTTTCCTGATCTAGGACCTAAGAAGTAAATCTGAAATGTTAATATTTAGAAGTTTTACAGCTCTAGCTTCAAATATCCTTTTGGTCGTTTCGTTATATGATATATAATACTTTTATTTATATAATGAATGTATATATAGATAATAAGTGATATTTAATGAACAAATGAAGGATATCAAATTATCATTTAAGATAGTTAGAACCTATAGTAACCACCGGACACTGTCAGAGCACATGAGCCACAGTTTCCTTTAACTGTTATGATAATATCTTTCACGTAGAATCTATAGTAACTACTGACTGTCGAATATTGTCAGAGCACAATAGCTATATTTTTCTTTAACTGCTATTATAATGCCTTTAACGTATTCTTTTAATATAAATTCTGTACACATTTTACTTAGAATATGTTATATTGCTAGTGTATATATATCCAGCTGTATTAGGCAATAACGACAGAATATTGAATTTAGTATCTACCGAAAAGCATATATTTGATTGGTTTCTTAAATATATAGCTGTGTTGAAGCTATGTGATATAGAAATTATTTACTTTATTCTTTATTCTTCAAGTTATCTCTACTTGAATTAACGTTTGGGTTCTAGATAAAGTCCCATACAAAACAAAATTGCATATCTAAATGGTTATGATTATGAAGATAATCAAGTGCAAGGTGAATAGATGAAACCTATTTTGATACAATTGAATTTAGATAGCAATACTTAAAATCACGCACTATATATCTGAATAAATAAATATGTTGGCTACAAGGATACGAACCATATTAACTACCCAATCATATTGATAATATTAAGCAGTTACTCTTTAGCTGAATGATTCAATTATACACATTCAGTTAGACAAATGAATGTTACTAAGTCCCTTTATGTATAGTTTCTTATGGTGTTCTTCACTGTGTTACAAACACCTTGATTATTAAGTTTATCCTATCCGTAAAAGCATGAACTATACATTTTTCATATCATTTTAATTTGGCCTTTAGCATCATAAATACAAAAGCAATAACTGTGGCTGCTAGTAAATTGGAATATTCGTTCGTTGCCGCAATTCTGTACTTCTTTACTTACAAGCCAAATCTCTTATATCTAAAAAGTCATAATATCTTTACTATTTTCATTATTTGCGTATAGCAATAATTGGCACAGTGGAAGGACATTTCATATCCGTGAAAAAAAACGTTCTCTTGGCGCTTTATTCTTTCATACGTGATTGCACAATCAGTAGCTACTCGTACATTCTGACTTATGCGATCGTAAATATCGCAATGTCATCCTCTGCATGAGTTTTGCTAGTTTGAATTTTATTTCCGCTGAGAAAACACAATGGCGAGTGTTTACCAAAGGACTTAGCCATTTGAAAGAAATATTGCGTTAAATACAATAAATCTTCCATGTCATGGTGTTTCTATTGTTTTTGATTGCGTTTTCATTCCGACTTCCGCTTTATGATTTTTTTGATTTTAGGTTTTTGCTTTTAATTTTTTTTTCATTCTTGATTTAAAGATTTCTGAATCATTGTTAAGTTAAAATTACTAACACTTTAATTAATGCATAAATTTTTAACAATAAATCTTTTGAAGTAAATTATAAAGAAAAAGGTGAAATGGAGTTGCTATAACCTTGCTCAATCTAATGTTTATTAAGAATAATCGATATTCAAAAATGTATGTTAGTTTATACATACTATACTCATATAAAAATTTGTTTCCATATTTGTTTATATGTGTGTTTTACTCTCATGTAAAAATTTAAAACTATTTTGCAGGAAATCCTTGAAAAAAAGAAAATTTAATTATTTATGTAATTTAAATTTTGTTATTTTTATAAAAAAATTAATTAATTCAATTAATTAAAATACGTAAAGAATTTAATTTAATCGCCACATTTAATTTATAATAATAACCCAGTCAAACTTCTACAACTAGAATTACCATTTTACAAAAAAATGTTCCATTTATGGAGACTTCCAGTTAAATATTTTTTTTGTACTTGCACGTAATTTGCTCTTTAAACCCTGTTGCACTCTATTTAGTTTGTTATAGAGAATTGACTTGAACAAAATTTCGAGTTATGGAAGTTTGACTGCATTTTTTACATTCTTACGTCCAACTATTTCAATATATCTGTTGGTAACTATATAGTATTGCGGTCCTATGTTCCTCCTAGGAGTTAAGGGATTAAATATATAACTGTATAGTATAAATTTGAAATCATAATTTAAAAATCTTCAGTTGCCTGTGCAATTTATAGTTGATTTGGCATAAAAATCTAAAAATCATTTTATATTTATATTATATATATTTTTATGAAATCATACAATAAATAATGCCTCTGCAAAAGAATAGTATAGAAATTTAACTATTAAAATATAGAATTAATTAATTCAATTCAGTGAATTTGTTAATAAAACTTTCACAAAAAAATAACTAAACTCCAGAAAAATGTGAGAATAAAAAAGTCAGGTATGACTTTGGGTCAGTTGTTTAAGGAGCGCTGACTTGAACTTCAAATTTGGCAGGGCATGAGTTCGATTTCTGGTACTTGCAGTCTCAAAAAATTATTAACGAATAATCAAATACAAGAATTATATCCAAAACCATTGCTGATTGGTATTTGGTGATATTCGAAACAGTTGTATGGTCAGCCAAAAATTCAATTCATTAAAAATATTATAAAATAAATTTTTGTTAAGGTTAATTTTTTCTTGCCGATAATGGCGTGTCTTTTTATGACGAAAGAAACTATTTAAAAGTTAGACGGATTCGAATCCGTCTAGCTTATAAATTTTTGTTGTTTACTACTGTTAAAAAAAAAACCTCTTTACAATTAAAAATAAAAATATAATTAATTAATTCAATTATTCTAAAGCTGGTTGATGATTACATTCTAATAAAAATATAGTAAATGGATTTATTAATAATAAAAAAAACTTTCACAACAAATCAACAAAACTCCAGAGAAATGTGCGAACATAAAAGTCAAGTAAGGCTTTAGGTCAGTTGGTTTAGAAGCGCTAACTCTGAGCTTTAAATTTGGCAGGGCACGAGTCTGATTCCTGGTAAAAAAAAAATTATTAACGAATAATTAAAAACAAAAATGATATCCAAGACCACTGATGATGGGTATTTGGCAATACTCGAAACAGCTGTATGGTCAGCCAAACATTCAATTAATTAAAATAATATAAAATGAAATTTTGTTGTTCTAGTTCACTACTGTTTGAAAAAAACCTCATAATTAATTAATTCAATTATTCTACAGCTGGTTGATGAATGAATTTTTGTTGTTGTAGTTCACTACTGTTTGAAAAAAACCTCATAATTAATTAATTCAATTATTCTACAACTGGTTGATGATTTCGTTCTAATAAATCACAGCAAGTGAAATTTGTTTGAACATACAAGTCAAGTGCGGCTTCACGTTAAAAATTAATTTAATATTATATTTATTTTAATAACTTTTTTATGTACTCACTTCTATGAATTTGAATATGAAAAATAAAATTAAAAAAAATCTTTGTGATCTGAAAAATACACTCAACAGATGGTTCTTTCACGCAATCATCAATTGAAAAATTGAACACGTACACTGCAAAAATTGTATTATTTTCGATTTTGTTTAGCAGATTTATTGAAAGAATTCGCATATTTAAAATTTCACAAAACTGCCATAAACCGGCATTTATATGCAGAAGACGTGACTGAAATAAAATTTGTTGAGTTTATAAGGCGTAAATATGCGATTCCGCACTAAATTTCGCCAAACTGATGATTGGTGGGTCTGTTATTCAAGCCATAAAAAACCAAAAATCAAAATTTTCATCGAATTAAAATGTAAATCTGTGTAATTCACTTCAACGAGATACTTATGCGTGCATTCATTTTAGTAATTTTATTATTTGATTATAACTTCATTTTAATTACTTTTATGAATATAATTATTTCATTTTTTTTTAAGTATTAATTTAAACTAATTCCTTAATTACTCGTTTTTTATATCAGTTATCATATGCATTTGTGGCGTTTTATTTAATATCCTGCCCCTGCCGCCTACCTCCTGCCGCCTTCCTTTTCAGTCGAAACACAAAGGAAAGGCGCTAATCCCTGTGCGAGTTGAAACACATTTTTAAGTGCTTTTGTTGAACTTCATCCCATGGAAAAAAATTACATTCGTAAATGACTCTCAAAAGCATCAAAATTACGCGCATAATTCACATTTCCAAGTGGTACTCACCGCACACTCGAGCTTCAGTGTTTTGCGCTCTGTTTCGGTTGAACATTTTTTTAAATAAAATTTTAATTGCATTTAGCCTTAGATTAAGCCAACAGCCGCCAGGAATAAAGCAAATTGCAACAATGTTGCACAGTTGAAACGCTGCAAAGTCGCATTAAATTTTCAATTTATTGTTTTTTTAATTTTTCAGTCCCCAGGAAATTATTTTTTTGTGCTGCTATTTCTGGAATTCTTGGGGATTTCATATCATTAAACATTTCTTTCTCATTTCACTTGCGAAATTACTGAATTACAGAATTTTGAAAGCAATTATTATGTATTAAATATTTTGAAAGTACTTGTTTAATTCCACTTCATATACCTTCATGTACGTAATAGTATTAAATGAAAATTTTTGGTGAATATAATTATTTTACTCGAAATAATTGAGATAAAATTTAATATTTTTTATTTTGATCAAATATATTCAAAAATAATAAATTCAACTAACTATACTAGTGGCTTACTTGGCTCCAGGTTCAGGAACAGTTCCAGAACCTACCTCTGGAACCTTGCTAAAGGTTTAAAGTTGTTTTTAGAGCTTCGACTACTTATACAGTAAAACAATAAGCTAATACGCTTTGGTTGATCATTTGCATTGCCGCCATAACCTAACGAGAATATTTTTTTTCTTTCATTTCATTTGAGCACTGAGTGCATGCATAACTGAAGCTTAGAAAAGGGGCTTATGCAGTGTTTAAAGCACAGATGCAAATGTTTTCCATTCTTATTCGCTTATAATATGTAATATTAAAAGTAACCGTCGGTTTTTGTCACTAGATGTACTAGATGCTAGTACTTATCATACTATATCAAACAAACGTTTGTTTAAAAAGTGACATTACTTTGTGAAAGAAGTTGTGTCGTTCGTGTAATAAATTATATTGAATAAAATAAATAAAAAAAATCTGCTACGTAATGCTTTATTACTATAAAATTGGTAAAACTACTATGAAAACATTGTGCAGAAAAAGGAAAACCCTTAATGCATATTTTTTTCGTGTATGCTTGCTTTTTTAAGTTATTATTTATTATATTCACATTTTTTTAAATACATATATATCATAATTTATTTGTAACAATTAAAAAATTTATATGAATAAAAGAGTATACTATTCCAAACTGTACAATTGTGAAGCAATTCAGAAATAGAGACATTTAAAGCTATGCAAACGCAGGTAGAATGAAATCAATATATTAACTTTGTTGCAAAAAGAACTCTACATACGAGAATACCTATAATTCGATTTTTAAACAGAAGCATGATCAGGACCATGGGACACTGGCCTATAGCATCTCCCTCTATAACCGTCTCTAGCTAGCATCATCCCGCTTTGTAACCGCGAAACTCGTGACTCCGATCACAAAGTTTACCATTCGTCCACCACCCGCGTTTCCTTCACCTATTTTCTATCTACCTGCAGCACGTCCTAGCTTAAATAAACTTAGTCCTCTAGGTTTTAAACCTCTCGTTCATGTGTCTTTTCTATAATTATTGGAATGAAGTTTTCATTCTACGGTTGAAATCTTCTCCATTTATTCACAAGAAGTGGTTTTAATAGATTAAATTCTCACACTGTGACTTTCGATGTTTTCCACCTAAGTGCAAAAAATAAACCTTTTAGGCCTTATACTAGCAGCTTATGTCTGCATTTAACATGTAAAAGTAGTTGGGAGTAGGAAAAAAAACTTTGAACAATCGCATTCTCTGACTTGAAGTAGTTTTCGTGTAAAATCATACAGAGTTTTATTATTTCAAGAAATATAATGACTAAACACTTTCAAACTACGAGTATTATATATTATATATCAAAGCAACTTGCAATGCACTAATCTGATTCTTTCTTTTTAAACTAAGCGAATCAAATGAAACTTCCTATTGTCACTAAAACCACTAAATGTTTATATTTTTGTATATATTTTTTAATTTCATTGTTGAAAACATCTGTATTTCTTTTAATCTTAACTATTTTCTACTTAGTTTAAAATACCCATAGAGCTTACAGCTTTGATTGTAAAGTTGCATTAGTTTTAAGTTAAAAGGAATCCTTTCATCTCCTTTGCGGTTGAATTGAAAGCAGATGAAATGATGAAGCATACACAATTGGTGCTACCTGTAGTATCATTCTTATTCCTACTATTATTATTGTAATTGTTGCTATTGTTATTGTTGTTGTTGTTGCTGCTATTGTTGTAATTGTTGTGATTGTTGTTCCTGTTCCTATTACACGTTGGTACTCGCTTTTATAGCTCCTGAAGTTTTAGTATATTTTTATTATTTCCTACTCTATTATTTTCTTGAGTCTTCTGCAATCATGTTTTACCTCAAGTGGTTTTGTATCTTGGCTTGTAAGTGTTTCATTATTGGATTTTCTATTCGGTTGGAATTGCTTGAAATTGTGGCATATCAGCTGCGTACGAGCAATTACAAACCTAGGAGCAGTAACACGCCATACACACGTACATCTGCTGAAGCGTAAAGTAATTTAAATTAAATGTTTTTCAGCACATTTTCCGAAAGATACTCGCACTTGTACACTTGGAAGCGTACATGAACGCGTATTAATTGCATTTTGTTCCTTAATGAAATTATAGGAAACACACAACAATATTCATTGATTTTTAGTTTAATGAATTTCTAACTTCTCACAGTACATCGAATTGATTCAATATATATTTTTTTCTTTTTTAAGTTTTTTAATTAAGTTTTGTCAGGTACTTAGTAAATTTATTGTAAATGTACGTTATTTGATTTTTCGATTGTATTGACTTAATTTATTTAATTGAACTTCATCAGAGTTTTTGAGTTTCTGGGTCATTTTACTTATGTAGCTGTAGCTGTAATTACATACACTTCAATATATTACATTTTATTATTTTCCCCACAGCATAGCATAACTGAAACTATTGCATTACTGAAGGGATTGCATTACTGAAAGTATTGCATTACTGAAAGGATTGCATTACTGAAAGGATTGCATTACTGAAGGGAGTGCATTACTAAAAGTTTTGCATTACTAAAAGGATTGCATTACATATATGCAACTGAAGGCAAGTTACTGATTTCTATTTGTTATGGCATAAATAAAGATTGTTTATATAAATAAAAATATGAATATATTTATTCATCAGTCTTATATATCCTACTTTCCTTTGTCATTATTTGCATATCAGAAGTAAAATATATTTGCCTAATTCTCTCGACCAAAGCGTGACTATACTGTCATTTCACGTGTTAGTACATGTCTCCTACCAGACTGACATCAGGCAAACGAACTAAAAACAGTACTTTATTACTCATGTCAGTCCCTGAGGACACTAATTTTCATGTGCAACTAAAGAGTTTCTCTTATCCTGTTTAACACTGACATGACTTTTATGTTGTGTAGTATTTATAAGAGTTTTATTATTTTCTATTTTTACAGTACTTCCCTCTGTATTCTGCTATACTCTTTGTACTTTTTTGTCTTTCTTGTCTGTCTGTCTGTACGTCTGTCAGTTTTCGTAAGAGTTATGCAAAAAGTTCTCGAAATAATTGCAATGGGAAGTCTCTACTGTAGAAACACTCGAATGCCCAAAGTCAACTTTTTCTGTATGCAAATTTGCTGATAATGATTTAAATTTTAAATCCAACAATGCTAAAGTGTTAATTGGATGCAAATACTGTGAAAAATAATACGTAAGCGCATTACAAATTTATTTTAAAAAAAATTTAAAGTATTTTACAAAAAAGTTTTAACTATGAAAATTTAAGTAAAAATGTTTAACATATCAAACAAATATTTAAACACATTCACTTTTGTGAACTTTAAATCATATCAGCAATCAAATATTTTTAAAATAAACATCAATATTAAATACTTCTTAAAATTGTAATAAATTCTTCAAATTTTCTTTTGTATTTTTGGGTTGTATAAAAATAAATAATAATAAGTTTATGTTAAACATTTACATAAAAATAACTAAAACACTATAAGTGAAAGAACAGCATTTAGTAGGAACTCTAGAAATAACACAACAAACCCATAGGGGGTCTACATGGAGTCTGACACACAGAAATGGAGTCTGACAATTACAAAGAAATAGTATTTTTGATTTATATATTTATAATTTATATTCTATAATAATAGAAAAATTTTTTATTAGCCTATGAATTTTATATACCTAAATATCAATAATATTAATACTTTTCTTAAAAAAAATGCATTAAATTGATATATTATATTTAAATTGTGTGATTGAGTTATTTGGAGAACTGCGACAAGAAGATTTATTGTAATGTTAGGTATAGGGTAACTCCGTAAAATCTTATACAAGCTTATTGCCCTTGAAAGCAGCAACCAATCTCTGTTGCTTGAATTGTTCATGAGATATTTATCAGTGCAATACGATGCATTTCTAATGTGTGCTCTGGACTCTTCCTGGTTGCAGAATCTACAAATAGGGTTGAATAGTATATCTATGTTGCTCAGATTTTGTTTGAATTCATCATCACCAGTAAGTAAAATAATTTAAACAAAAATTAAATTTTTTACTTATATTGTTACCTATTCTTTATTCTTCATCTTTTAGCACTTACTCTCATTTTGCTCTATAATACGTCTATTAATCATAATTTCCGTTTTTGATATGATCCTCGGCTTTCGTACATCTCAGTTTCCACGTATATTCGGGTGGTTGACTGAAGTTGGGCACCTGATCAACTGACTTAATTTCTGAACATAGTTCCTTATTATCTGAAATCAGCTTCCTACAAACTTAGTATTCAAATGGTAGCTCGACTATCCCACAGTATACAATCAGAAAAATATTTTTGTTGATTTTACCAGATTTTAACTAAATCTCAAGCCGAAATATTCTTAGTCGACGCAACATGTTGGTTAAACCATATATATTGGAATTTTTCTAAGAGTGGTACCATTCTGTGTCATTTTTTTTCAACGATTGAAAATGAAGAGAAAAGGCAAAGGAAGCGGTAACCGATATCGCGCAGGAAAATTTTGTACATAGAATGATTTTAGGATAATTTGTGACTTAATAAAATTATTTATTTAATTATTACAGAACTTTATACAGGGCATTACAGTTTAATATTATCACCATACAAAACTGGGTAATTACTCTAATAAAACTTGCGGATTTTGTAGAGGAGCATATGAGAATTTAATGTACGTGCTGGATATAAAAAATTACTTAGGTGGTCACCTCATTTTCGATGAAGAAATAAGACTCTGTAATGTAAGCTAAATACTACAACTTATAGAAGTTGGACTTGGAGAAATACTCTGAATCTATAAGGAAACCACAACAATTCTCTAGGATGCAGTAGAAATTCTCAATACATAATAATAATATATATATACAAATTTATATCCACCTAAGCTCGAATAATATCATCCCTGATGAGCAATTTGGCTTCAGAGACACTCAACGGAATTACAATTGGCCAAAATAGCACAACATATACAATCTGCACTTAGAAGTAGGATGTCGACTGGTCTTATCTCTTTTGATGTCGCTAAAGCCTTTGACAAAGTCTGGCACTCGGGCCTAATTGTGAAAATGGCTGCTCAGAACTTTCCACCATCTATCATCAAGCTCATAGGCAGTTTCTAAAATGAAAGGTCATTCCAAGTCAAAGTAAACAATTCTACCTCTTCAGTAAAATCAATACAGGCTGGACTACCATAGAGGTCGCCGTTATCACCACTGCTCTATAGCCTGTTCACTGCAGACATACCGAAACTCGAGCCTTCTATGCTATCGCTCTATTCTGACGACACTTATATTGTGTACTCAGACAAAATAGTCTGCAATGTCTCCAACACCATACAGGGTCACATTGACGTGCTTGTTCAGTATTTCAAAAAGTGGAAAATAAAATTGAACGCAGAAAAGACGGGCAATTTTCATTACCAGAAAGCGCCGCCAAGCACCCAGAAAATTAAAGATAGAAGAACAAGAAATAGAATGGGTCCATACTCTCAAATACCTAGGCAAAACCTTTGATAACAAGCACTCCTGGAAAGCACATTTCAAGTCCAAACGAACTCAAGCTGCCCGAATATTACACTCCCTTCACCCGCTCCTCAGCAGCAATAAGCTCAACATAAAGAATAGAGTTAGCATATTTAAGCAGATTATTAAACCAGGGCTACTCTATGGCAGTATTGCGTTTTGCCAAGCGCCAAACTCAACTTTAAAAATTCTTCAGAAGGCAAAATATTGCCTTAAGAAAACTGGTTAACACCCCATGGTACGTAAGAGGAGCGGATATCCACAGAGATCTGAGAGTCTATTTAGTCGAAAAATACATTAAAGATCGTGCTCTGAAACTGTTCAATAGAGAACAAAATAGAGTAAAGGTGCTGATTCACCAACTTAGACATCTGAATATATATTATCAAATTTATAATATATATATAAATTTATAATATATATTTAAATATATATCTTTATTTATTTTATAATCACTTCAATATGTTAAAAATATTTTTCATTAACACACAGTCTTAAGCCTTTGTCAGCTATTCTGATTTTTTTGGTGCAATTCAATAAAATTTATTATTAAAACCGTGAAATATGCTTTGATTATAGCATAATAACTTTATTTCATATTAAATTTGCATAAATTTATGTCTGTATTTGCTTTTGCAAATATTATATACATATATTCCTTAATTATAATTTAAGTACAAACTAATAACGAAAATCAGACGTCGAAAGTAATACAAACTGTCATAATTCAATATCACCCACTAATAGTCCCCTCACTACACTTACTATTCTATATGTATGGAGTCTGTGTATCTTTGCAATAATTTGCATGCTGATTCACTTCGGTGAAATATGCAATTCCGCCGTTTTCATAAAGTTGGAAATGCAACTGCACCTCGTTTCACGGCGTGGCTTATCTGCAAAATAGCTGTTTGTGACATAACCAAAATGCGTGAAACCACATCGCAAATAATTCAAAATTAATTAAATTCTGCATATAAATAAATAAATTTAAATGCACCGGCATAATTATCTATTCAACCTAAGCCCATTGTTTTTTGGCGCCCACATAAAACTCCAAAGAATGGAGTCACTTTGCGTATAAACTTCAGAACGCAGCCATTACCGTTTTGGAAAATATTTATTCTGGTGTTGAATTTTAATTTCCATCATTTTATGTGCAAATTAATTTGCAAAATTGTATGAAAACTGAAATCGTGTCAACCACATTAAATAGAATTTGTATCGGTTTCATCAGGATTTGAATAATAATGGGCAACGCTCACAGAGCTCGTTTATTTCCAGGCGCACATATTATCTTTATTTTGTGATATTTTTCCTTGTTCATTTATTTTTTATTTTTCATTTTTCATTTAGAATTTAAATCAGTTTTATATATTTTGCTCATACACAATTTTCATGTTTAATGAAAAATATACTTATTTTTAATAGAATTTTTTATTGTGTCAATATTAGAAAAAAACTATCTCAAAAAAATATTTCAAATGCTTGAAGTTAACTCGCATAAAAAGTACAGATTGTTTAGGAAAAAGTTCAAATAGAATAAACATAAAAAATATATACAGATTACTATAGCAATAATTTTATTATTATGAAATTATATATAAATACGAGGGCGGTTTGATAAGTCAATGACTTTTTGAATAAAACAAATTTTTTTCGGCAAATAAACATTTTATTTTTCTACATAATCACCTTTTAGCTCGATACATTTAGTCCAGCGTTTTTCTAATCTTCTTATTCCCTCCAAATAATAGGTTTTCTTAAAGCTCTCAAAATATGCGTTTGTTTCGGTAATGACTTCCTCATTCGACTCAAATCTCTTACCGCCCAGCCATTTCTTTAGGTTTGAAAACAGAAAATAGTCGCAGTGGGCTAAATCTGAAGAATATGCTGGTTCGGGTAGCAGTTCATATCCCAATTCGTGGATTTTGGCCAGTAATGCTTAAACAGCAAAAGAAATTCGCTTTTTTCCATTTTCGTAAGAATTGACGAAGTTGTCTGCTTTGAACGGCTATCAAACACCAACTGAACGACGTAACATAGCTTGCTCAAAATTAGAAAGTTGCCCACTGGTAGATTATAGCTAACGACAGCACTGTCGCTGACTTATCAAACCGCCCTCGTATATATGTTACAAACTATTACTACTACTAAAGCAAAAAAAAAAAAATTGTATTTGAAAACATTATACAAACTATTATTAATTTATCGGATTTAAAATGAGTTTCAAAACTCATAAAATATTTAAAACTTTTATTTTAAAAACATTATTTCGAAATAATGTTAAAACGTTTGTTTTTTTATTAAAAAAATAAAAAAAAATAAATAAGTTTTAACTCTAATATTGTATTTCAAACATTTACATAATTTAAAAAGTATCTCAACGCAAAAAAAAGACAAAAAAAAACAGCCAGTGATGCATATTGCAATGCAGCTTTTGATAAGGCGGAAACGGAAGCAGCACGCAACAACTATGATTTTTGTGGTTTTGAATATTATCCAAAAAATTTTTAATATCTATATATATTTTATAAACTCTTCATATTTATTTTTATGCATTTTCGTTTAACTTTATGCACCGTGATAAAAAAACAACACATGCAATTTTTTTAACTTCCATAAGCCAAAAATTTATTGGAAAATTCAGTATTAAATTGAATTTTTCTTATATATCTGCCAGCAATCTCAAATACAGTTTATATGCTATTTATTCATATCATTTTAATTTTTTTTTTTTTTAGTTTTTGTTTGGTACTACATGACTTACATTTCTTATGCTCATATCCGCTTACACTAAACAAAAATTCTTTTAATATCTGACAAAAAAAAAATGCTTTCGTTTATAACACTTCAGATTTCCCTAAAGTTCCAAAAATGTGCTAAAGCTGCCACAATTTAATGAAAATTGACACCGACGAAGTGTTCACAAATATTTTCTCATTATTTTCGAGCCAGAGGGAGGGGGTTTTGTGTACTTACAGGCTTGTGGCAACTTTATACCAAAGCAAAAATCAATGCAATCAGAAGTCAATCAATTCTATTTGCTGAGATTGAAATAATTTTATGGACTAGAAATAGATTTCTAGTTTTAGGAAACCACATTGGTATTTGCTTTATTGAATGACTTTAATGGCTTCAGGTAGAAAAAATATCAAAAGCGTATTAAATAAAAAAAAAAAATTTTATTATAACTAAATTTGTATTTAATGGTAGCTTAATAGTTTTTATAATAACTTTGAAAATTATATGAAATGTTATATTCTAGATTTTTTTCTTATCACCTTTTATTGTAAAAAATGAAAGCACTTTTTATTTCACATACTTAACCTTATAGTGAAATCCGTAATTTATAATTTGAAAAACATAAGTAAAAACTAAAGCCACCATTTTTTTCTATAACTTGGTAGCACTCTGCTGTATCACCATTCGGGACTTAAGCGCAATATATATTGCCCAGTGGTTTTATATCAGCTCTTGCTACAATTATTTGAGTCGTTGAATCAAATGGTTACTCAGTCCATGAGTTCAATTAGTACTTGCCTATAAGTTCAACAACGCATTCATATGTTGTCTACTATTTACTGGGTAGTTTGTAGACAGATCTGTTAATTTCAGAATAGAATGCTTTTGAGTGTTCTGCAATCTTACCAACATAACATACTATAATCATACCATACCAGACGATATTCATACCAAAGCCATCGTTAAGCACGACTTCTTGACAAATAACTCAACAAATAGCATTGACCAAACGTAATCCCCATTTAAAAAGCCTTTGTGTGCCTTTTTTTTGTTTTACAATTAAAAACTGGCATTTCAGGGAAGGTATCTCCTGTTGCAATTTTACTAGGGTATGAATAATATATGAGAATTGGTTCAAGCACTGAAACAGTAACATTATCATACATACATAACATAATGAACCAATATTATTTCCTTTCTTATTCGATCAATCCCAGTACTATCCTTCCTTACATAGTCTTCAATGCTGCTTTCTTCAAATCTAATATTATTGAGAGCTCTAGAACTACCTCCATTGCAGTATATTTTGTAGCAGGTAGTTTCTTGTTGCAATTATTATTTTCTTCCTTTCTGATGACGTACTTGCTTGGGTTCCATTTTAAAGCTCTTATGGCTAGTATCTAAATTTTGATGCTTGCTTCTTATACGTTTGTGCTCCTGCATTATTAAAACCAAACACTTTCTGACCATTTCACATAACAGTGAAGCTGCATCCTAGTAGAGTAGTATATCGCATTATAATGTTTATAATAGATATTCAGATAGTCACCTACCTTAAACTAGTATCTGCAAGCTGCATCCTAGTAGAGTAGTATATCGCATTATAATGTTTATAATAGATATTCAGATAGTCACCTACCTTAAACTAGTATCTGCAAGCTGCATCCTAGTAGAGTAGTATATCGCATTATAATGTTTATAATAGATATTCAGATAGTCACCTACCTTAAACTAGTATCTGCATGTGTTTTTACGTTTTCGGTTTTTTTATTCCTTTATTTTTCTTATTCATCATTATAAAATTTATTCATAACTTTTTTATAAACTAAGTGTTTAAAGACATTCTTACTTTAGTAGTCCATTGACATAAAGTTATTGGTAACTTTACATATTTGGAAAAACTAATAGACTACCTTTTATTAATTCTGTTTTTTGTTTTAATTTATTTAAAAAAATAAATAATTGGTTTTTCCACATCATTTTTCAATTATGAAAATATTAGATTGAAGCCAACAGTTGTAACCTAGTCGACTTATCAACGTATACTAAATCTAAATCAGTTTCATATGAAATGATGCTTTGATCCCCATTCCAGAAAGATTGATAATGACTCTAGCTCAACCAAATATATATATATATGTTTTATTATTTTTGTTTATTTCTTCAAAACTTGTTTGTTTGAAAGAACTATTTCAAGGGGGCATATATACAAAACAAAACTATATTTTCTATGTTTCTTTTATACTGATAAGTATAAGTTTTATTTTATAAATATATTAATTTATTTTTAAAAATTTATTCCAATTATTAAATAATCATCTACAAGTGGGTTTTATACAAAATAATCACATGCTTATTTAACATGGTCAGAGGTTAGCGATAAAGTTTGGACTTGACTTCTAAATGAAACCGATGCAATCATATAAATTCTGAGCTGCTTAAGCGAGAAGTTTAGTCTGATTTTTACTTTTAAAAGTGCCACAATCAAATTTCAAAACAAAGTGAGTGCATTAATTTATAAAGATTAAATTACATATATTTATTTATATGCATATTTAAAAGTTTCAAAAATAATTTTAAATTATTAAACAAAATTATTTTTTCTTTAGAACAAAATGAATTTCGGTTGGGTTTTAGCTATTGTCTTTGCTTTGATCGCCATGGTTTCCGGTAGTTGCCCCGCAAAGTTCACAGAAAACGCCGAAAAACTGTGCGTTGCTGACCGTCCAATTCATGGCAGCTGCCCCGAAGGTTCACTCTACAAAGCCAATATTAACAAGTGTGTCTATGCTGCCCGCGGTTAAACTGTTTATACTTAAGGAATACAACAATTTGATTTAAATAATGAATGTTTTGCTTATATGAATGTTGAAATATAATAAATTTAAAAAATAATTATAAGAAAATATTTCATTTTTTTATAAAGAACAATACTTAAAGTTTAATAGGTGCTTCTTTCATACTTATTCTGTTTGAAATGATGTTCATTTTAAAATAATATGTAGTTTTAAAACTGAGTTTTATTTAGTAATGAAGGGATATATTAAGTAATTTTAAAAATATTAGAGAAAAACTTTCAAAATTTTTCAAATTAAAAATGTTTCATTTATTCTCTTAGCAGACACTCGTATTAAACCGACATCATTCTTAGGTACATAATTTTACTACTTCTAATTTTAACAAACATAATTTTGATGATATAAGTTCATAGTCAAACGATTTTCGACTAAATTTATAAAGAGGTTTCTTCGAACAGTAGTAAACTACAACAACAAAAATGCATTCTTTATTATTTTAATTAATTGAATTTTTGGCTGACCATACTGCTGTTTCGAGTATTGCCAAATACCCATCATCAGTGGTCTTGGAACTAATTCTTCTATTTAATTATTCGTAAATAATTACGAGTATTTTTGAGACTGCAGGATTATTACTATAATAAAACAATTCTATAGATCTGATTGTTTCTTTTATCGTAAGTAGGATCGACACGTTTCACCCTAATACTTTATTATTATGTTTTCTATACTAAACTAATCCTTTTTTTCATATACATAAATTTAATGTAAAAATTTAAAATACTCGATATTTTTTTTAATATAAAAGCGTTCTAAAATTAATTTGATATATAAAAACCATTAAATAAAATTTATTTATTTTAATAACCAAAACGGATATATTGTCAGTCAAAAACTCATTTAATTAAAATAATAAAAGTTTTGTTGTTATAATTCACTACGGTTCGAAACATCTTTATTAAATGTAATAGTTTTTATTAAGTAAAATAGTCACTATCGTTATAACTGACGTTAAAACCAAAATTCAATAACCAAAAAATGTATTTTAAATTTTTTTTGTTGAATGCTAGGGACGCTTTTCGACAGTGACCGTCAAAAATGGTCGAAATATTGAATTTTTTATTAAATTTAAATAAAATTTAACAGTGCACAAAACGACTTTAAAAGAATATAAAAACGATTCGATGGTATTTAAAATTATTGCAAATTTAAATCACATACAAATTTATAGATTTATTGTTGAATATTCATACAATTAACAATATTGCATTCCACTCGTATTGTACTACAGTTTTGCCCATCTAAAATAGATATAAAGTTCCATTACATTGTTCTATTTTCATATACATTTAATTTTTCCAAGATTTTGAACCAATAGTTTTAATAAAATCTGTTATTTAGATTTATGCTCATTGTCATTATAATTAATTTTAATAATTTATTATTTTTATGCGAACATATACGTTGTAATTTAACATTTTCAACACAAGAGTTAAAAAAATTTTTCTCTTCGATTTTAAGACTTGAAAGACTGAAGAACATTTCCACCAGAAACTATAAATATGTATTAATATCTGGCTCTGGTCCAAGACTATTTTAAACAATGAACTTGTTGAAATAGCAATTTGCAAATAAAATGGATGGAGTAAATGAACCGGTCATCCAATTTAAGAGCAGGGCTTGAATATGTATTGGGAATATATCTCTTGAATATGTATGTATATTGAGTTCTTTAACTTCTAGGAGGAGCATAAGGCCGCGAATTAAGGCATTAAGAGTCTCATAATTTCAACTATCAACGCTTCACTTAGAAACGATATACTTACACTGAGTATCAGCAGTTTGAATTGTGGGGGTGAGCTCTTGATAGCTCAATATGGTAAAATTTGATGTTGCATATTGAATATGATAATTT
The DNA here is from genome assembly GCF_002237135.1 of Teleopsis dalmanni. Taxonomy (NCBI): domain Eukaryota; kingdom Metazoa; phylum Arthropoda; class Insecta; order Diptera; family Diopsidae; genus Teleopsis; species Teleopsis dalmanni. The sequence continues at coordinate 189,205,360 of NC_051846.1, read as the reverse complement.
AGTAAAATGGACTTCATTCTTACCAAAATAATAGTTTTTATTTATACAATTTAATCAGAAAAATTTTCTAATAAATGTTTCTAATGACAACTCAAGTCTAATTCAAATAGCTTTGTGGTAACAACTATTCAAATTTAACTAAGATATAATAAAGCATTACTTTTAGAAATGATTTATTTAAGCACGTGTTCAAATATTCCATGGAATTAAACAAAAACCTTTTGGTTCATAATTTATTTTAAATTATTTACATTCTCAGAAAACTTAAGATTATCTGACGAATTCGTATGACAGCTTATTTAGTATTTTAGTATTATCTTTATTTCTTGATTTATTAAAATTCAAGCTAATAATTTTAATATTTGATTTCTTTGAGTGATATGCACCTCACTAGTTCAAAGTAAAAATATAATACTTTCACTAACAAAATAAACAAAATAATTTCAAATGAAACAAATTCTCAGAAATTTAAAATAGGCTTATCAAGTGCTCGAATTTAATAAAAATTTTTCTTAAGAAAATCTTGTAAAGATGAATTCTAAAGAAAATATTTTATACTAAACACAAACTTTATTAATAACAGCTTAATTATTAATTATTAATATTTATTAATTATTTTTATTAATTATTTATTTAATTATTTAGTATTAATTATTTTTATATGAAAACCATAGATAATAACAAATATAGCTAATACTCATTGGTTGGTTAAGTGTTGACCGTCCATAAGTCCAAAAAAGTCATATCGTCTTATAGCCAGATCTTATTGTCTATCAAGGTAGCACAGTTGTATTCAGTCTGTATAGTTTGGAGCCTCTAAAATGTGGAGTGCATAGAATTAAATAGGTCTGATGTAATTATCTGAGTGTAATGACCTTTACGATTTTATTGTAGCAAACATTATGTTATATGGCATTGCATTATTAATAAAACAAAAATTATTATGTTACACATTCAAACCCTTCTCAACTCCGTAGTATCTACACAAGACGCGATGCTATTTAAAAAATATAATTTTATTTTTAAGCTTTATTACAAAAGTTTCTAAAAATTTAAATTTTTTAATGCTCACCCAAGTCTAGTTGAATTATAAATCAGCAAAGTCGAAACGAGTGGCTTTTTAAATTCTTTAACACATTTAGAAATTAAGGATGAAGGAGGGATTTTAACGCATAATAGGATTTTTATTACTGCATAAATTTAAAAGGAGGATAGCGTAAAGTAACAAGAAATATTTTTGTCATAATAAATTTAATTTAAATAAAAAAAAAAAAATAGAAAATAGAAAAACAAAAAAATATGGAAACAAAATATTTTTAGAAATAAAATAAAAAATACTTTTAAGTGAGAATAAACAGTTTTCTTTTTAATATGATTTTATACAAAAAAAAAGAGTTTAAATAATAAAAAAAAATGTGAATTATTTTTTTTTATTTAAATTAATATTTATTTATCATAATGAAATTAAAATAACCTCAACTGAATGTTACATTTTCCGAATATAATTTTTCCAGAAATTGTGATCTGTTGTGACAGAGCTCTACACCCGTTAACCGATGTCACAACTTGACTCAGTTACTAGTTTAGGTGTCTTCAAACTATGGAACAGCATCCAAAACTATTGCTTCTTTAAACACTTTTAACAAGTGAGAACGAGTTTAACAAAGTTTAGGGAATCTGCTAACTTTAGCACATATGTTCCGTATCATCTCTATTGGAGTCAATTCTAACGTATGTAGTAGTATATTATCTCTAAAAAAACTTTTAGGGATTAATCAAGCTGCCTAATTGAATTTATTATTTTAATATACAACGCATGTATGTATATGTGTTGTAATGTAGCTCTTCTCTTTTCTCCTCTGCTCATTTTTAAGCTCTATGGAACCGATTCATTTTACGATAGTATCATTAATGTAATCCCGATCTTTCGCAGTCCCTACACTTAATGGATTCATATCAGTATTACAGGTGTGTGTATTTCACAAATTTGATTAATTATGTGGTCTGTATGATTCTATTAAATAGTGCTTTAGTGTCAAACATCCCGATTAAATTTTTACTGTTATCTGCATTAGTGTTATAATGTCTGTTTTATTAGTGTTTATAAAAAAGTTAAAATTTCCCACAATATATTATCCTGGTAATGAAAGCGGAAATTATTTAAAATATGGATTCACTTCTGCTACTTAATCATCCGCTTTTATCAGTGCTTGATATATTATCTTGCTTATATTATGTCATATGATATATTTATCTACTATTGAGATGGTATATTCTGTTTTTATATATTGTATTATTTCTTTTAATTATCTAAATCGTCGCCATTTATCATCCATATATTTTAAAATGAAGTTGATAACACCACATTTTGTATTACTACTATGAAACCTTAGTTTTAAGAAAAGAATTCACTTTTCTTCAACCGGAAGTCTACATTATCTGCTTCTCCCACGTGAAAGTAATCAGAATATATATATAGGTTTCGTCTATCAACTTCCAATAAATTTCTTTGTTGTCAACAGTAGTGCTGCTTCAAATTCTTCTGCGATTAACTGGGTCCAATTAACACGTTTAATTTTTTTCTGTCACATTGAGAACTCTTACCATCTATGATTTTTTAACTACTATCACGAGTTAGGTATCTGCTTATCATGGATACATCTTTCATTGATAACTGTTCTGCCTTCTTGCACCCAATGTAACTTTATTCTTTCTAATTTCTATAACCTCTATGAAGAGTAGCTTCGAAACTTAGTTAGATTCGTTCTAATTAATGTCTCTGAAAGGTTTATATCAGTTTGTGAACACTTGGCAATTCTAAAAGAGTGAATTAACACTCTTTTCCTAGATGTACATTACTTTCGTTTCATTCAGAACAAATTTTATTCGTTATGCAAATTTTTACTTCATTCAACTTTATTTCATTCTACTTTATTTTATTTCATTCTACTTTATTTTATTTTATTTTATTTTATTCATTTAACTTATTTTAAACTATTTAACTTTGTTTCATTATATTCATTTACAAAACATTTTACGCTCATTTTATGATGAAGTGATTTACAACTTGCTTTGAAGGAACTAAATTTGTTGATTAAAAAACAATAGAAACCAGAAAGTAGGTTCTTTCTCGCCAGTATTTCATTTATACATTATTATTGTGTTCCACTTTTTAAACTAAAATTGTGACACTACTATGAAGTACTCATTAAATTCTTAAATACCGACTATTTCCATGAGAATGTCCCATTAGGAGAAAATTACCCTACCATCATAAAAAAGAGAAACAAAAGACATAATTTTATAGATTTTTGTGCAAAATATTAAATTCAGGTTACATTTTTTTAAATGAGGCCAGTAGAGGCAGCAGAGAAACTATGAAAAATATAATATCTTTTTTACACGTTATTTCCCGGCGAATATTAACAGCTAATCAAGTAAAACCGTGACATTTTTATATTTATTAAACCATCTCACCAACATTTAACACTTTCATTGTTAACATTATACACAAGCACGGGTGCAGGAGCTTTCCATAAAAATATGTCGAAAATCGCAGTGATTAAAGTTGCTCATACGACATGAACAACTTTGGAATGTTATAAGGCTATTTAAGTGCTAAATTTGCTAAATAAAGAAAATAAAAAAGTATTAATGGGGACGTGAGTGGATATAGATACAAAGTAAAATAGAAAAATTACAGAATAAACAACACAGAGGAGACAAGTGAAAAGTGTTAAGCTTAAGTGCCTGTAAGCATAAACAGATACAAACAAGACATTTCCTAAGGCCATAAGGCACATATGGCATAAAATGTTTCAATAACAAGGAGTTAAAATGTGGGTGAAGAAGCAATTGGTAGCAGCAATCAAACCCATTGCAACTGTTCTAGTGAATAACTTTATATAATCGCTTGTTGAGGACATATAAAGGAAAGTGGGAACACAAACCATTTTGAGTACTTATACACATGTCAATGATTTCCATTATAGTATCTTAATTTTGCTTAAAGCATCTTTTTTCTTAACAAATAAAAATAAACAAAAAATGTTGTAAATAAATACAACTATTCAAAAGCAAAAAATATCTACATCGAAATCATAGACTATTGATAGAATTTTTCTAAACTTATCAAGAAAGCTTATATAAATAATATTATATATAAAGCAAATAAGTCACAAACTTATTAATAACAGCAACACAACGAGTTAATATATATTTTGAGTTAGAATGTCTTCACATTCGGTAAGTTTTAAATTTATTATTGTGCCAATGTCCGCTATTTGTAAGTAACGATGGACGTTGCGAAGAAGAACAGTTCCATGATTCTGATAAGTATTACTGCCTCGAAGCTTATGAGTATAGAAAAGCTCTTGTTATGGAGATCTCCATGTAAGTCTATCGACATGAGGTACTAACAAATTTTCACTTTTCCTTTTGTGTATTTGCCGTTACTAAATGAAATTAGGTGTAACTTTAGGATTGCTAACTATAACTAGCCATAAATAAATTACGACGGCCTCACTATTTGTTTATAAATAGGCAGTTTGTGTATAAATAACAGTTTGTTTATAAATAAACATTTTGTTAATAAATATACAGTTAATTTGAAATCGATGCTAAGCTTGCGATGATATAATATTTTTCGAAATATTTTTCTAGCTAAGTTTGTTTGACCGCGATAGGACCAGAAATTCTCTGCGGACTAGGACACAGTACACTCCTCTTTCTCATATAAATGAAGGAGAACCAGAACAGAAACTAATGCTGGAATAATCTACCAAAATTCACAATCCAAATCACTTATTGGTATCTATTACTATAGAAGATACCAGGATTGTATGGACTTATTAAAAGAAAAACTTATAATCATCAAAGAAATCTTAACACGACTCTGTAAACTTAAACACCACCTTACGAGACTAGACATATATACGGATGCAAGCTGTAGATTCTACGAAGAACACGATGAGTTGGCCTCACATATGCTTTTAGAATGTTTTAAGCTAATGCACATACGGACAAAATTTTGAGAATGTATATCTTTACGAAAGAGCGTTACTTTAAACCCAGAAGGGGGCACAATAAAAATGAGGGTCGTACTGCCACATCCTCTCTTAATAATAAAAATAAAAAGCTTGTTTGATGTATATGAACTGTTTTCTACGAAGTCTACGAAGAGTCATAAGTAAATTTATATCTTTCACTGATTTCTAGAATAAGCATTAGTTATGTTTATTTTGGGTTAAAGATAATTAATATCCTTGACCTCATAAACTTAATCTAATAAAGTTAAAATGGTTTGAACAGATATGAAATAACAACAACAAAAATTTTAGTTAATTTTTTGAAATTTAACTATTCATACAACGTTGTTTCGACTATTGTACTCAAGTACTCATCATCAGTGGTCATAGAAAATATGTTGATGATGAGTAATTGCTAAAAACCGCTAATTGAGATACTTGGAAGCTATTTAATGGTCTACCATTGCACTCAATCAATTAGAAATTGATACTGAAAATTATATCGAAAAAATATTTTTATCGCATATCTGACTTCGGGTGAACTGGAAAAACTGACTGTCTTTTTATAAAAAATTATAAGTAATTATTATTGCAGCTGATTTTATTTAAATGAATTATTTTTTATTACATGAAATTTTATGGCCAAAATTGCTTTAAATATATTCAAACTGAGAACCAGAGAGCGTGAAATGGATTAACAAAATGCAGTGAATACAGTTCAAATCGTACAATTGTCCTTATTATCTTCATGTGAATTATTTGTTCATGTCTCACTTTAATTGATCCACTATATAATTTCAAAATACTTTTACTATTCTCCTTAAAAAGTTAATTATAATTTGAAAATAAATTATATGTTTACCTTTTATTAAACTTAAGCACTACAACAACACACATGTCCATTAAGATAGTTAATGTGTTGACGTTCCTACTGAATATGTCAATGGAAACTGCATAAATTGGATAACATACTTAATAATTTATATACATATGAATATACAAATTCTACTTACTGGAGGTGATGGTCTTGGTAAACGATTTTCAATAGAAAGCAACTCTTGTAGCGTTGGCTTTCTGGGTAGTAAGGGTTGTTCGTTTGGTACAAGACAGTTTGCAGTGGGAATTATATTTTGATTAATGACATATTGTGGAGTTACGGTTGTATTGCCAAGATTTACAATATTCCCTTGGGTAGGGACTTGATTTGAATCTACTTCAATACGTTGACCTAAAATTAATTTATTTTATTTGTGCCACAAGTTTTCGACTAAGTTGAAAAGCAATTCTTATATTATATGAAACAAAGAATTTACTAAATAATCAAAGCAACGAACTAGTTCAGCATTTTAAAAGTATATAAAATTTTGGTTTATACGCTCTCAATAGATAAAACTTTTTTTTAAATACAACTTCTTACCATTTGGTAAAATTTTGCAAACACTAATATTTTGACTCTCAATGGTTGTGCGAAAATCTTGGTAGGTTTCAATAACTGTTTCCCCTAATAATTGATGTACATCTATTGAATTTTATTAATAGTTTCAGATAGTTATACATATATAGTTATTTGCTTTTATAGCACTTACTCTGTTTAGGTGGCAAGGCCTCTTCTTTAACTGCTATAATTTTTTTATTTGATGGAAACATTTTTGCAGGTGGTTTAGGGACAATTAATAAAACTAAGAATTTTATTTATTTCTATGAATTTAGAGGAAGCCAAATATTTTTTCTAAAAATTTTTAATATCACATATTTGAAAAATAAACTGATATAGTTGATATTATGAAAAATTTAAATTTTTGACTGTTTTATATAAGTTTACTATATAACTCATTTCATATATAAATGTTATGTTAATATATTTTTTCTTTTTAACAAGATTTAGTATGATATACTTTTAAATTATTAGATTTTTAATTAAAATAATATAATTTCAAACCACTTTAACCTATTGGTTTTTATGTTTACATAAGGATAATAAACACGAATACCAATTTCCTTAATAACTTAATCAATTTACCTAATAGTCCTGTATAATTTAAATTTTCTCAATATTTTAGTAAGTTCGATAGAAAAACTTTTTCTAAATGTTTAAATATGCATTATAATAAATCATATGGAAATTTTGACTTTTTGTCCTTTTACATTTGTAATATAATAATTCACCTTCTACGCAGAATTTTCTTCCCAAAAAGGCACATATCAATCAAAACTTTTGGGTTTTAAACTTTTTACCCAATAATTTCACATATTAGGAGATTAGGTTTTTACTTATGAAAATTATTTATGCATAAGTCAATATTAAAACTTATTTTCTTATAAGGCATATAAAAGTAGTTACTGTTAGTATATATAAATATATATATATTTAAATAAATTTCAAAATTAATTTTGTGTAAAACTGTATGAATCCCATTTAACAAGTTAAATTTTCAATAAAAAAAAAATACCTAAATATTATTTTACTGAGCATGATTAATAAATTTTGGCACACCATCTCTTAATATAAAATTATTATATTATAATTTTATTTTTTAACACTAGAAGTCAACCGAAAATTAATTTTGTGGAAAAATAATATAAACTATAGTTATGAGTTTTGGATTACATTAGCTTAATTAAGTTTATTAAATGTTTAATGGACTAAAGTTAACAGTATAAATTTTAAATTAAATTAAAATTTATTTAATTAAATCAGAATTATAACGAAAACTGATTTTATTATTTGTATTTATTTTTTACAGTGTATGAAGAAAGCTTATGTTCAGACATCTAACTAGAGTAGGTGTTGGTGAATTTGACACCCCTGTAAAATAAATCGAATAACTACATTTATGCTTATGCTTATACATACTCCTTATTAATGAATGCTTAATACGATAAGAATTTCTTAAACTGATTGATATTATTTGAAAGCCAAGCCCAGGCCTCACCAAAACAAAGTTTGTTGAAGTTCTTCATAAATTCACCTCATCATATAAATCATAACAAACAGTACCTGAAGTACTGAACACAGAACATAATAATTCCGCATATTCACCGCGAGCATAGAAAAACAAAAAACAACAAAACAAACAGCGGCAGGCACTTGCAAAAGTATTACAAAAACAACGAGAGCCCTAAGCTCAATACCACTGTTCTCTAGTTGTTATTTCTTTGATATCATTTTCATTTCAAAATAGTAATTCAGTGTAATAAAAAAGTAAAATAAAATACTTACCAAATTTCAGTTATTTATTGTAATTAAAGTATGCAGATTTTATAATTTATTGCTGTGCATTTTTTAAGTATGTAGGTATGTATGTAGTGCATCTTATTTATTTCTTGTATGGAAACAATTTTTTAGCCCACTATGTAGGACCATATTAAATTATATTAACTTGCAAATTTTAACATTCACTTATATATTTGAAATATTATTATTTGCAAATATAAATATTATTTTTATTAAACTTTAATAATTTTATCAAACTTATATTTCAACAATGTCATTTCAATTTCCACTTTATTCTCATATATATTCTAAGCTTGCAATTTTTCACTATGCTTTTGTTTTAGGAATATATATTATATGTAACATACAAACTTAAATTGATATAGAATTCACATAACGTTTTGTTACAAATATTTAAAAAATTTATAATAAGTAATAAAATATACTTTTTTTAATATTTATTAAAACCAAATTTAATTAAAAAATGTCACCACCGAATTTATTGTTTGCACCGTGACCGAAATCGAACTGATAGAACAAATGAAGTCCAGTTAGAAGCATAAAAATCGGGATCACAAACAAGAATGAAAAGAAATTGAAACGTGTTTTACTATAATATAATGTAAAAGCAACAACAACGACTTACCTTCATATGCTCTGTTTTCAAATTGCTTATAATTTTTTCCGTTAATGTAAACAATGTGAATATTGCATATTTATTCCAACATACAGAAGCAAAGCTTTAATATTCTTCCTCATATATTACATGCTGTTTATGCTGAAATTTAAATGTTACACTGTTAAGTGTTATACTGTTATACTTTATTGCATATAACACTGTAATATTCTGTTTATATATATTTATGATATTTACTTAATATTTCTTTAATGTTAACATGATTATATACTCAACATTATATTAACAAACAGTTAAAGAAATTATTCTTTGTGAAATATTTCAGTTTTAACATAAATTTAAGTATATTTGTATTATAAATGTAACTTGTGTTTTGATCAATTAAAAAAATGTTTCAAATTCACAAAAAATTATACATCCATAATTAAATTAATATTTAAATCGCAAAAAATATTATTAGTTTAAAATAAATAACATCAGTACATTAAAATTATAATAATAACAAAAACGAAATATAAAAATGTTTATAAGCTCGATTATAGGTAGATCGACGCATTTCAATGAGATCGTTTGTTTTTTTTCGAATACAGAGAGACCAACTAGAGTATAGATGTCTGCATTTTCTTAATAGTTCTTACCTTACTTTTTACTGTTCTGGACAAAAGTATTTTAACAATAATAGCGGTTAAATGCAATTAATAAAATAATCATCTTCTGATTTGTCGGGATTCAAATTTTTTATTTATAAATGTCAAACTAATATTTAAGTTTTTATTTAAAATATTTAAAAATTACGTGGGACTCTTCGTTGAACATATTCTCTTACAATTCCAGTCTCTTGCCTCACCTAACTACTCTTAATATATTTGTTTTCCAAAGCAACTTTTAATCCTTCTGCTTGCACACTACATTATAAAACAAATATATGCCATCTGGTGTCACCACAGACCTTCTGGTGTCACCTTCTGGCTTAGCTAAACTTAGACTTGTAACTACTAACCCTCTTGACCACAGTTGTCTGGAGCTCAGCTCGAGAAAATATCAGCAAATAAATCACCTATAAAAAAGAACCGTGATTCTGTTTGAGACCAACTCAAACAACTACATATTATAAGAAATATAGCCTATAGTCTTTATTCAATAGATTTCAGGCCAAGTGCTACAAATACTCTTCGTTCGATACTTATATTTGTACCGATAACAAAAACATACTACCACTTCGGACGCAATAACTTCACTTTTATCCATACAAATGTTATGCAATTTAACAGTGCATCAGTGAAGGTTCTATTTCAGTCATTCATATAATTTTAGATCACTACCGTACTACAAATACTCACTTTTTAAAAAGTCTTGTGTATTTCGATGTACTAATATATAGTTGACAGAAAGGCAGGTAGTCTACACTATATAAAAATAGTTGATAAAATTCATTAAATTACCAAGTATCTCAAAATAGAAAAAAAGAAAAGAAAATTCGTTTTAATCAATTTTACAATACATCCATAAAGTCTCTACCTATTGACCGCAATATTAACTAACCCAATCTTACTTAATTCAATTGCAGATCTTAGAAGTTTATTAAATGCTATCAAATATCAATTGGAGTGTGTAGGGTATTCCAACAATCTGCTAAAAGAAGTTTATAACTTTTTTGGACGTTTGAAGATTTTAACTTAAAATTTGAATGGAAAAATATTAAAATTCCGGGTTCTTAATCTTCAACTTAAAAGATACTCTAATTCTATCATCATAGATACCTTTTTTGAGTTTTTTGCACAACATAAAGCTTCAACTTAACTAAGGCCATGTATTATTCTTTCCGAATACATATGATTTCTTAAAGTTGTGTGTTGTCATTTCAAGTAAAAATTTTTATATATATTTCTGAATTTGGCTTGCAAAAAAATCAATGGTCGATGCTATTTCCTGATTTTGATTAAATCGCTCCGTCATGATTTCCTAATCTTTGTATTAACGTTCCTATTTTTTTTTCGCTTCTGCTAAAAACGGTTTTTTCTGGTTTCTGCTTCCTGTGCACATTCCTCCGCAGGAGTGTAGGTGTAACGAAAAATCTTCGGTTTATTTTTGTTATTTGCTTTATAACAGGAAATTGGTATCCGCAAATTTGAGTTTTTCCTGCTCTAAATGTTTCAGATGAAGAAATGCTGAGCATTTGTTTTAAGCTTTAATTTTGGTTCTTTTCAATTTTTTGCTATAAGAATTTTTTTTACTTTAACTGAAATATTGATTGGCTACGCTATGAGTAAGAAAGATTATTTTTTTTAAATTTATATAATGTTCACATTAATATCAAACTCAACTCATCTATAAACATTTAGTGCGACAAACAAGCAGCTTAATAATTAAGAATTTAATTTGAACCAAACTTTTTAAATAAAAATATCATCTATAATAAATTGTGTAAATTGTGTGATAATTGCTGAAGACTTGCTGTGGAGTTAGTAACTCACAGCTTAAAATCTATATTTACTCAGCTGTAACAGACTTTAATTTATTCGAAAATTTTGTTTATTATTTTTGTGTTCTTTTTTTGATCTTTTCTTGATTAAATTCTTTAATTGACTGCTAATGATCATGCTGCTTATCTTATAGATACATGGACCCTTTGGCGCAGCGGATAGCGCGTTGGACTTCTAATCCAAAGGTCGTGGGTTCGATCCCCACAAGGGTTGTATATCACTACTTTTTTGCAACTACATTGTATGATATATGCCATTCTGTCAGAACAATTAAAAAAGCTTGTTTTCAGTAAAATTATGTGCATACATAAATTAATTAAAATATTATTTGTAATCATTTTCTAGCTAATTAACTTAAAATATTTATGTTACTGCAAAAATTCATAAACTAAATAACTCATATTTATTTCATACTTAATTTAAATATATTTTTCCTTGTATAAAAACATGCATATTTTATAATAAATTTTATATGCAATATATCATCTCTCACAGCTTAATTAAAAGTTATGATTTCTGCTTTTTGGAATGAAGTAATGCCAATTTGTTGCATTTTAGTATATGCTCTAATGTGTGTAATCGTATATAAATAATTGAATTTATTACAAATTAAATTAAATTATGAGTATTCAAAAATGCATAAACAAAAAATGCATATAAAATTTTAATAAATTCTGTAATTATTTCTCATTGTGATTTGTGATTGAAATATGTTATAGGTGGTACCTCATGTTTAGTAATAAGTAATAAATCAAGTGATAGAGACATTACACAATTCTAAATAAACATGATTTAATGATTTTTTATATGTTTAAATTATGAACCTTAATTATATTTAAAAATATTACAAGAAGCCAATAGGCCTAAGTGAGTCGCAGCGGCAGAGTGACCGTCTCTTTATGTAAATTTAATTATAAATTTAAGATATTTTATTTGAAGAAGAAATGTTTGCTTATAAAAAAATATTTTTTAAAAAATATTTCACAAAAAATTAACAAAATGATAAATGGTTTTAAGGTAACAATGAAAGCTGTGCATATTTATCTTACTCTATCACCTTTAAAAGGTATTCTATGTTCTCTTCACACTTAAGATAATATTAAAAAGTTATACAAAAATTCGTGACAATGAAGTATTTCAGCATTCACTAGCTTAAACAAATAAATAAATTCTGTATAAAAATAATCCGAATTAAACATACGAAACTTCTTTTCTGTAATTTTTTCTCGGTAAGTGCATACCATAGAACTCTATTACTCCATTAGATCGAAGTTTGACCTCGAACTTAAATTCCCAATATTCTGGCAAGACAAGAAGCCATTGCTGAGTCTTTTAAAAAAATTTATTGAATATGATCCACCAAGTACCGCAACCACATGACATGACATTTAATCTTTCGGAAACTAAAGGAACCACTTCTGAGATAGTGTTCAAATTGGTTACCCATATGAGCCTATAAAAAATATATGGAGAATGTGGTCAAAGGTTAGCATAGTTATATTGCATTCAATTAGGCTTATTTTAAAGGTGGCAAAAAGAATCTTGATTAATTGATGATATTTTTGTATTGCAGTTAATAGTCTCAAATAATTTTTACTCTAAATATTTCTCATCTTACATTTTAATAACAGTTATGATATTATTATGACCTATACGAGCATACTTCGAATAGAAAGAATGTTGGTATTGCTTCTTTAAGCTGTTTCTGTATACAGTGGCGTATTCGGATAGGATGGTTTTCGATAATGGAACTCAATTCGGTAATAGTATTTAGTGGGTAAGACATCCTACTCCAAATTATATCTTTAATTATTTTATTATAACAGTGCAGAAGACTTTCGCCTTCAAGTAACGCCAAAGAGAAAGTAAAGACCTTTTTAATAATAAGACTATTAGGAACTTGTTCCCGCAAGTAGTTTCTAGGATGTGTAAGCATCATATTGATAAAACCCTAACCCTATGTTTCCATTATCTGCAGACTTCATAGTACTTTCCTTGGATCACTAATTTGAATGTATTCATTGTGATCTGCATGGGTAGAGCTAAAATGTTATATTTTTGCTATCAAGATTAGGTATTGCAGATCTTCGCCCCCCAGTGAAAAAAAAGAATACAATGATTTTAAAATTAAGTTATAAAAATATATATGTACATGTATTATTTTATATAAATTGTCCACTACTGTAATTCTTTTATGAATAAGCTCTTTTCAAAGCTACACAATTCTCTTTAGAATATTATCAGTTCTCGTATATTCCATAACAGTGCAAAAAACTTTCGCCTTCAAGTAACACCAAAGAGAGAGTAAAGACCTTTTTAATAATAAGACTATTAGGAACTTGTTCTAAGTAGTTTCTAGGATGTGTGAGCATTATATTAATAAAACCCTAACCCTACGTTTCCATTATCTGCAGACTCAAGTGAAACTATGGGCTTTTAAGGCATAATTTCATGAATTTCATGAACATAAGTTCTATACATGAACTTGCAGTTCAAACCTTTAGTTTATGTAGTAGAACTCTTTGGATCTCTAGATCTCTCTGGTCATGAATTGCTCAAGTTAGTGACTTAAAGCACTTAAACTTAACATACTAATGAAATTATTTTTTAGTTATTTAATATAGTTATTTAAAACAAAATGCTTTAAATTCCATATATCTACTAGAGACAATAAAGTTGCTTTTTAATTTTAAACTACTTAATACTGGATTCGAAAGAGCATCAATTGTTAAACCTGTTAACGACTGAGAACTCTATTCTATATTCTATGCTTTACTCAAATCTGTAACTAACCTAAATATTATTTTCATTAATTATTGAATAATAAATAGTCTATTCAACAATTATTGATTAAAAAATATTATAAATAGCTAATAGCAATTTGTTTTGCTTTTACATTGAATTTATTTAATACTCACAGTGATATTAAAGGTAATCGTTATGATTTCATTAAATTCGTCACTCTCAGCTCGTATCTTCGTATCTTCATAATTGTCAATTCGTCTGCGTGTTAAGTGGACATAAGTAATTCATTTGACAACTCCAGCAGATTTCACATATCAAATCACTGTGATTTAAGTTACAATGAATGATATTTCATTAAAATAATATTTTTATATATTAATCTGTTGTGTCTTTTGCACTTAATTTAAGTTTCTATATGACAAAGCAATTCATAATTTATCTGTCAAAACCTCATGACCGATTATATTAACCGAAATATCATTTGAACATACCCAGTGCTATTCCAGAAGAGACGCAGTCTTCTATAGTAAAAATAAAATCACCCTGCAGTGACATAAATTAATTAAAATGAAAATTTCAATTTACAATTCAAGCAATCGGATCATCATGTTTAGTATGGAAGACCATTAAGGATGCAGCAGATAATAAAGTTATGTGGATGTGCATGTATAGACATGTTCATGCATGCACAGTAAGGCTGGACTATGGCAAAATATCAATATTTCAATAATAGCACAATAAATTAATTAATATAATCAAATTTATTATAAGCTTTTGTTATTCCAAAGTGATGGCAATTACGTTAAAAATATTTAGAGACTTATGTGTGCCTGTAGCGAATGGATAAAGGTTTTTCGTTATTGAATATTTGAAATTTAAAACATGTTGGGTTTAATAGTTTAAAGGCTTTTCATGTTTACTTTTCTATTTTGCGAGTTAAGTTGGTAGTACTAAAATTTAATATTAATTGAATTTTAATTCAAATTTAATATTAAAACAATGTTACGAAAACCTGGTTGATAGTAAATAAATATATCAAACTTTATTTAGATTATTTCCTAAATAAACTTATTCCGATTTGAATTGCTATCATGCACGTATTTATTCAAGTATGTATCAAAATGTGGTCTTTGTTCATAAGCTTTGATGGCTTTGACTTCAAATTGCCCTAACAGGCATGTTATGTGGCAAAGTCCAGTTAAAACCAAATATAATCTACCATAACAATATCTTCAATTTCACGCTCAATTAAATCAATTATCATGTGATTGTAGCAATCAGAATTAACAATTTTTGTCCAACCTTCATCATTTTCAAAGCGACGAGCAGGACATGTTACACCTCCGGACCAAATACTTCACCATACAGCAATCTTTTGTGGCTGCATTAGCCTATAAACAAGGTTTACAGTACCCTGAATGCGACAATTTTATTTGTTAATATATAAAGAAAATTTGATATACAATTTTAAAAAGTTCTGCGGTTGTTTAACAGTCTATATTATGAAATGGAAAACTCTAAACTAATCATATAATAAGGTTGATTTTTGTTTTGTCGAATCTGAAACGTCTCATGACGAAAAGAAACTAAAAAGTTTCGAACAGTAATGAAGAAACAACAAAAATTTTTATGAATGTATTGAAGTTTGGTACTCATCATCAGTGATCTAAGAAAATATTCGAATTTTTATTTAATTAGTCTATAGTCCGTATATAATGTTGGATTGCAAATGCCAGGCTTAGAACTCGTGCCCATCAAATTACAAACAATGACTAATCGTGTTTTCCCACAACTAATCATGGGTATCAAACCATTTTAACCTTTTTAACGACTATATATAAGTCAAATATGTTCTGTCATATATCCACATACAATTTGTAACCATTTATACCAATATCGACATACCGATTATTCCGACCCTAATTGAAAATTTTCTAATTTATATTACTGTTTATAAGGACAATAGGTTACAACGACTGGATTGAGTTGTTTCATTTTAATGTCGTTATAATCGGTTTCATCTGTATTTTAGACTGTGATTTTAAATTCTGACGGTTTAAATGAAATGAAATCTACAGCAATTGTCAATGTACTGAATAGTCTGAATAACTGGGATATTGTACTGTAAGGAACTTGATGACCGAAAATTTTTCTTAAATCATAGGGCATATATATCCTTAATTATAATAATAAAAATAACTTTTTTTTATTTTTAAGTTTAATTATATATTAGTTTTTTTATTTATGTTACGTATATGAATTGTTTAACGAAAAGGATTTGTCACAAAAAATAAAGTTCCAGAATTCGTACAGGATTGGTCTCTTTCATAAAAAAAAAAATCATTATATATACAACATGTAAATATTTCAAAAATTATTTTATCACCATTATCTCTCCACATTTTTCCTCTCTAGTGCTAGCAGGGGAATCAAAATTTTGTATATAGTAAGCTGTTATCTGTAAAAAAAATAAATCTATCAATTAAGTATCGTATAATAGGTATATGTTATTCATTATTGCAGTATATCACTAAAAATGGTTCTAATATGTAACTGTGTTTTTTATACATATCTACATATACATATTTTTATACATATATTTTTTTATACATATCCTTTAATATTAGGAATATTGTATTGTGACATATCGTATTCAAATCAAGAACCTATCTATATTTATTTGTAAATACAATTAAAATATACTTACCAATATAGTTTATGCCTATAATTTATATCGATGATGTCATCATTATTGCACACATTATAAGGGTAAGTAGATCATATATATCTAATTTGTACGTTATAGTTATTTTCGATCCGCTATAATGTAGTACACCCCTTACCAAGCTGCTTTTAAGATAATCACCAAAATTTAGAAGCAGGATACATTATGATGTTACGACCTATAAAAAATAATAGTTACAAAATATGAAGTTTTTTAATAAAGATGATTATACATAAGCGGAAAACACATTAAAAAAATTTATAATGGATGAATTGTGTCCTTTTAAAAAAAAATTAAAAATATAGAAAATACCACACAATATTTAAGATTAATTCTTAAGTCCCCTTTCAAACTAATATTAAGCTCTGTTTAGAGAGCCATTAATTACTCTTACCAGTTAAATCCAAAGCTGGTGCACCAGATTTTGATGCAAGATTTTTAAGTGTCCTCTTGAGATCCATTTTGCCTTGTTTACCTAAAATTTAACCTAATATAACAAGAATTTGAAATATTATTACATTGTCAATATAAAATAATAACAAAACTACTTTGATGTCAAATATACTATATATATATTCTATGTATAATATTGAGAGGTTTCGAACAGTAGTAAACCACAACATATATAGCTGCTTAAATTCTTTAAAAATTAATTATCATTAATTAATCACGTGAAACCACTTGCAGTCAGCTTTATCGTATGTGTCAGGGGTAACGAAATATCTGCTTGTGAGTACAAACATATCTAGTCATATTCTCATCATAGGACTTTATGGAGCTTAAATCTCGACTAGCAGAAAAATACCAGGTCGGAAGTTATCTGTTATAAATTCTTAATAATGTATATTTTAGCACCAATTTGCTATTCTGTTTAGTTCTGTCTGGGTCAATTATTAGCACAAAAGATCTGTGTTCGCAATACTCCTATTGACTGGAAGCCCACAACCTTTCATTTTCTTTATATATTAAAACTGTTTAGAATCAGTGTTGGAACTAAAAATCTACTATAGTCGCTATGATCCTTTTAACAGGGGACCTGGAATTTTTCATTATTTTTGTATTGTGTTTTATTCTATATATTTCAAAAATATTTATTGCTATAAAAAATCTAGTATATTTGCAATGCACCTATGAAGTGAACGCTTGAGCCCTTTATCGATATTCTGTATTTAGGGTCAATTGTAGGTACAAGAAATTTTCGTGGTGGCAGTACTGATATCGACGGTAGTCATAGGACCTTATTAATGCTATTCTATTTAGTCTACTCTATATATTTCAGAAGTAATTAGGTTGTTGTTACTTTAAAAGATCTACTATGATCATAGTGGTTTTCACAGTGGTTTCACAACTAAGCATAAATTAGTTGAGACCTACAGTGACTTTAATGCCCCTATTATTTTATTCTTCTTTTGTTACAGTTCTCCTATCGATTGGGAGCGGAGAATCTGTCAACAAAATTATTTTCTACTCTTTTGTTATCCCTTTTTTTTACACCACTGTAATTATTTAATAAATATATCTTGCTATAATGTACATGGGTATACTAAGTATTCATATCAAAGAAATATTACTTATTCACAGTGACTTACTTACCAATTTGATGTGTTAGCATCTAATAATTGACTTATTTCTGGCAGAAAATATTTGGCTTGATAATTCCTATGATCCTAAAGGTGATCCGAAATTCTTTTGTAAAAAAGAAATACCTATTTTTTAACTTACCGTTAACTTAATTAGCGCTTAATAATATTTCATAACTAAATTTCTTATCTGGAAGTACTGACTAATTTTGAAATTTTGGCCTATATGCCGTAATATAACTGAAAGATTTTGAAATATTTCATGTTTTATTAAAAAAATGTAAGTTTGTCAAATTTTTATATATAAATTTATAAAACCATTACATAGTTGATTATAATTTTTCCAATGTTCAAAAAAGGTATTCGAAGCAGTAGTTGGAGGAATGAAGGCGTAGACGAAGACCATATCTGCGGTAGAGTGATTAAGTTGAGGAAACACTAACAGGACTTGATGTACGAGACTGTAGAAGGTGAGCACGCAGCAGAGGCGCCTAAAAAGACACACTGCGTCGGATCGAAATCCGGTAATGGGTTCTTATGGTCACATAAGTAAGTAAATATCAATTGTTAAACTATTTTGTAAGCAAACAAAAGCTCTCCTAAAACTTGTACAGAGCTTTCTGGAATATAAAAACTCAATCGACATGCATAAATAAGTTATGACAGCGGAAACGACCAAATCGTAATATGATTAATACAAATTAATTTAGCTGCAGTGGGAACATGGTATTAGCAAATAGATCAAAGTGTGAAATGTTTAATTTTGTAAACAAACAAAAGCTCTCCTAAAACTTGTACAGAGCTTTCTGGAATATAAAAACTCAATCACATGCATAAATAAGTTATGACAGCGGAAACGACCAAATCTTATTATGATTAATTCAAATTGATTTAGCTGGAGTGGGAACATGGTATTAGCAAATAGATCAAAGTGTGAACTGTTTAATTTTGTAAGCAAACAAAAGCTCTTCTATAACTTCTACAGAGCTTTCTGGAATATAAAAACTCAATCGACATGCATAAATAAGTTATGACAGCGGACCACATCTTAATATGATTAATACAAATTAATTTAGCTGCAGTGGGAACATGGTATTAGCAAATAGATCAAAGTGTATATTGTTTAAAAGCAGCTTGACAAGGAAAGTGATGAATTTTATTATACCATGGGTATAAAATAGTATTTCTCAGATGATCTAAATATTATACACACTATCCTAATTACAATAAAATGACCTCAAGTGCTTTTTAATACACTTAGATTTGTCATTTATTTAAAGTACTCTCAAATGCTTTTAATTTTTATTTAAATTGTAATTGTTCTATTGTTTTTAGAAGTATATGAAATTCCCATTACGTGCAGTATTTTTTATCACGTAATTAAAGTTCATTGGGCGTTAAGCAAAAATTATATAAACCATTAAATACACACTATTAAAGTGCCTTATGATTTTTCCTACTACTATAACGTTTTTATAAATGCTCTGTTTTGGCTTAATATCTTTTATGGCCTTGTTCTGTTATTGTTATGCTCAATGGACTTTGAGGAACAGCATGGAAATCAATGATCTGAATTTGATTGCTATTTGCATTGGTAAGCAAAATAATGTAACCTGAAAACAATGCTACCAACCACTACAATGCCACTACATCCTAATGCTCCGTTTTGCCAGCCTCGTGAGAATACATATGGAAAAAAATTAACATTGAAAATGTTAAATGAGGGATAAACTTAATAAAATTATATAAAAATGCTGATGTCTGTTGGACAATAGATTTTGTTTATTATTAATGCAATGAAAGGGTGCACTGATGTAGGCTGCCATCATGATTATTAACAATTCTTATTAAAGTATTAGAAATATATTTGTTAAATATTTGAAAAATCAATCAATTATGTGGTTTATTGCTAATACATTACTCATTCTTATTCTTGAGTTCAACATAATTTCGTTAAAAAAGAAATCTTTTAAAAAAATTTTCCCATGGCTCCTTTAATGCAGCTGCCTGCCAACAAGGATAACAACCATCAAAATAAAATTAAGTTTGAAACAGTTTGACTTTTTATAATGAAGACATCATCAGTAGGATGTGACAAGTACTCATATAAAATCAGTGTCAGTGTCAGTGTCAGACACATATACTTTTCTTACCAGCGGCAATTTTTCTCATTTATTCTTTTTATGATTTAATTTAAAAACTTTTCTATAATTGCGTTTACAGCAGATAATAAATAAATGACATTTTAATAAAGCGAATTACGTTATCAATACAAAAGATTTATTTTAAAACTTTTTCTTTAAATTTCAGACATGTGAGATGTATGTAGTAAGGATGGTCGTAAGGTATTACTCATCTTCCATAAGCAGTAGTGCTCTGAACAAAGGTTTATTGCTTCATTGAGTGGACAAGATTCAATTGATTGAAATGTATGGTATATGTTGATATTTAATATTAGTTCACTGCATTTCATTCGTTTGATATTTTATTTAATTTGTAATAAATTTCATTTAACTTTACTATTTTTTGCTTTATATAATCAAAAGTTGTCTGATCTGGAGAAATATGTTAAGTAAAGCAGTATCTCCTATCTAACCAATGAAATCTTTTAGCGACTTACCGAAATTGTATTAGGTTTCGCTTTATCTTGATGGAACACTACACCTTCTTTATTGCTCAGTTCTTGCATTTTCTATTCAGAGAAATCATTCAATTTGTCCAGCTGATGGCAGTATGGGTTTTCACATTAACTTGATGGAACACTATACCTTTTCTATTGTTCAATTCTGACATTTTTTCATTAGAGAAATCATTTCATTTGTCCAGCTGATTACAATATGGAATCTAACATTATCTTGATGAAACACTATACCTTTTCGATTGTTTAATTCTGTCATTTCCTCTTTAGAGGAATCATTCAATTTGTCAAGCTGATGACAGTAAGGGGTTTCACATTAACTTGATGGAAGACTATACCTTTTCTACTGTTCAATTCTGGCATTTTCTCTTTAGATAAATCATTTCCTTTGTCCAGCTGTTAACAGTTTTGACTTGATCGTTGTATTGTTTGATGGAAGATTAAAATGAAAACGCTTCCATTTAAATCCCATCTGAGCATATTAAGAAAGGTATTAAAATATTCCACATTTTTCTTATTAAAATTTTTATATACTATATATTATGAAAACAGAAGTAACACCTTTTTTTTGATACTCGTTGAAGGAATATATATCAAAAATCCTGCAAGGATTTTATATTATATAAAACAATTGGACCCAATGTTGAAAATAAACGAAATTAAATTCCGAATAACGTACTATTATTTTGGTTTATTTATTTTATAGTACTTAGCTGATGTGATGCTATGGGACTTCTATATATCTAAACAAATGAATTCAACAATCAACCGACGATCTGAAACATTCATTTAACATTATTTTAGATCGTGTTGATTTTAATATTGAGCAAAAGGAAACTAATTAGAACTAATTGGTATATTTAGCGAATATTTATAAAAAATATTAAAAATATTCTGGAACTAATCGAAACACTTGCCGAATATATAAAAAAATTATTGTAACTATTCGGGAACTAATCGAAATATTTACCGATTATAAATATGTTTGTAGAATTCTGTATTTCTGTTTAATTTAATTTTTATTTTTATGATTAATTAATTTTTATTTTCACTAAGAAATAAATATCTTATTGTAGTGATCAAAGATAAATAGAAGAGATTAGTGGTCTTAAAGCTAAAGCTTTCTAAACCAAAGTAAACAAAATGGTTAGTTCTACCCGGTGAAGTGAGTAAGTTGAAATTTAGGCTACTTTTTTATATATCTGATTTATTTAAATATTTTTTTTGAAAAAATAAATCTCTTATTATATAAATTAGAAATTAATAAAAGAGGTCGATAGTTAATGAGATGATTTAGCAAGCTAAAATCTTTACTGTCTGTGCCAAGAGAATATTGTAAAATCAAGATAGCACTTCTGTATTTCTGATTTATTGGAAAAAATTTTTTTGATTAAGAGATTAATATGCGATACAATTATTTTAAACATATATAATGTGTAACATTTTGCCACTAGCTCACTCTTCCTTGAAATATTGAATGATTTAAATAATGTTTAACATTAATCTTTACTCAACTTCAAGTAAATAAAAGACTTTCTTTACTTACTTGAAATTTCTTGGTGGTCCCTTTGAATAATAATAAAAGATTTTCATGCAATTCTACGTCACTGCTGCAGTTCTTAGGGCAAGAACCTCAAACAGAGAATAATTGATGAAATTTGCGTTTTTACTCAAACTTTGTACACAAACTGAAATATTTTCATCTTTTCTTGTCTAAGACGGCGGTCAAGGAATTTATTCCATTAATTGAGGATATATAGTTTTTTTTTTTGTTGAGAAATGTGAACTCGACTAGACGATTGCATAAAATTTGTGATAAAAAAATTTTTAAATTTGCCATAAAGACGCAATAGTGCTGCATATTTGCACTTAAATTGAATGCGAATGGGAATGGGAATGGGAATGGATATCGTGTCAGCTAACAACATTCCACTCTAACTCAGCAAAGTTTCTTAAATGATTTGCAGTTATTGTGGCTTTGAGCATTCATTTTCCAAATACAAGCCACCATTGTTTATCTGAGTATCTGTGTTGTTGTCATTATTACTCTTCCAGTCATAGTGGTTGGCAGTGGTAGTAGTGATAGTTGTTGTTGATGTTGATGTGTCTGTGAATGTGAATGTGAATGTACGTCTTCCGCATATAATTTTTATGACAAAATTTCCGCATTCAATTAGAATTGCTAATCTCTGATGAGATCCCATTTGCATTTTAACATTTGATGCTTTTTGTTTTCAACTGTTTTTATTGAGGTTTGGCTAGCTATTTGTTGGCATATCCCCATCAACATTCAGTCAACGCCATTTGGACCAAAAACTTGCTTTCAAAAATTGGTAAATGTTTGTGTTTTTAATGCTGGTTATCTCTTCTATTCCTCTATTTGCATTTGTAGTTGTAAATAAAAAAATGTGCAAATTATGCCATTCAAATAAGTGGCAACACTCAAACTAATTTTGCGTCATTTATGTGATAATTTTTTATACCAGCATTTGAAGTACTTTTTGTTCGGAGTTGCATTGAATTAAGTTGTCATTGTTGTTGAACCTATTTGTGGAGATTTTAAATACTTTAATAGGAAATGATTGAAAATCAGATATATCCTTAAAGTAAATAAAACATTATTTAAAAAAAAAATAACTTACAAATCATTATATTATATTATAATGTCATGAGATGAGTCATGAGCTGTCCTTTTCCTAGAATCAAAGCTTTTCAATGCGGTATATAGGTATGTATATTATATGGCGTGGCTACTCATAGGGGATTCAATTTTTAAAGATTTTTATGTTATTTGTTCATAAAAATCCGATGACCAAAATCTTACTGCAGTATTCAAGGATAAATAGAAGAATACGGCATTTGGCAGCTTCAAATTGTGGTGAAAAACAACAGTTACTCGCTTAAAGTCGCTAATATATGTAATATGTACGTTACTTTCTCTGTCTAAACGACTAGTTATGAAGTGATAACATATCTTAGCGACTGTAGAAAAAAAAGTTACCCAAGCGATTAGTGATCTATTGTAAACCTATATGGGAAATTTTACCGAATATTCCAGTCAACTGTCAAAACTTTTCAAATCAAATTAAAAAGTTTCAGAAATGTAAAAATTGTGGAAATAAATAATTTAAAATATATGCAAAATTGTGGAAAATAATTATTTAAAAAATATACCAAAAATTTTTAGGAGTATTATCATATACAGTATGATTAGTGAATCTTAAATTAAGTTATAATTAAATATAATCATATACTAATACGATAGTTAATAAATATCATTACTAGTAATTCTCATTATATTTAAGTAAGTAAAATAAATGTCTAGATTCCTTAGATGAATTATATTAATATAAATTTGCAAGAAGATACCACATTCGTATACTTAAAATAATTTTTAACATTTGTCCATTTGAGATGTTTGAATGAGATATTTTTTATGTTCGACATATGATTATTTTTAGCATACATAATACCAGTTAAATTTTCATCACATATACTAATAATTAAACAATAGAAAATGTTCTAACTTTTAATTCTCATTATGTTTAAATTATGTATCATTAGATGTGCTAATAATAAGACTATAAAAAATTCTTTTAACTTTTAATTCTCATCAGGTTCAAATTATTTCAATTATATATATTTCAAACTATATATTTCAAAAGTATTATTTTAATATAATGTGATCTATGCAATATGGTTTACCGCTCGTATCAATTTTATTTCTGTCGTTGTTAAATCAGTTTGCTGAAATTTTTGTGTTAATAGATTTAAGCCCGTAAGTTATTTGGGGGCACTTTATAATTTTTTTTTTTTTTATCGTCAAAAATTAATTTTTTATATGTTTTATCTTATAATTTCTATCGATATTGTATTCTATAATTCAAAATTATAATTTATTAATCATAACTAATTAACCCTTATCATTAGTGATGATGAGTGTTTATTTATTAATTAATTATGATTAATTATTAGTTCTAGTATATTAACTAGTGGTAGATAAATTAAGTTCGTCAAATTAAGTTATGTATAGGCACTGTTGTCTCTGCACCAACATTGGTTCAAAAATATAACACTCTCTTGCTCAAATTTATTCTAGCGACCGAACTCGAACATGCTCACATTGAAGAGTTGTCATTCAAGCAAAATTTTTAAAGAATGAGGTTGTTTACGCACGCTGTAAGTGTTTTTCGTAAGTGTGTTAGTATAACCACGGAAAATTATGCTTTTGAATGACGAATGAAAGTTTTTGGTTGACAAACTATCATTCATAACATATTAGCGAGAATCTGAATGATGCGCTCACTAAAATTTTGGTGAACACATGTGTCATGTGTCATTCAAAAGTGCAGACAATCATTTTTGAGTCTCATTCTGAGATTGTCGCTTTTGAATGACACTCAAAAATGATAGTCTGCACCTTTGAATGACACGCAAGATTGTCTCTTTTGAATGACACTCAAAAATGATAGTCTGCAAATATATAGAGTAGAGTACACTAGTTAAGTAGAACAAGTATATAAATAAATCAAGTAAAGACTGTTAGGATATATATTCCAATCAACGAGCCGGTTTATACGTGGAAAAGGAGGACTATAACTTAGTTGGATAGATTCTATATGCAATAATGCAATAGACGGATATACAAGAAACTAGAAAACAATTATGATGCATATTCTATTGGGTATTCTAATATAGCAGAATGCACAATATAAGTGATCCAATCAAATATGACAATGATGATAAGCAACCTAGAAAGCAGCTTGTGTATCAAATGATCTATATCACAGTTGATTGAAATTAATGAATATGAATTAACAAAAAATAATGAATATATGATTAACTTATTTCGAAAAAGGAGCCTAATAAGAGCCTAATTAAACTGCTTATGGGAAAATGTGTTACTTGCCCATAACTTAATGAGTCAACAGTACATTCTATAACTTCCCCCTTAATTTTATATTTTCATTCATAAATTTATTCATTGTGTCGATATACTTAAAAAAAAATTAAATATCGCCTGTGGGTTGTCGATAGAGAAGAATTTCGGTATAAAATCCTTCTTATTGTTTTATTTGAATGCCATTTTTTTTTCATTTCCAACATTTTGGGTTAAACGCAAAATGGCATAATATCATCTACACACTACCAACCATACACACACACACACACACAGACACATACACTTGTGAAGAATTAAAATTTGATTCATCCTTGCAAATTTATAAAGAAATAATAAAATTTTCCGTTTCGTCCTTTAAATTATTTACGCGTTTTTGCACGTAACAATATTGCCGCAAGTATTGCCAACGTAAAAATTGTTCCAAAATAATAGAGAAAATATACAAAAAGGTAAAAAAAATAAAAAAAAAAATTATAAAACCGAAACATTATTTATTTGAAATTGTACGGCAGGTTGACGGCTTTTGTTTTCCATTCAATCGACAGTAAAGGAGCACACAAAGCACGACCATTTGGATCGAGCATGAGCACAGGAAATTGCAACAAAATCAAGGAGGAAGTCATAAATTAGGTAAATATAAATCGCATTCGGCCTTGGGGCTCTTTATGGCGTACATTTCGGTAATAATTTTATTTATGTTTGTCTTAAATTGCTTGAATATTTATCGAATCTTTTGATTTTTACTCCGATTTTAAGTTTTCCAACAAAACTTTGTCAATTGTGCCACGATAGCGTCTACAGAGTATATGGAATAAGGGAAGAAGTTCACCTTAAAGCAAAGAGACTTTCTTAAACAATTATCAGTTCAATTGAGAATACTTTTTTAAAGGTAATTTTATATTTAATTTATATTTGTGAGTTCTGGAAACTCTTTCGAAAGGTAACGAGCCAATCACGGAAGAAACAATTTTAAACACCACAAACTGAAAAGGTAGGGATAAACAAAATATTCATGACAGAGAATAATAGAAGACACCGTACAATAACGAAGCTTTAACAGAGTAAAAGGGTAGGGATAAACAAGATGACGACCTAAGGTTGCAAACTGACACTTTTATTTAAGAAGACAAATAATTTTAAAATAATATAAGACACCCTATAATATCCCAGGTAAGATCCTATAATAGAGTACGACCACAAAAAAACAAGATGTGGATTTATAAGGTGTCCATCAAAAGAAAGGAATGAAGTTGCAAACTCACACTTTTCTTTTTCTTTCAAACCTTTACCTTTACCGGCACCCTGGCAAGAGGGCACATAATAAAAAAACTCAGATTTTCAAGGTGCTCAAAATCAAAAAACTACTGAATAAAATTTAAAGATCAAAGAAAAGCTTATATATTCATCAAGTCATTGAAGGCAGTCTAAAATATTACCGGGTTACTAATAAGGTATTACACACTGAGGTAATATCTTAGCAAAATGAACAACTCAATAGCAAATATTTTCCACTTCTGCGTAACAGAAAAGACATAATATTGATATGCTTACTGATAATTTGACAAGACACTGCAGAGTAAGATATCAACTCAACACAACAGGCGTTGAGTTGATAAAAGTTCAATTTTAGATGGTGTATTGAAATTGATGTTAAGAATGTCTGAACATATTCCCGTAGAAAGCTCTAAACTGAGCAGCGACGGACTTATCTATATTGGTAATAGACTTGTCGCGACTTACAACTCCACATAACACAGCATCAGGTTTTCCGGATTTATTACCATTTACATAATTCTTTAACTAGTAAGCAAAAACTGTCAATTTTTTATGCACATAACATTAACTAACATATTCCAATTTACAGACCGCATATCATCCATTAACAACATGGGAACCTTCCAGGAAATGCATGTACCATTTATTGTCATAATATCATGTACCATTGATAGTATCGTCACCAGAGGCCTAACATTTTAATTGAATAGTTGCCTAACAGTTAAAATGTACATTATTGGCAGTGCAACCAATACACAAAAAAAGACTAAGTTAGATACTTTTTGATCACTCCTAATATTGTAGTTTCGTTTTATAGTAGAAAGACTCAGTTCGATACGTTGTGATCATACCTTCTAGCAAGATTTGTCAGTTCTACTTTTTATAAAGCATCAATAAATAAAAACAGTTGAACATAAATAAATAAACTTTCTTCTTCCGAAATAACTTTTAATACAGAAGATAATATATTGTTCAGCGTTTATTTACACAGTTGGAAAAATATTCCATGGCAAAAAAAAATTAAGATCGTTTTCAGTTTCTACTGATATTTTGTTCATTTTTCATATTTTCAGTATTTTGTTCAGTAATCATATGATCATCAGTGTGAAGACCCTTTGGCGCAGCGGATAGCGCGTTGGACTTCTAATCCAAAGGTCGTGGGTTCGATCCCCACAAGGGTTGTTGAAAGTGCTTTCTGCGCTTTCTAAAGCAAATTTTTTATAAAAATTGTCTTACTTTACATGAAATTGAAAAATTGGATATAATTCGATATAGTAAGACAGAAAGAACAGACATAGTAGTGAATAAGACACGACTAACCATCCCTTTGCTAAGTGGAAAAATAATATTTATTTTAAAAATGAATTTTTATATAATATGATCATATGATTTGAAAAAATATCATATCACATTTGGAATATCTAATGACGTACTAAGTACTCAATAAAAGAGAAAGTGCCATTAAGACAGTATAGAAGTTGCTAACACCGGCAGAGATTTTAATTATATTATTGCGTACTATTAGTGCGAAAATCAACAAAGGAGTCCGTGCAGGAGTTACTGTATCCATCTCCAGAAACGTGCTTGAGTTAGATTTTTGACCTATGGTCTTTTTTGAAGAGATTAATGTAATTGAGATCAGCTCGAGTTGTAACCCTTCGCAAGATTTCAGCTGCGCTAATGTACTAGTCAAACATAGTTCAATATATAATGCCTTTGAAGATTCACTTCTAGACTTTTTAAAGACTGTTATGATGCTCACTATCATGACAGACTGTTATGATACTGACTATAGTGAGTCAAAATCATGTCGTACTTATCTTCTTAAGCCATGTTGCAGAGGATAATAGTACAAAACTGCGAATGAGCTAACTAAAATCGGTTTAACAATACATTTCTGCGGGACAGAATCTTAATACGATAATTTGGTTTTGGAGTTAGATTGTGTTTGACTTACACCTCATTCCAAATACTCACCTAAACAAGTGAAGCGGTTCATCTTTTTACACATTCACTCAGCCAGATAATGCTGTATTGCTTAGTAGATATAAGATGTATATAGTCCAAGCTTGCAACCAGTCAAGTGTATTGAACTGCTAAAGATATTGTGCAATTTGAGATTAAATTTTTACTTTTTGAAATTTGGTTAGGTGGTTCGTGCTTCGGACTGCTAATAGTTCAATTTGTGGTTAATATTTCAATTTCTGGATTTTTTTTAGGTGGTTCCTCCTCCGCTAAGAAGTTTAAGCTCAACTGTTCAATTTTGGAGATTTTTTCAGCTGGATTGTTCTCTAGACGATTAATGGTTTTCATACAATATGCGTGAACACGGGCGCGATTATACTCCACTCGACCGAATGTGTTTGTACAACCGTCACGTGAACAGCCACATGGAAACATTGCCCTATCAACCTAAAATGCAAAATAATGTATCCCAATGAAGTGTTCAATATTACATTGTATCAATTAAAGCTAGATACGTATAATATTTACCTGACATTTTATTCCTGCTTGATTACAGGAACAAGTTTCCGGTAGGCAAATGTCTTCACAACAACAACCACAATTCGATCGAGATTTTCGTATATCTTTACACTCTTTTTCCTCGGTTTTGTCAATTTTGGTTATGCCTGCTGTTTGTAAAATGGAGCGTCTTCGAGATGGCGTAAGTGGTCTTAAAGATTTATTTTTCTTGTTAATTCGAATAGGCAAACCATTTGCGCCATTGCATTGATTTTCACTCTCCACAATTTCTAATTCGATTTCAGCTGCACTATATGTTTGTACTTCTGAATGAGTCCCGCTCATTCCAAGTGTACAGCCACCAGATGTGGGCACAGCACAATTACCTTGTTCACGTTGAAAAGAATATATTTGAATATTGTGAAAATTAATTGAACGGCTTTTCTTGACTTGGTTGACTTCCATTTTTTTTTATTTACTAAAATTCAAGTAGTTTTGAAATTTTTAATCAATTCACTTTTATTGTAAGCAACTGGCAGTTTTTTTCTTAATAATCTAATAATCAAGAGCTTATTAATCATCAGATTTATTTTATCTTTATGCAATTATCTTTAAAGGTGACAAATTAAATTACAAAACTTTTGCAAGTTTAGCAAACAAACGTATGGCGAAATGATCTCTGCTGTTTGAAGAAGATGCAAAACCACAAAAACCATGATGGCGCTATAAAGTCGTCTTTTTTCTCACTGCATTTTATCATTGAACAGGGTTGGCAAAAAAGTTAAGTAAATACTATCAAAGATTGTTCGACGTTTTTGATATAGTTTCTTAAAAGGCGGCTTTGAATTTTGATATCAGAGAATAAAATGTTTTTTTGTATATATATATTATAATATATAAATAATTATATATATATGTAAATATATGCATTGTTGAGTAGAGTTATCAGTGTTAAAAATATTGCTATAATTAAAAAGAATACTTTGGTAATACGTTCCTCTTCAGTTCGAGTAATGATTAAGCGCAGTTCTTATTCCAAACAACCAGAGTTAAAATTCTAGCTATTAAAATTTATTTTTAAATTCAATTATGACAATGAAAACTGTTTTTATAATAGAAACTTCTAAGCAGTAAGTTTTTAAAGCAAATCTCTATATTTGTTGAAAGACAATGACTTAGACAAAACTGTCCTAAGGGTTGATACATCAGGAAATATTTGTTTTTGAAAGTATTTTTGCAGTATCTTATATGTACATTAAAATATCTAATCCTACTAATAAAAAAAAAATCATTTTGCAAGACTTATATTTCAGATATCCGCTTGTGGTTTTTGTAACATGTTGTTTGTGGTTTATATATAAAAATTGTAAACTTTAAAGTTCAATATCTTTAAAAACCAAACTATATTGACGTAAAATATGGTTCAAAATGGTAGTTCAAATAATTCTATTTTTTAAAATCCATTGCTAAATGGGTGTGTTTACAAAATTGAAACCCTATTAAATTCAACATACCATTAGACTGTATCTTTATATGTATTATAAGTAAAAATGTATAACTAAAGTTCATAAGAAACCACTCAGGTAGCTTTTGCTTTCATCCGTTTAACTGCGACTGCTGCTACTTTATTATCTTCAAATAACAGATTTATATCTGTTGACTATAGTCAAATTGGCTCATTATATAGTCTTTTGGCACATGTTTTTACAAGTCACTAAACCCAATTTTTTTAACTTTTAATATTTTTAGTATGTTATAGCTCCATTCTACTCAAAATATGTGAACGAAATACTTACCTTCTGCTTAAAAAGTATCCGGATTTTGTTGCTTGTTAACTACTCCTTAAGTAATAGACCTTTTTCAAAATTTTATTATATTGGTACACCCTTTCTTGACATATGATACAATTAGGCGCCATCTGTCAATTAGTTTGTTTACAACAGCTGTTAATGTGAGACTACCTCAAGTGCATTTAGCGATTTTTACTATGGAAAATTCTTGTTGTACGCGATTTTTTGACCAAACACGGCACCACTGTCCTCGCTCAGGCACTTTATTCGCCAGATCTGGATCCGTGCGACTTCTTCCTGTTCCCGAAGCTCAAATTGCCCCTTCGTGATAAACGTTTTGAGTGGTTTGAATCGGCAAAAGAGAATTCGCTGAAGGAACTACCTGCACGGGTCTACGAAAAGCGTATGGAAGATTGGGTTAAGCGTTGGCATATGTGTATCGCTTCAGAAGGAGCATATTTTGAATGAGATAAAATAAATTTGGAACAAAATTTAAATTTGTGTGTTTTATTTACAAAATCCGGGTACTAGAAGAAGATATATTCAGTTATTGTTCCAAAACATTATCCATAAGAACTGATAACTGTCCATTAGTGTTGAGGTTAAATTAATTGTGCTTAAAAATCAGCTGATCCATTCTACCATAACAGAAATTAGGTTATGATAGGACGATAAGAATTACATTGCTTTTCTTTGCTTGCGACGTGTTTGGTCATCGGATTGAACTTTCTTCATATTTTTATTTTGTGTAACAAGTTTCTGTCTCAACTAATCCCTTCCATTATCCCTTCCCGTTCTTCCATTATCATCTCTATATGCGTTAAGTCTTAAACTAATTAAAGGTTTACATTTATATTTTATTTATAATTAATATGCAGATTATAGCAATAGTATGCATATTATAAAGCAAAGAGTTATAGCAGCAGGCCCTATATACTTTATACAAATGACATATTTTTGCTATAAATTCCAAATGTTTATATCATTGGCAATAACCATAACAATAAGTACAGTTTGAACTTCATTACGAATCAATAGAATAATGGGTTGTAAAATATGCTATATGGTTCATATCTTCGCTTATTGAATAACTTTTTTATTTTGGTGTCAAAAAAACGAAACACAATTAAAAAGCAGCAAATAGTTTACATATTCACAAAGTGCTTAATATTTTTTACTATTAGACAGAAATATTTAATAACAAAACAGAAAAAGATCTTGGACTTTTCTGCAAAGTATTTAAGTCCCATTTATGTTTCTATTTACATACATTAAAAACATATAAATAAACCTTTGCAGCAAATTCATTTGGTTGAAATTAGTTCTTTTGATTATAAAGTTAAAATGAATATTAAATGTTATAATTTTGTATTTATTAAATAAACAATTATTGTTATTATTAATTATAAAACAAGAAAATATTTCAATTTTACACAAATTCTGTAAATAATGTAAATAAAACTTTCTTAATTTTTTTCTTTGCCTTCATTTACCTGCACTAAAGACATTGAATAAAACGAGTGATGCTTCGCGTCGTGCAATAAAAACCGATGTGGCTATGATGTTCGTATGAAAGAAAAAGAAAAATAATAAAATTATGCGGCAAAAATTGTATGCTTCACTAAATTACCAAACGCTCAGAAATGCTCAATTTACAGATAGTAACCCACATAAAAGTTTTACAAGAACTGTATTTATCAGTTTGATTGCACTGAATGTTACAGTTTTAATATTGCTGTAATCTAATACAGCTATAACTTTCAAACTGTGTAAGAGTGATTTCAAACTGTTGGTAATTTCAAACTGTGTATCAGTGACTTTAAAACTATTTTAGTTTTCATTAGTGGCTCTCAAACTTTTTAAAAGTTACCCCTTGCTATACATGGAGGATTTATGAGAGCTTGGTATTTCGTAAAGATATTTTTACTACATAATTTTTAGGTAGAATCTAGGTTAAAACGGTTTTCAATAATGATGGATGTGTTGTATTTGGCATATGACATATTTGAACAACTTTTTTCTTTATTTTTATTTTATTTTTTTTTTTTACTTTGAAGCAGACAGGGTTTTGTATTGTTTTGTTTAACATTTCGGCTCACATTTGAGTGTATAAAATTGAATGAATAAATGGAGTAGAAGGAAGAATGGTATAGGAAAAATATTAAAGCCACTTAAAATTTAAAAAGAAAAATTTTTGAAAGACGTTATGATTTAAAATGTTTAAAAAATTTAATAATAAAAAAAAATTTTATAATAATAATAATTTTATAATATTAATAATAATATAATAATAATAAAATAATTTTATTTAAATACTTAAATAAATTGTTTTAAATTATGTTAATAAATATCATGTTCCATCAGCTCATGTCCGCGGCTTCACACATTTTCTTTTAAATAAAAACTTCTATATTTTACTAAAAGTTTAATAGGAATATTCGTTGGCAGGTACCATTATACCTATATAGACAATCTAATCTGTCTGGGCATTCGAAAAAAAAATATACAAAGAAAATTCGTTGGATACATTTTAACTTTTACAAAAGGAATATATAAGAACTTACAATTTTTTCAGAAATTAGAATTATACGAATCTGTTAAGTACACACGAATTTATATCAACATATTTAGAGACAATTTCATAGTCGTAACTTAAGACTGAAAATTGACCTAAGTACTAATTAGGTCAATAAAATTGATAACTTCAGAGTGACTTAAGTCTGTAAGTCTATAGTATCGAGTGTGATACCAAATAATAACTGTACAAGATATTCACAATTTATAATTTAAAAAAGGCGTATGAAAGGTAACATCCCTAAGAAGCAGATGATGTCTGTCTTATCTTTTACTTTAATATGGTATAAATTTCTTGAAATTATTAATGAAATTATTTCAGGAAAATTATATTAAAGTAAAAGGTAAGACAGACATTATCTGCTTCTTAAGGATAATACCTTTCATACGCGTTTTTTAAATTATTTAAAATTTGAAAAGATATATGGGAAAAGGAACTTACCTATATTATATATAAATTGTGTATAAAAAAATTCAAAAATTATAAATTGAATAAGACATGTAAAATATAATACGTTTTGTAAGCGAATTGTGCATAAAAGCTCACCAACGTGAATGACCAAGCACTGTACTTACCAGATATAGTCTCGAGTATATATATAGTCTATAACTGAAGCTGAAACAATCATTTGAAGGAAGTCATGTTGTTTGACTGCGGTCAGAAAAATCAATTGACCGTTCGTTAGTAGCATACAAGGAATCGAAGCCCATACCTAAATCCGTCTATGATAATAATATGCAGAATTGTTTTACGCACTGGCATAGATTAATCACTTTTTTATAAGTTTTATTTTATAATTATTAACTCCACGATTTATGATATTTATTATATATAAATTATTTCTATACCCGGCGAACGTTGTTTCCCCTTGCAATTAATTTTGCTGGCGTTCGTTGCCTTGCTCTTGACTTTCATTAGCACGTGTAATTGTATCCTGGTTTCTTACATCTTCATTGTTTTCTGCCGATCTATTTAACCGACGGTTCTGGAGTAATTGTGAATTCCGAGTCCGTCGACCAATATTTCCTCCTCGTCCACGAAGACGTGGCATTGTTTTTTGTACGATATTTATATCTTTATATATATAATTCTTCTTTTTTGTGTGTTGAATTTTTGAATTTCGCTGGATTTACCAGGAATACCACCACATAACTTAAGATTAAAAATTGGCTCACCTATAATTATGCTGCGGAATTTAAATGCACTTAAGCTATGCAAGGGCAGTTTTACAATTCATTTTAGAGATTTTAAAGTTTTTAAACAAATCAAAGTAAGCATGAATAAATTTTAAATTTTTAATATAAATGTATATGGATAGCAAAAAATAAAAAATTGATTGAAAAGACATTATCCAGTGGGCCAAATTGTGAATCTAAACCTTCCTTGAATCCACTTGAACACACACAAAAAATTTCATCAAAATCGGTTCAGCCGTTTAGGAGGAGTTCACTGTCAACACACGTACAGAAGAATTATATATATAAGATATTTATTATATATAAATTATTTCTATATGTTACATATTTTATATTAAGGCATATGAATGGTTATACTTATCTTTAAGTTTTCAACTTGCCTTTCTCCGAAAGGAGTTTTAAAACTTACCGTCAGGCCCTACTTTTCTTGTTATGAATTCATACTGGCGTTAACAATTGCTTTTGACTTTAAGAAACAACGTTTGGGGCCCTTATTACGAGAGGATCAGAAATCTTTTTTAAATTAATCCGAATACATTGCAATTCTCTAACTCAATATTTATAATAGTTATCTGACTATTACCTTGTTTTTCCTTTTGCCGCTTTGACCAGCTACAATCTTTCATCTTACTCTAATTTTTTTTATACAGGATCTGACGCAAGATCTGACTTTTAATCCTAATATAGTCTAGTCAAAAAGCGTGTTTTAAAATTATTAAAAAAATGCTTAGTGGTTCTGTGTCGGGAATAAAGTTTCAAGCGCTCTATAAAATCTCAAAAACAATATAGAGGTACAACTAACTCTATCCTGTGGCCTATTCAAGGAGAAGGAAATCAGAGAGCTGGATTCACCCCTTGACAAACAATTTGATAATCTCCAGGTAATACACTGCAAAAACACTACCAAAAAAATTATTTTCTAATATATGCCTAAACCTCTTCCCACTTGACACCATCCTGGCTATACCACTGAGTCTATTTTTTATTGTAAGGGTCTCACCTGTTTATGGGTAGCGGACTGCCATCCAACTTAACCAAATCTAATCTAATATTTGATGTCATCACTACATTTAACTTTAAATACGAATATAGTTTCTTATAAAACAAGTAGATATAGTTGAAAAATTTCTCAATATTAGGTTAATAAAAACTTATTTTATATAACGTAATACATATTTTAATTAAAGTATATGTAACATAATTTATAAATTATTTAATACCTACTGTATATATATAAATGTAGATCTCATAGACAACTTGTATCTCAATTCTAAGCTACCCGAATTTCATCTTAATAAGGCAAATTTGATTATTGCTGGACGAATTTCATCCAGGCTAGGCGAATTTAAACTAGGCTAGACGAATTTAAACTAGACTAGGCGAATTTAAACTAGGCTAGGCGAATTTCATCCAGGCTAGGCGAATTTAAACTAGGCTAGGTGAATTTGATCTTGGCTAAGTGAATTTTATCTCGACTAAACGAATTACTTAAGTGATAAGATTGTCTTAGTGATGAGATTCGATGTTGTTATGGATTACCTATATAGCTACGATAGTGTTTTCTTGTTAAACGCTTATTATATATAATTTTTTTTAATATTATATGAAATGTGGTTCTTAAGGTATTTTGTTTTATTTTCAAAAAAAATTTTCACCAAGCAGTGGCTTCAGATATTAGTGTATATAGAGACTCTGTTTAAAGGGGATTTGTGAAAAGTTTATATAAAAACATTTAATTTAAAAAATGCATTTTATATGGTGTTGTGTAGTATTATCCGAAATATTTTGAAAGGAAATGTGTAATTGGTGCTAATTTCGTGAATTTAGTGGAGTTTGTGACTGTATTTTAAACTCCCATTCCTTTATATGTCACTGACTAGACTGTTTCGAATCGAACGTAAGATATAATTCATATTACATTAATCCTATTATTGTATATTATTTTAAATTTATTTCATCTTTTTCAAATACATTTTTTTATATACCAAAAAAAAATAACTATTTATTATAAATATATATTGACTTATATCCTTATGCTAAACTTAGCCAAATAAATAGTGTGGACACCAAGAAAATACGGTGGAAAAGTAGAGGTCTGTATGCAGATCGAACTTCATAACAGCATGGCTTGAAATGCCAGTATAAAAGAGGCCCTCCTTGAAGTAATGCGAAAGCAGTTCCGTGGGGTAATAAGTCTCGCTGAAGAGGGAATGTTTTAGTCCGTATACTACATTTTAATGTTAGGGAATCGAGCACACCATGCCGATGATGGTCGGTCGGTCTGATGGTGTATAAAGCATTTAATCTCCTCACCACAAAAACAAAAAAATATACTTGTGAGCCAAACATTTAACTTTTTAATGTTTTATATCCTAGTGCTTATAGAATAAAATTAACATATATCCTACATTTCTACTTAAACTAATTTATGTCGTTTAAATAATTCTAAACTTATAAAGAACCCTCTTCTACAAAAAAGGTTTTGAATTCAAAATTTTACGAAAATATCTTGAAAATCCTCTTCTTTCGTGCTCTCTTCACTCACCAACCAAACATAATACTTACTGCAGTTTTTCAATCTAATAACTCGAAATAAATAAAAAGACATATTTTATTATTTTATTTGAAAATTTATTTCAATACATTTAATACCTTTCGAAACTTGTTTTATTTCTCACGTTTATTATCATTAATTTTATTGTAATTCAGTTCTCATTTTGACAGATTCATTTATCAATTTTTGTATATAAGATGTCCTTAAGTTTTAACTTTATTCATAGGTCCTTCTAAGCTATAGTGTCAGAACTATTTTTGAACCAAAATCTTTAGCAGTTTAGGTAATATTATTTAGGTTCACGACAAACTACTAATTTCTAATAGCAAATTTTGGACTTAAAATATAAGAGCTAAGCTTGAATAAGGAATAAATCTTTATAAAAAAATTTTTACAATGTCATTAATTTGATTAGAATTTATAATAAAACAATACGGAAATAGTTTTTTTTCTTCTTTAGGAAAGTGAATATTAATTAATAATACAATTTAAAACTTTAAAAATATATTATTTTACTATATACAATTACGAGTACTTAAAAAATGAATTACAAATGAATTATTTTACTTTAGAAAAATATTCAATATTTGTGATTTGTGCATTAAACGCCAAACCACGCCTACTACTTAGTTAAAAAAGGCAATAAAATTATAAATATTTTAAAAATGCACAGATTTAGTTCGTTTTTGAAACTCAAGTTCAGTTTTGCTTCGCTCAATAATTTTCTTAAAAATGCAAATAAAATTAAAAAAAAAAAGATAAAAACTTCATGGAAAGCTTCAATATTCACAGAAATAAAATTCAAATTGAAAATTACTAAAAAAAAACTAGTAGTACGTTTATAGGTTACAGATACATTATTAGAGCAGCGTCATACATATTGAACTAAAGTGGGTGGGAAAATATAAACGCGCCTACTTAGAGTCTAACTACATCATCCTAAACTCACAGTTAAAGTTCTAGTGATGATGTCGTCGTTGTCGTTGCTGGACATGATGATGCTTGCAGGCGTCTGCGCGTCGTAGGACTTCCGCATAGGATAGATCTAGTTTTTTGAGCTTATGTAAATCTTGCGAAACTGTGCTGGGACGATATTCAATACCGTTCATATCGAGTTCACGTCCACGCAAGCTAGCGCACTGTGGTGAATTCATATTACGATTGTAAATCACCATTGAGCTGCCATTCCATTCATATCTTGTCGTATTGCTGCCACGTTGATGTTTGGATTGTGTACCGCTTTGTTCCGGCGTTGTGGCAATAGGAGATTCAACAAAAGGACGTACATCCTTACGTTTTCTACCGCTGGCCACAAAGATGCGTGGCGGTGATGGCAAAGCGATTGGTGAATCAGAACGATCGTTTCCATAATTACGATTCTTTTTGCGACTCTTCTTTTTAACGCCCACAACGACAGATAAATATTCGAGCGGTTCACGCTTGAGCGGTGTCAGCACACGTCCATTCTCTACAATTTGCTTAACACTGGGCGCATTGGCCAGTTGTGAAATGGATGTGCTCACTGTTGGCGGTTTGTTTTCTTGATTCTTCTCAATTATATGTTTTTTGGCAGTTTTTCGTTCCAATTTTGTGATGCATTCAGACATGGCAAATGACTGTTCCGAGACAGCAGATGAAATAATGCTCTGTGTATCATCACCAAAATCAACTGGCAACTCTTCATTTGCGGGCGTTACTGGTGGCACCTTAGCCACAGCGCCAGTTGCGGTTGGATGCGTATCATCGAGCAATGGTAATTTATCGCCTTCTTCTTTATTTTCAGCGGCCTTCTTTAA
This sequence comes from Teleopsis dalmanni, assembly GCF_002237135.1. Classification (NCBI taxonomy): domain Eukaryota; kingdom Metazoa; phylum Arthropoda; class Insecta; order Diptera; family Diopsidae; genus Teleopsis; species Teleopsis dalmanni. Next base: position 189,165,759 of record NC_051846.1, on the reverse strand, counting down.
AACAGCGAAAATTTCCTTAAACAATTCACGATATTCAGGTCTATTACGGAAGCGGGAATCAATGGGACTGGCATCGTCATAAATACTAAATTTGCAATCTTCGCCATCACCAATGGAACACAAAAAGTAACCAGGCCTATCATCAGTTTGTGTACATTTATTACTCGTTTCATCGGAATAGCCCGAAGAAGAAGTTTCGGCTTCAGAGAATTCAGTAGGTGTACGACCACGCGCTGACTTACTACCGGATTTATCGTTTGTTGTGCTACCATTGCAACTGCTGGCTGCATCACCATTGGTGGAAGCTGCAGCTGCTACAGCGGCTTGTAGCATTAATTTTTGCGTTTGATTGAATTCACCGGATGACTGGAACTCCTCGACCAGTGACATGCCATTGCTACTCTTACGCGCTATTGAGGAGCGTTGCACTTCCAGCAAAGCTTCGTATTTTTCAACCAAATCACGATACGGGTTCGGACTGGCTGGCGTATCTAAGTCCAGTGAGTCTGGTATACGTGATGAAATCTGAAAAATGGTTTATATAATTGGGTTTGAAGTGGTTAATAGATGTATGGCATGGCTTGGTAACATTTAATATTTTTTTTAACGTTTGGTTTATGGTAGCGGGAAGAGAGCAAAATTAAAATTAATCATTTACAATATCGAAAAAGAAAACTAAACATAAAAACTGAATAAAATTATTTTTAATTATTTAGAGTCATGCAAAAACAACAAAAACAAAAACTCTTGATAACAAGAAAAAAAATCATGTTTAATATAAAAGAACAGAAGATCGCACAAATCACTTCAAAACTTGGTATTTTATGCAAAACAAAAAAATATATATTAAAAATATAAACATTTTACTTATGTTACAATTAATATTTAAATTCTTTTATTATTAACAAAATAAATTAAATTAATGTTTAATACAAAAAATTTTTTCTTTAATCGAAAACAAACTAACATTATATAGAGGCGCGTCAGACAACTTCACATGTGGAACGAGGATGGGAAGCTTAAAAGTTATGGAGTAGTGGAAAATTTGGAAAAGAGAGAGAGAGAGAGAGAGGCGATCACAGGATAAACGTAGGAAATATAGAGGAAAATTATTAATTAATACTATAATAAGAAGTATTAAGAAGAGGAAACGGAAAGAGCTAATGAGATGGGAAAGAGGCAGATCAGTAAATAAAAAAGACAAGCCCACAGTTTATAAATTTAGTGAACTAAAAAGATTATGTGTAAGAGAGAGGACATGATAAAGGAGAAAAAGAAAGCAAATGTAATAAAATATAAATGCCGATTTCATAGTCGTAACGTAAGTCTCACTACTGAACTAAGGTTTGCCTAAATCATCAACTTTGGTAAGTTAAATCATACTTAAGTTGGTATTAAGACTTACTTAAGTAAAGTTTAAATCACCAACTATGGTAACTTTGGTAATTTAAGTCATACTTATGTCAGTATTAAGACAGGCTAATATTGCGAAATCGGCCCAAAGAATATTATAAGTTCTAACCTTTCGATTTTTATAGATTTAAGACAACAACAGACTTTGAGACACAAGTTAAAAAAAAAAATTAAGTCTATGCGAAACAGTAGTGAAACAGATAGGAAGAAAATAAACAGATTAAAACAAAGAAGAAAAAAAATTGCATGTGGAAAGTTCGGACCATAAATAATTATATCGGAATAGATCGTATAGATACTAATTATAAAATGCACAAAAAAGTACTACATAAAAAGAAGATAATATTATAAGACAATACAGATACAGGAAAATATGAAAACTACTAGATAATGATATAATATTTTAAAAAAATGGATCTATGTAGAAAAAAATTGAAAAAAAAACAGAAAATTATAGTTGAAACTGTTAATTAATGAATTGAAAAAAATAATCAGAGAGTTATTATAAATTATAGTTAATTAATTTTAATCGACTATAATGTTGCAAACCAGTTACAAATAGAATAAGGAAAATTTTGAACGATAAGAATAAAGTAGGAACGAACATTTACGAAGAGTCATAAGAATATATATTTAACATGATCATCTGTTTAATATGAATATTTGTATGACAAAAGTAACCGTTTAACAAAGATAACCGTTTAATAAGGGGTATCAAGAAGGGTTTCTGCTCAATAAGAGTTTCTATTCTATAAGGGTGTCTATTCAATAAAAGTATCCATTCAATTAAAGTCTCCATTCCATAAGGGTATCAGTTTAATATGGGTGCCAACTCAGCACAAGTATCCCTTTAATATAAAAGTTTGTTCAACGTGGGTATCTGTTTAACATGAATGTCTGTTTAATATGAGTGTCTACTTAACATGGGTGTTTATTTAAGAAGAGTAGTCATTTCGCAAGGGTACCCATTTAACAAGGGTATCCATTTAACAGGGGTGTGTATGCAATAGAGATGTTCGCTTAACAGAGATGTGGGTTCAATAGAGGTCTTTGTTTAACTTGTGTACGTTAAACACAAATATTCATTAAGCAACGTTGCCCGTTTAATAGGAGTGTGTATTCAATAGATTTGTTCGTTTAGCAGAGGCATGGGTTCAGTTGAGATGTCCGTTCAATGGGTGTGCCCATTTTAAAAGAGTGTCTGTTAAACTGTTGTTTACATAGTTGTCTGTGAAGATAATTTTCACAGTATTATGCAAAAGTAATGTATCTTAAAATAGACTTATTCTTTTGAAAATTAATAGAATGAATATAGGATAATATTGCAAATATTTTCACGTTTGTGTGGGTATACTAAGGTTTTAATAAACTGATATGTATTTTAGTTTTTATTTTTGATTTTCTTTTACTGACAGAGAGATAAAATACAAAGACTTACACTTCTATTTAGAGTGAAGAATTGTGATCATAACATATTTTGTACTGCATTTCCTTACAGATACTTTAGTCGAGACACCATTTCTTTGGGATATGAGGATTTATAAATAAATGTTCTATAGTTAACATAAATACTATCTAATTTTCAATAGTTTTTTAGATACTTCAAATTTTTTAGCATAATGGTTTTAGCGCTACTTTTTAAAATTAATAGGGTCTATTGTTTTAATGCTTTTCCTTATTTATGTTGGGTTTTTAATAAGTTAAAATTATTTTTTATTCAGAATTTTTGATTTTTTATATTTTAAAAATTTTTAGGGTTTTAATTTTTAACTGATTAAATTAATTTTGCTCGATAGTTAACGAAATGTTAGAAGTTAGTAAGCAAAAAATGTTTAATAAAAGTATTATGGCAAGTGGATGGCTTTCAGCTGTAGTTAGTAATTAATGGATAGTATTTAGGATTCATATATATAGTAATATGTATATATGAAAAGTATATATATGGAAATTAGAGAAGATAATAATATTTTGGAACAGAAATTGTCTCACGCACTTTCTATACTACTTACTTAACTAAATAAACAGTAAATAAATTAATATATAATTAAAGTTACTACAATTAATTAACCACACATAAAAAATAAAACAATTTTTAATACTAAAACTAATACGAATAATAAAAAAAAGTCTTGGCACTGTTAGAATCGTTTTATACAAAAAGTTTTTATGAAACCAATTTGTGACAAGTCGAGCATTTTATTTCTTTAAATAAAAATTGTGACCCTGTATAATGTATTTAAATAAAATAATATTTAATATCGTTCGAAGAGTTATAGGAACATTAAAATAACACACGAAAATGAGTAACGCCTTCTATTGAAGTCATAGAAATCAAACGATAGCTGTCATTATTATATATAGTTTGCGAATACTAAATATATATACTACAACATATAAATATAATTTTAATTAGTGATATGTACACTCGATAGATGGCGCTAACTGTTGAGAGTTATTGTTAAGGTTCCAAAACTTTTTACCTCAATGGTTTATACCCTTTGTGATGGAATATTCATTCCTAAGTACTTTTTTTCTTTTAATCAATGCAACAAAAAAATATTAATTTAAGAAAAATAATATTAAATAATGCCGGTTATGATCACACATGAATGTTAATAATTTAAAGGTATTAAAAAAAAAAAAACAAAAAAAAAATTATAAAACAATTAATTTCTTTTAAATATTAACGATTAATGCGTTTTTACATCAGAAAATCAATGCGAAATCCTCATCATCTGGTATGGAATTGATCATACGGCAAATGACTAAGGCGGGCCATTGCAGAATTTTGGCTATCCACCGCACTACTGTGAACTTTCTCATTGTTTTTTGCCATAAATTAAGTATGATGGCTTCTAATGAGTTTGGCAATTGTTCATGCAGGTACTTTGTGGTTGGTTTTAAACAAATTGGGCATGTTGCTTTGTCAGCCTAATGAATCGAAAATAAAAAATATATAATATAGAGAAAAAAAATTAAACGAAAATGGTTAATTGATCGAGTATAGGTAAAGGTTACAAGTGATTTGACACAACATTCCTGGAGTAGGAGGACAGTTCTATAATGTGAAATGTATGCTGCATTAAAAAAAACCATAATTTGCTTAAATCCATTTTAATTAATATTATAGTAACACACAAGAAAAAATGTTAGTAAATATGAAATACACTCAAAACGACAATACTACTACAAAGAACATGCAAATTGAACAAACGACAAATTGTAAAGATTTGTCAATAAAAAATAATTAATTAATGAGAATGCGGCTATAATTATAAAAATTAATAATAAAATTATACAAAATAACATAAATAATAATAAAAGAGTTAATTACCGTATAGGCTTTACACTTTATTAATTACAATAGAAATTAGTTAAATATGCTTCTATATTAAAATCACATTATGTACGATTGTTTTAATATATATATATATGCGTATGTAAGCCATTACATTTTGCATGAATAAAAATATAACCAAATACTTACATATATATATTTAAACTAAAAAATTAAAAATTGCACCCTCACATTTTATATGAATAAGAATATAACAGAATACTTTTATATATGTATATCGTTTAACTAAAAATTATTTATATTCGAAAGTAAGGAACAAAATAATGCTTAATGTATTTAACAATTAATTTTCGTCCTTTCTTCTACAACTACCAAGTAAGATTTTTTTTAAATAATATATATTGTAAATAATACTGTTCTTAGCATCTCAAAGCCTTTCAATTAATAATAAAAATTTAAACTATTAAACTACGATAGCAAAGAAATGTATACTTTGCATGTCAATTAAAAAATAAATTCTATATATTTTATTTTTAATTGATAAACTATTTTCATCATATAAAATTACACAAAATATAAAACCGATAGTACATATATAACACAGTAGAGAAAAAATAAATATTAAAATAAAAACTAAATTATTAAAAAAAAATAATAATAATTTCAGTAATTGTGATATATGCAAATGATTTATGCCAATTATGTGCAATTCATGTGTTATTAATATACATTAATTATATTAGGTGATCAGGAAGTCATACAATTGAACAAGAATGGCAGAATGTCAGAATGTCAGAATGGCATGGTTTGTTGATGTTCATTGATTGCATTAATTATCATCCGCGCATAAAATTATAGAACAATGTTTTAAAGTAAAAACAATTTCTCACCTTAATTGATACGTTCGGTCTGTAAGCAACCTGTGATTGTTCACTAGCATTTTCGTCACAATTAGCATCCTCTAATTCTAGTAAACTACGCTCCTCGTGTTCTTCACCCTCCTCGGTAGGCGCTATGGAAGATTGTTCATCGTTCACCGTCAGACGATCTTCAACACTACGCAAGCAACGGCTACACATTTGGCCTTGTCTGAGATTTTATACATTTTGTAGATACATTAAATATACAATATAATATATATAATATATTAAAATACTTACCGCACTTCGTCCAATATGGACAATTCTTCATGCATTGATTTCATTTCCTCATTTGAGTTTGTTTGAGCAATGCGACTTTGTAGAGTTTGATTCTCTTGAACTGTGAAAGAAATTCAGCATTAATATTTATAAAATATAGTATAATATATATATATATATATTATAAATTATATCGTCTAAAATATATACGTTTAATATATGATATAACATATTTATTTTATACATGTTGTGTTATGTTATGTTATGTTGAGGTTTTTCCGAGTTAGTGCATCTGTGCACTTTTACTCTATAATGGCTGGGGGGTTTCTGCACAATCCTACCCAACTCACTGACTAATTTGAGTATTCCTCATAATCTTCGTGATTATTCAATGATTGATCTAAGATCTGCGTACCGTCCCGTGCAGTTAGTGATTACTCTGAGATTAGATAATTAGCCTTGTTATCATTGCAGACCAAATAGACATTTTCTATTTCTTAGGAAATTTAATAAATTTGGTTTCTTCATGTTCGGAGAAACTCTGCAAAGATTTGTAAATAGCGCTTAATTGTCAAGGACGAGTGACTATATAGGATATATCTGACAGTTTCACAAGCCAATACATTTTACTGTCTTTACTCACAGTTAGGAATAGTTGACATTTTTTTTTATAGTTACAAGGTTTCGAATAAAAAGCAAAAGAGAACAAAAATTTTAGTTAATTTATTGCAATTTGAGTGATCGCTTCGAGTGTGGACATTCAAATTTCAATAAATTAACTAAAATTTTTGTTGTTATCTTTACATTTCTATACGAACCTTTCTAACTTTTAAATAGTTTCTTTTCGTCGTAAAACGCGTTTTTTTCAAGTTCCACTTTAAATGAAATAAGCAAATATTTAGCAATTAATAGTTCGTATCTATCTCTATCTCTAATCTATTATCTTAAATAACATACTGTGAATAATAAGACATGATAAAAATGTTACATGGGAAGAAACTATTACAATTACCATTTTATTTATTTTTACTAAAATTATTACGAACATTATATTAAAAGATTTATAGCTCAACTCAATTAATGTACTACACTATTTTCCGTACATAACCTATTAAGAGCTAAAACCAGATTTACGTGCACTCATAACACTCCCATTTACTTACTTATGGCTACTAATTGTTCTTCCAACTCCGTACATCGTTGTTGTTCGCTGATAAACGCTTTCTTTGTTGATTCCAGATCATTTACAATCTTAATAATTTCCTCATTTTCATCACCATTACCACAAATCAAGCTCAGTGCAGTTATATCATTGATATTTTCTGTAATGCTAGTTGAGTTGGTATCAGATGACGACTGAAATAAGAAGCTACACTGCTGTTCTACTGTACTCGTATTTGGCTCAAAAACCTAAGAGAACAAAATTAACATAAATTAGACCACGATTTGTAGTGCTAAACCCCAACTTACCGTATCTATTGAACTATCATGGACATTTGTGGATTGCATATTAATTTCTTTAGGTTTGAAAATTACATTTGTATTATCGGCACCAGCATTTCTCTTTTCTTCCATTAGCCTTTCAACTTTACGCCGTTCCATGGACAGAGATTGTCGCGCTTCTTCAAGAATTTTCGTGAGCTCATCACAACGGGACTCGAGAGTTTCAACATTATGCACAAGGCTTTGATGGATATGAAAAAGATATTTTATTTATTTTATTTTTGTGTTTTGTGTTTGTAATTATTTAGGAATGGGCAAAAATTTTGTACACTTACGTTTTAATGTGCTTTTTATCGCTGGTATTTTCGATAAGTAAACGATGATTGGCACGTTCTAAATCTTGAATGCCCACTTCTAATTGCTCGTAAACTTTAAGGCGGGAATCGTTGACCTCACGCAAAGCGGTTGTGTGCTTCTTCAAATACTAATTAGCAGCAAGAAGAGAAGAAAATGAAAAAGATTTATTTAACTTTTGTTTTTTTTTTTTGTTTTAAATTTATAAACACAAATTACTAAAAATAGGGTCTGAGGAAAAAATTTCACATTTAACAAAATAGCATAGAATTTTTTTTTTTTTATTGTATTTGATCGATTCGAAAATGCGGAAGTCGACAACACTTGCACGTAAGTGGGTCAATCAGAGTTCTACTCTTGGCACTTTGATTTCGAATTGAATTAAGAAAAAAATTTACTGAAAGAAAAATATAATTAGAAAATGTAAATTCAATACGTTTGAGATAAAATAAGATATGCGCTAAGGTAGAGTCAAAGGCATGGAAACCTTTCCACATGAGTAAACTTATAGGATCTCTGCTCTACATGCAACAGCATTGCACCGAAATGCACTGGAAAAGAAATTCTTCTTAGATTACCAGCAGGCAGCTTAATTGGCTCAAGTTTTATGCTTCATTCGGTTTCATTTCGCAGCAGCAGAAGCAGCACCAACAGCACCGCTGAGGTGCTCCGGCGTCTCATGTTGGCGCTACTGGAGTAAGGAATTTTGGTTATTTGGCCAGAAATGTATGCCAATGTTGTGTGATCAAGCATAACATGTAAGCTCGCTTAAGTGCAGTAGTAGGTGCAGTTGCAACAAAAAAATTAGTTTGGAAACAAAATAAAACAATTTTTTTTGGAGCTGTTAATTTTCTTTCTTATACTCGTACTTGGAAAAAATTATAATCTGTATCTGTATTAAATGGGGTTTCAGCACCAGTTGTGCATTCAAGTCTATATTTTAGCTAAATAAGCACTGCCATAAGCAAAATTAAAAGAGTTGTGTTTATGGGTGGAGAGAAAAATTAATATTATTGAAACTTCAAAGTATTATTACTTTAAGTAATAATGGGGTAAGGTTATTTGTTATATTGTTTCTGGTTAGTTTATTATTCTCAAACTAATTACTTTTTTAATTAGAAATTGATCATCTAATTGTAGTTCAGTTTATGGAGGGTAGTAGGGTAGTATAATGCTGGTCTATTCACGACAACTAAAAATTACATAGAAACAAGTTTAAGGTTATATATTTTAATGAAAGTTTTGCATTTAAGAAAAAAATATATTTTCCAATATATTATGACTAAACACTACACTAAAGAACAATATACAAATTATAATTATTTTTTTATTAAATATAAATGTATTCTGTTTTTAAAATTAACTTCCGCACGTTGGAACTTTGGATAGCTATTTTTGGCCCTTAAAAGAATACATGTTCACAACATCAAATTAAGTGAATATAATACATGCTGTGGATTGAAAGTATAATTCCCTTCTTTATGTTATGGCCATACCAATATAATAAGAGTTTAATTACATACATAATATACACTATCTATTATGTTAAGGCTAGTTGAGTTAGTGCACTTGAGCACTTTTACTCTTTATTAACTGCGCGATTTTTTCATAACCCCACTCTACGCCTTGACTGGATTATTGTTTATCACTTCATCAGACTAAGCAATAATTGACCTCAGATCTGCATACCTCCCCGAGAAGCCTGTATATTAATTTAAGGAATTGTTGTGTGTAATTTGTGATTTTCATAAATTTTTAACCTTATTTTGATTAGTTTGACTAAGGTATCATGGTACATCCGAACGAATGACATGCTAAGAAACCTTAGAAAAAATCCGGTCAAAAAATATATAAGGGACAGAGCTCTGGAGCTATATGCGAAAACCGAAAGCATGTCCTACTTAGCACCATCTAATCTCAGAGTAATCACTAACCGCACAGGGCGTTACGCAGATCTTAGATCAATCATTGAATAATCACTACGATTATGAGGAATACTCAATTTAGTCAGTGAGTTGGGTAAGATTGTGCAGAAACCCCCCAGACATCATAGAGTAAAAGTCCCCAAATGTACTAACTCGGAAAAAACTCAACATAACATAACTAAGGTAACTGAGGTAACTTTTTCAATCGAGATTTATTTTTAATGCCATTTTCATTTCTGATTGGTAAATCTCGAGCGAAAAATGTTAAATTATTCTAAAAATGTACGATTGAGCAACAAAATTTGACAGATTGAAAGTAAATCTAGATTGGATCCAGGTTTTACAATCGAAAACGCCATAAGTTAGAATATTATTTTAGAATTAAGTTTTAAGTTTTATAGAGAGGGTATACATATTAAATAATCTAATATAAATATAAATTTGTATTAATGATATGTTTATAAGACATTTGGTTTTTGTTTTGGAAAACTTACAACTTAAATAAGGATAGGTTATACGGAGTCTATTATTGTCGATAGAATTTAATACTGTTGACCATAAGACAATATGTTCTGGTGTGTTTTAGAAAACTTACAACTTTAAAGTCAAATATCACGAAAATCAAGTTTCCTTCACATATTTTAGAGTAAAAAAAATCGGTTAAAATAGATAAATTTATCAAAAATCATTCACGTTAGAAATCAAAGTCATGCCCGAGATTATGTTATCACATACATATTTAAAACTATTTGAAACTTTAATAACGTCTGAAGTGTTCTACACAGACAAGTTTTTTAGAACTAACTAAAACCCTTTAAAACGACGGTACGCTGCAAAATCAAAAATAAATAAAAATGTTTGTTGTTGCAATTCACTACTGTTCGAAACCTCTCTATTGTGAATTTTATTTATATAATTTATTTACAAGTTTCACATCGATCATTTTCAATTATCATTTTCTAGTAAATTATATATTTTATTTTAATTTAAAATATATTAATATATATATAACATATATAATATACATTAATATATAATATATCAGCACAAAAGATCAATTTGGTCGTAGTGCGCCTATCCATTGGGAGCTAGTATCCTGTTCATTTGTAATATATAATATATACTGATATATAAAAATATTTTAATTGTTTTAAAACAAAACAATTAAGAATACACTCTAAAATAAAATTATAATTTAAAATTTTTTTTTTAGGAAATTAAAATTTTTAAAAATCATATTATTACTTAATTAATTATTATTACTGCATAATAATATTCTAACATTCGATAAAGCTATATATAATGTTATAATTTTCTGTTAATTTTTTTTGTTTGGTTTTCATTAGAATACGTCTACTCTCTAAATCTATGTTAAGTGAGTTGTGCCTTACGACTTGCCATTAGTATCTTTTCAAGTTTTATTAGTAACTAGAAACTTAGTAACTTTTTTTTTCAAATTTAATTATCTTTACTGTTTTCACTTAACAACCATAAAATCTATTTATAAAGGAGTATAATAAAAATTAAAATTATGAAATTAACACTTTCTATATGGATTACTCCACATACTACAATGTCATAAATATTAGCATGAAAAATAGGTGTTAAGACGGGTTTATATGGAATTTACTATATGATGAGAAAATTCCTTATTCCGCAAGCAATCAGCATATCAGCAAAGTGGAATGCTGACATGCAAGTACCCATCAAAATAATTAGAATGGTGCAGTGTTGTAGAACTGGTAACGTAGCGCCATTTCAGGCATTTCTTCAATGTGAAAAGAAAATTTAAGTCTTTTGCGAACACGCAAGTAAGCTCACAACATATAAACACTCATTTCTGACATTTTTTCTATGCAGTCAAGCCTACACACTTCGAATAGTTTGAATACAATATGTGCAACTTGGTCGCAAGTTGCTTATGTATGTTGTGGAAAAAAAAATTCAATCAACTTTTTTGCCATGGGACATGCACCAAATGTAAATTTAATTGCAGTTTTAGTTGGACAAATCACAGAAACTTGCACTTACCACAATTTCTTGTTCTTGTTCCTCAATTGTACTTTTGTGCTCCTTCAGCAAAGTTTCCAACTCCTTGTTGCGCTCCAATAGTGTTTTACCCAATTCAGCTGCCAACTGTAGATCTGTAAGAGAGATTAAAAAATAAAATTAAAGAAATTAGTTTTAGATTATTTATTTTTTTCTTTTGTGTTGAAAATATAGTTTTTAAATTATTTTTATTTAACAAATTTCCCATTGAGAAAACATTTTAGATAATGTTAAAAAAAAAGTGCTGCATAAATGTGCAACACCAAGCCTTCAGGCGTTTCTCACATTCATACTCGTATATGTTATATAGGCAATGTGACTACTAAGTGCTTTTCAAAAAAAAAAAGAAAAATTAAATAAACTTTATCTTGATTGGTAATCCAATCGACCAACGAATAGTATAAATAAGTCAAATTTCTATTGACCCAAATTTGAGTAACTACAACTTTTATTTTATATATACGGCTTTTTTATATTGTTTCAACTGTAGTAGTTGTTTTTTCTATTGAATTTTTGTGATTGTTGCATGTGAGTTGAATATACAACAGCTACATATGATTAACCCAACGCCTTAAAGTTTATAATTAATTTTCTTTAGAGGAATTAGAATTTTCTTTAATTAAACTTACGTTCATCAACTGAAGTGAATTTTTCAATTTCTTTTTGTAAATGTTCTACATTTATATTCACCATTTTAACACTAAATAATTTAAATTCAATAAATTATACTATATAGACACCACACTATTTTCCTACTGAGAACTACGTCTTCACTGCCTGAAATAGCAAATAAAACTACTATAAGTAGCGACAACTACGGCGTAATTTGACCAATGTCAATCAGTCAAGAAAGATGTCAAGGAACAAAAATCATGTCAAAGGAATGCAATATACCTGTTACAGTACAAAAATAACCCACTAACAGGTACTCACTGTTATGAATAAATATTAAACACATAAATCTCTTATGTGTAAATTTGCAAATACAAATCCTTCTCCAAATTTTGTGACAATCTTTAACCTCAAGCAATAAAACTACGCGGAGATCTAACGTGGGAAAAACCCAATTTTTTCCATAATTTCTTTTATATAATTAATACAATGGAAGAAGCGATCATCAAAATCATACAAATCTAATTTGTTTTATATTCTTCGCAGAATTTAAGTAGAAATTCTTATTTTAGTTGTGCATTACTATAGATTTTAAAACCTATACATGCCCTCGTTAGGTCAACTGTTGCACAAAGAAATTAAACCTTGAATAACACAAAAACTAAGTGTGTAAATATGCCCGCGTCCAAGTAAATTCTTTTCGTTACCATTCATCCAAGCAGGTAAAAATTAACATACCTGCGTTTGGTGATTCATACGAAATTAATTTATGGCTCGCGTCGAATGTTAATTGAAAAAGAAATTTTTTGTATCTCATTTATTTTTAACCAAAATTTCTGTTTGACATATATTTTTTATTATTTTTGGTATCTAAAATATAATCGTTTAAAAACGTGTTATATTAGTAATACTTAGTAAAAAAAATCCTATTTAATACTATAAATTTTTTTTAATATTGCAAGAATTAAAAATCTTTTTATTTTATGATTGTTTGACACATATTTTTTTTATTATTTTTGGTATCTAAAATATAATCATTTAAAAACGTGTTTTATTAGTAATACTTAGTTAAAAAATCTTATTTAATACTATAATTTTTTTTTTTGATTTTGTAAGAAATATATATAATTAGATAATAATCAAATAAGTACCAATAAAAATTTAAAATCTTTTTATTTCGCGGCTGTTTGACATATTATTTTTACATATTATTTTTTTTTATTATTAGTATTCATAATATAATTGTTTATAAACGTGTTTGTTTAGTAATACTTAGTAAAAAAATCTTATTTAATACCACAAATTTTTATTAATTTTGTAAGAAGTATACACATTTAGATACTAATGACACATTTAGATACAAATAAAAATCAGCACTCCTAGCACTACGCTCATCTTAAGTGACTTTTAAACTAGTGAATGCCTTCAACTTCTCAAAGATCTTGCTGAAAGGAACAGAATCTACATAATATGGATCCCATGACACAGCGATTTTAAAGGCAATGAGAAAGCCGATGACTTACCCAGAAAAGAGGTGGCCATATTGGGTCGAGACCATTCTGCAGTCATTCATGAAGCTTTTTCAAACTTAAAATTAATGAATGGTTGGAAAAAGTAGGTCAGACTGATTGATATAATGTAATTGCATGCAGACAAACTAAAGAATTCATGCCAAATCGATCAAAAGGCAGAACTAGTAAGCTACTACCATAATTCTGAACAGAAAAGTCATCTGACTTGTCACAAGGTTTTTCACTAGACATTGCGGAGACAAAAAACATCTACCGAATCTAGATATTACAAGGAACCATAACTGCAGATTTTGGAAGCAGAAGGAGAGGAAACAGACTTCGGTACTAATCAATATTAAGTCTATCCACTTATAATGGAATTTGGCAACAACACTCCAAGAGGCATAATGGCATTTTTAACTGCTACAAGCTTATGGGACTAAGGTGGGTTAGTCACAATAATCCTTTAAGAATGCAATGACTTGGTGACATACCTCCTAACCCTATGTATATATATTAAATATATTTAAATATATTTAGTATATAAATGTTATATATATAATACATATCTATATTTCGCATATTGCATTTAAAAGTATATATAATATAAAATAATAAAAATTAAAATCAAGTAAATGCAAGTTCTTGGAAAATTACAAATTGAAATAAATTAAATCATTTTGTATTATTATTTCTCATTTATTTTCATTTCGTTATGTTACACCATACCAATAATAATAAAAACCTAGTAATAGTTACCCCAAAACCGATATTATTATTACGTATAGCAAATATTTTTCCTGTTAATGTGCCAATACTAATTTGTAAGTCAATGGTCGATCGTGTTAAGTTATTCGATTGCTGAATGAGCTCAGCAAAAACTATTAAACAAACTGTGAAAAGTATTGGAAAAATATATGTATTTTCAGAGCAATTTTCATACAATAATAAATATTTTTCTTATTATTTACAAATAAAAAAAATATATAAAACTTCATAATTAAAGCGAACCAAAACAGGTGCAGCAAACACTAATAAAATATAATTGTGTGCAATATTTTTAATTTTATTAATTTCGGTGGCAAGTACATATCTCAATTGAATGCTTTAATTTTACAAAAAATAAATATTATTTATTTTTATACACACATGGATATAGTAATAAAGATAATATAAATGATATGCCAACAAATTGAATGAATTACTCAAAAAACGAAAACATTTTTCAAACGAACGCCAAAATGACATGAATGAATGAAATGAAAAATGACGGCATTTAAATAATTAACAATAGTTTTATGTTGCCGATTGTGGAGCAACTGTTGCTGTTGATGGAAATGCGAGTAATTTAAGATTTTTGAAGATTATTTGGACAGAGTAATTTGCATATCTTAATTGAATGTAGAAACGAAAATGTAGCAAATTATATACTGAAATCTAATTACGAGAGTTATTATTAGTAAAGAAAATTTATACAGGAATATATTCAATGCATAGTATTGGACTAAGTTTTAAAATAGTCTTTCTTATTTAAAATTATGGTTAAAATTATTATTAAAACTATTTCAAAATTAGTGCTTTAATGTAGCTTATATTAGCGTAGAATTTTATAAACAGAATATGTTGACTTTTATGTAGGTAGGAATAAAGTGATTAGCACTGACTGCAATACAGAGAATCTTGAGTTCTTAACGAACCCAGATATATGAGAGATATAGTAAAAAAAAAGTGCGGTAACTTATATCCGTTAGATCCATATATCCGTTGAAACAGAATCTGTTGACTTTAATGTATGTATAAATAAAATGATTAGCATTGACTGCAACAGAGAGATTCTTAAGTTCTTAAAGAAGACAGATATATGAGTTAAAAAAAGTGCTATAACTTATATCCGTTGAAGCTATGATTTCAGTTTTATACCCATTTTAGTTATTATTATTAATTAACAGAGATCTTTTCTCTTCGGAAAGACTTATTGGCCACCGGAAATGACTTCACATTCCTTCGTAAAGGATCTCTTTTAGTTGACGTTGCAAGCCATCTATTTTGATTTCTAACCTGCGTCCCAACGTCCACTTTTCAAAGTATTTTTTGGGGACTTCTCTATTTCTTATCGATTTGATGATCTTATTTTGGCAATAAAATAACAACAAATATTATTTATTTAAATAAAAACAACTTTTTCTATATCCTTATGTGTTATTACGAATTATAAAAAATAAATGAATAATATATTCAAACATTGACAAGATACAAAATGGACCCATTTCAAAGTTTATTTGTTTACGGTATGTTGCATTGAGTTCCCGGAAAAATCTGTCTTGTAGGTATTATCTCTCACCAAATAATTCATAAACATTCATTTTTCTTAAAATTGTGTTTTGTTTAGAATAGCAACGTAAAAAGACATTTGCTTAACTTAAGAATAACCTGACTACACTACTGACCATATCTATGGCTATATATACACTGGGCATCACTAAATTACACGAATGTAGATACCGTTGAGAAAATGAAGAAACAATGGTTAATCTTATTGTTAAATATCAACTAACAAAAACAGACTATTGCAAGTAGTCTATTAGTATAATGCAAACAAAAACTCCATTTTTAGATGACTTTTTTATCACGACTCCCTTGGTAGTCAAAGGGTAGACTCAAACCAACTGACAGGATAGAAATTTGTTTTTACCATAGAAGAAACAGGAAACCAAGAACCCCACCCTTAAACTGGCGAGTTTACGAGACCTACCACCATTTTACCATACCACGCTAGATCTGTATTAACATGGTATTACCATTACGATGATACTAGGGATCTATTTAGTTCAATGAATCTTTAGTATTCTATTACAGCAATGCAATAGAGAATTGTATTGGTGTTGCAATATAGCAGAGTTTAAAGCCGTGTAGCTCTTTTGATGAAGGTAAAGAATATCTTTAAAGGGGGTCATACGGGACACCTATGTAAGACTAATGGTAAGACAGAAAATAATAATATTTTATCAAACAAATCGAAAGTATATACTTCTTTCGTCAAAAGCAGTTTCTAAGAATTACGGGGAGTGTTTGAAGTTTCCAAACGTATTAGCATATGTTTATAGAGATAAATATATATATATATATATATATATATATATTATATACCGCATTAAGATTATAAAAATATTAATAAAATTTCATTTTAAAAATGAAAGTAAAAAGAAAATTATAGAGTTTGTTTCTAAGTTATGTAGATAAGCTGAAATTGCCCGCATAATTGCGCGTAAGCATCGTTTGTCATCATCAGTGCCAGTGCCAGTGCCAGTGCCAGTGCCATCAGCAGTTAACGTACAGCAGTTGCAATTGCAGATATTAGCCTCATTGCAGTATGTTGTCCGCTGTTAATGTTGTTGGTGCTGTTGGTGTTGTTGACGCTGTTACTGTTGCTGTTGATGCAATTGTGTCTCTATCAATTGCATGCATTCGCATTTACATATTCACTACAAGACAAGCGAAGTTTGCCGGATTAATGAACGTACCAACGGACGGACACCGGGCGGACACCGGACGGAGTAAAACGCGTATACTGAGTACGCAACAAATTAAAAAAAACTTTCATATGTGATGTTCAATGTTTGTTTGAGATGATGCATCTGATGTTCAATGTTTGTGAAAAAACATTGAATTTACAAAATTTACAAAATTCATAGTGATTAGGATAATAGATACAAGCGAGTATTTCATTTTCGCTGTAGTTTTTGCATTGGAGCGGCGGGCAATTATGTTCGTTGCTGTTAATTTAGTTGTTGGTTGTTGGTCGAATACAAAATTTGCAAATGTTGCGTTCGTAATAAATTTTAATCGCCGATTTGTGTAATTATGTGTAAAATATTTATGAGTTTTAATTTCGTTTGGTGTAAATGCTGCTTTTGAACTCTACACTTTTGGTTAAGCACTTTTAATTTGTTAATTTATTATTAATAAAAAGTTCGAGAAGTTCAAACCAATAGCGCATTTTATATATCAAATTGTGAAGACACCGGTTATAATATGATGCCAAATGTCAGAAAATTACATTTTTAATGAATTTTTAGTTTATTTTTTATGTACAATATTATAAATGATTATTGCAAAGTATTAAATTAATAAAGCTTTTTTTTTTTGAAGATTTTATGAATTATTTTATTATTTAAAACGTTAACCAATCATATATATCTTAATCAATTTATATAAGAAAATTTAATGCTTCAAACAAATAGTAAAGATAGTAAAGAGAAGCAAACTATTCAAAAAAGAAGAATTAAATTTTAACGAAATCAAATAAAATGATAAAAAAATATAATTTCTGGTAGTAAAGGTTAGAAAGTAGATTATACTCAGCAAGCGGTACACTATTAGTTACATATTATCAGTTAAGTAAGATTAGGTTAAGTTACTTTTACTATTGTAACCTATTTATTGGCCTATTGTCATGCCGCTTAAAATTGATTTCCATTCCAATATTTGACATATGATAATCATGTACGCTAGATAAGATCAGGTTAGATTACTTATATATTGTAAACCATTTATTGGTTCAATATGATGCTGCTTTAAAGTAGGTTCTGTACTCCTTTTTTTTAAAGCAACAGAGCTTAGAGACCTACTCTAAGCCGGGGGTACCCGACGGTCGCAGTGTCACATCTCCTAACAATAATAATAACGATGCCGCTTATAATGGATTTTCAATCAATGTTTTACTTTCAGTCAGAAATTTGAGAAGACTCACAATGACAACTGCAACAATTATTGCATTTGAAAAATTTTAGACAAGCGTTCGACTCCATAGATAAAGGTAAGATTTCTGTAGTTCTGCTTATCCGACTGGCAGCTTAAAAGTAAGTGGTCTTGTAAACGGAAATATTTCTGAAACATACGGAATAGGTGTACGTCAAAGTGTCGCCATATATATGTCGGTCTACACTTTGTTATAATTAATGGATAATAAAAACGGAACATAAGCTAACCATTTCTTTAATTTAATTTCAATTCTATGTCTAAAAAAAAGATAAACTTTATGATTGAAATGAGTACGTAGTGTATGTTAAACAATCTGTAAGTAAGATGCACTAATTTTGAGTAAAAGGCTCTAATACCTTTGAGGAAGTGCAATACCTGAACTAGAAGTTCATGAGTGAGATTTTCAGTAGTGTTGTCTGAACAATTTGCAAGTAAAACATTTAATAAAACATTTTAATTTTGAGTAAAAGATTTTAAAATCTTTGAGGTAATGCAGTGCCTTCTTAATCGCTAGCAATGCGGTCAAAGTTGTGCAATAACAATAAAAATTACTATTAAATAAATGTTTAAATGCATATTTTTTAAGTTCAGTATTTACAACAAAGCAATAATTCTGCGAATACACGAAATCCTTGTTTTACACAACTTTAACTCATGGATGTGATGTTTGGGAACTAAAAGATGATTAAGTTAAAGAAATTGACTGCCTTTGTACGTAAAGTTTTAAGATAACATTTTGTATCTATTGGATAACACGACTTTTCACATAAGATACAACCCAGATCATTACTTCATCAATATGAAGTTTTGGTGCAAGTGTAAAAAAGAAATAAATATCTCCAATAATTATGGACTTATGCAGTGAAAAGTTAGTGGGCCGTTATATATAAAAGATTTATTGAATTTTAGTAAAGCAAATGACTACAAGTAAGTTAACATTGTCAGTAGTAAAGTAGTTATTCAATATAAACAGTAAGTATACTCATATGTTACTAATACAAATTTTTTATAACAAGATCTTCTATATTAGCGGATCAAAGCACTTCACTGAAAACATAAAAATCTATTATTTTTTATTCTACTGTTGCAATACTGTTATAAAAAGGTATTATTTTTTATTCTACTGTTGCAATACTAATATAAAAACCTATTATATTTTATTCTACTGTTGCAATACTGTTATAACTGTTATAATTTTTAAAGATTTTTGATCAGTCTCTATCATTCAAATACAGCGCTGAGATCAGGCACGTAGTCCCCCCTAAAACAGAACCGAAGTATCATGACAGGAATCCTAACAGGGCACTGTAGACTAAAACACCACCTCACAAAACTGAGTATATCTACGGATGCAAACTGTAGATTCTGTGAAGAAAATGAGGAATCGGCCGCACATGTGCGGTTAGAATGCCCTGCGCTAATGCACATACGGAATAGGCTCCTGGGAATGTATATTCCTACTGAAGAGGCAATAAAATTCTGTAAAATAGGTTCTATACTACCTTGTATTGATCTCAGCCATCCAAATAAATAAATTTCTGTGGATGGGACTGCCTGCGAGGATATTGCATATAAGATTGGTTAAGCAAAGTAGTTACGTGCAATATATTACTTTCGAAATACATTGAAATATATATGTTATTTATAAAATAAGAAAAATACAAGTATTTTTATAACATATGAATATATATGTAGACAGACTTCTTTGCAGTAAAAATTCATCAGTCGCCAACACTTAAGAAAATGCATAAACATCAAATGTCTTTAAAATATTCAATTTAAGTCTAGTAATAAAGTCGATATTACCTAAAACATTGTTGTTCGAATTATGTGTTGAGTTGGTTATCTAAGCCGCAGGCTTTTGTATCTTTTAATTGCATTTGCCACAAGTGTTTTTACTGCAAATTGTGCGTAAAGTGCTAATTTCGTAAACAAAAAGTTGTCAGTGGCCATTAAGAGACATTAAAAGCTGCATTTATAAGTTTGTGTATTATTTTCGTATTTAAGCGATTTTCCAAGTAAAAAGTGAAAGTATGTACAAGAAACGCTGTGAAAATTAACAGATAATACTTCAAATAAGGAAGCACTAATACCGAGTCTAAGCATCGATAGTGAAGGATCATTATGCAGCCGTTGTCTAAGAAAAATGATGTACAACAATTGTGTACAATGTTATGAAATTACAACAATTTATCTTGAAATGAAAAACGCAACTGAAAAATATATCTAATGCTATGGACATATATCGAAATAATATATAATAAAATGTTTATTCATTTAGTTTTGCACATGTTTGGCTTATATCCGTAATTGATTTAAATAACAAAATTTTGCACTTAATTGTTTTCACACTTATTATCACTTCACCTACATTTCGTTGCCAAATGTGTTTTGTTTACTATTATTCAGATACGTTCAACATCAACACCCACAAAAGCCCATTATTGCCTTCCCAGATGTCATTCTTAAGACAGTTCAATGAGATAAACGAGACCAACGCTTGTGCTATTGCGTAAATGTAAAAAATTGAATGAAGCCGCAAATTAAATTTGTATGGATATTTCTTTTGTTGTAATTATTTTTATTTTTTTTAAATATCTTTAAAAATCTTGACTACTTTCAATCAACGCCTGCAAAAGAAATATTTTGCTGTCATAATTCATAATGCACCTACGCAATTTTTTAGACAAAAGTATTAGCGCAACAATTGTGGCCAGTGTTGGAAAAGTGCAAAATTAAAAGACCAAATCAGTTGTGTGGTATTTTGCAATAAAACCAACAATCAGCAACCAGCAACCAACAACAAACAACCAACAACCGACAGTCAACAAACAAACCAGACAAAGCTTGATTTATCACTGCACTTATAATATGTGCCACCCGCATCCCAAATTATGCTTGCATGCATTACTGAGAGACATTGCAATTCATTCTTGCTTGCAAAAGCA
Organism: Teleopsis dalmanni; assembly: GCF_002237135.1. NCBI lineage: Eukaryota > Metazoa > Arthropoda > Insecta > Diptera > Diopsidae > Teleopsis > Teleopsis dalmanni. Next base: position 189,144,306 of record NC_051846.1, on the reverse strand, counting down.
CGGCTTGATGTTGCACACAATGCAAATTTTATGTTAATTGAAACTGCCACAACGTCTCACCGCAGTGCCATATCACCATATCACCAGATCACCACAGTACCACAGTACCGCAATGCCACAAGCTCGACTGCACTTGCGTAACTTTAATGGAATTCCCATAACTCAATCGCGCTGAAACGGTTGAGTCTGCATTCAAGCAAAAATGGCAGAAACATTTGCGACGAACGAAGAGCGACGAGGGACGAGTGACGAGGCTAACAACGCAGCTAGCTTAAAGCATTGAAAAATGTTGATGACTTTTTCTAAGTCATGTCGTTGAGAAACAATGCACGTTGCATGTTGTCGCATGCGTTGCACGCATTAAATTAATTGTCGTCGTTATGCATTTTAGCGCATGCAACTGCGACATTCGCACGCGTAGAACAGACACGCCACGGCCTATTATGGCCAAAGGCTGTTGGCCGCATGCGTGCCTGCATAAACGCATTAGACACTTAACCACTTAACTAAACGGTTCATTTGATTAATTTTACTGATTTTTCCTTACCGTCGTACCGTCGTGCATCAATAATGGAATAATGGAATCATGGAATAATGGCAATTGTCGTAATCGTAAGCGGGCCACGTTAATTTATTAAAAGTTTTTACTTAATTTCAGTTTCTTACTTCAAATATTTGAAAGGTGTGTTTGCTGAAATTCTAAGAACATTCTGACCCAAATGGGAATAATAAAAATTTAAGCATGAATACAATTTTTGTCTTGGAAAATAAATCCTAAATCATAGTCAAGGCAGTGCATTTAATTTTTTTTTTTATGACGACAACTAAAAAAGTTAATTAAATGTGGAAACTGGCTCGTAAAGCTATTTTAACGATGGTTGAAGCATTTATAATTTTGTATGGAACTTTTATAATAAGCATTTACAGAGGTTAAAGGGGCCACACTTAACTAAATCATTTGCTATTTAAAAAGATATTCACATGCAAATAGTAAAAATTAAGCAATACATATCTAAAAAGTATATGTCGTTTATACACTGCATTTTTTTCCGCAAGATGGAGATTAGTTAAAATGATTCTTATTAGAATTCGAGTATTTAACACGAATACCTCAAATTTTCGAAAATGTCCAAGCTATTCGAAGATGTTTGAACTGGTCGCAGATGTTCTACCCACTCAAAAAACTGACTTACTTTATGTTAGATTGTATATTTACTTTATTTTATACAGAAACGTATAGCAAATGAAATATAGTCTTCGATTATTTTATTGTTGTTGTAACCCGTTCGAAAATGTGCAAGCTATTCGAGGAGGTTTGAGCTAGTCGCAGATGTTCAAGCCACTTAACAACTAACTTACTTTATGTTAGATTGTATATTTATATTATTTTATACAGAAACATATAGCAAATGAAATATAGTCTTCGAATATTTTGTTGATGTTGTAACCCGCTCGAAAATGTGCAACCTATTCGAGGATGTTTGAGCTGATCGCAGTTGTTATAGCCACTCAAACAACTAACTTGCTTTATGCTAGATTGTGTATTTACTTTATTTCATGCAGAAAACTTTAGCAAATAAAATATAGTTTTCGAATATGATATTGTTGTTGTAACCCCTTCGAAAATGTGCAAGCCATTCGAGGTGTTTGAGCTGGTCATAGATGTTCAAGCCACTTAAAAAACTAACTTGCTTTATGCTAGATTGTATATTTACTTTATTTTATGCAGAAAAATTTAGCAAATGAAATAAGGTCTTCGAATATTTTCGAGCAACTCGTTGTGATTGATATAAATGGTTGAGGAGAAGCGTAGTTGAACATCAAAATTATTTAATCTTTAAAGATCAAATTGATACAAGCTTCGAACAGCTGAAATATTATTAAAAGCACCATTAAACTTATTTTTTAATGGATATATCTGTTTCAATTTGATAGTAGCGCATGTTTGCTTACAAATCCGTTAGATGGCACAGGGCATAAGCCAAACAGAAATTCGAAATTTGACAACTGTAACTTTACTTTGAATACCGACTTAATCATGTTAAGTTATCAACTTCGCTGAAATAATGCATGGCACAGCTCATTGGCGTAACAAATATTTGTAATCTTAGGACTGATTTCATAGTCGTAACTTAAGTCTAAATACTGACTTAAGTTATATATAACTAATCAACTTCTCTAACATAATTCATACCTAAGTCAGTTTTAAGATTTAAGTTCCGACTGTGAATTTTATGTTCTAAGAAGCATTCATTTTTCCATATTATATTCATTATATATTGGATGTATAACTGAATAAACGAAATTTTATTATTTCAATATTAGAAAAAAAAAGAGATAACCACTACTAACTTTTAGGCTATCAATCTCTTTTAAATTTAATTTTGTAGGAAATATTCATCATCACATCTCACATTCATCATATATTGAGTGTATAACTAAATAAACTAAATAAACGGCCATCTAAAATTTTATAATAGATGGCTCTATTCAAATATATGTTATAATGCCTTAGTGACACATGCGCCGTTTTAAAGTTTTTTAATGCTCCAAAAATTGTACTTCTAACATTGAAGATAAAGAGCGACCTAGTCAGCCAAAAAAGTTGAAAGATGATAAATTGGAAGTACTATATTAATCATCCAAGAAACGTGTCGAATGCAAGGAATCTTTGGGTGGGGCACACACAGTACTCTCCAAGTAACTAAATCCAAATCGTTGAGGATTTATCGATAAGCAAGAAAATTGAAAGTCATAGAAGTTGACACTTACAAAATACCTAAGAGTAGTTTTTCCATTAAATTGCTATTGGTGACAAAAAGTGAATAAATTACATAAGCAAGCATATAAAAACGTATATAAAGCTCAGCCAACCAGATACATCAATATTAAAACCAAATATTAATGGTATCAAGGAAATGCTGTATATTCGGTCACATCGTATATAAAACTCTACCAACTAGCTACATCAATATTAAAACCAAATATTAATGCTATCAAGGAAATGCTCTATATTCGGATACATCAAAACGTTTGTAAAGTCTTGTAAACAGAGCTGTAGAGCAGAGCTGTAGAAATCACAGTTGTTTGGTTTGAAGATAACTTTGATCGTAAAATGACCGAAATATATGACCAGATACGAATGTTCCATTATATTCCATTTTGACAACTTAAAACCGGTTAAAAATTATTTCATTAATAATGGATAGAAGGAATTAACTCACCAGCCGAATAGTCCAAATCTTGACTTGGATTACTTCGATTAGTTTAATAGTCACGTTTGGTGTTATTAGCTGGCACTGATCTTACTTTCTTTCTAATATATTTGTTGCAGTTTCTTAGAACTTTTGTTCTTCAACGCCGGTTTTGTTATCTTTATAACATTAATGATGCTGTAAGTTAGCACTTTTGCTTATTTTTTGTGCTGTTTTCATGTTTTTATGCTTATCATTACATTATTTCATTACTTTAGTGTATTATATTGAGGAATTTTTCGCTATTGGTCACCATATACGAACAATACAAATTTTTTTCAGTTATAGCAAGTATCAGTAGACATTTTATTCATAACCAATAGCTAGTAATCTTAACTTGCATTGTAAATAATCCATTAAGAAACATTTTTTTTTTGATTTTTTTATTTTTATGAAATCAATTAATTGCTGAATGAGCGTTGGCATATGTGTACCGCTTCAGAAGGAACATATTTTGAAGGAGATAACATAAATTTGGAATAAAATTTAAATTTGTGTGTTTTATTTACAAAATCCGAGTACTTTTTGAGCAGAAGGTATATGTACATTCCTATAGAGATAACATAAATTTGAAATAAAATTTAAATTTGTGTTTTATTTACAAAATCCGAGTACTTTTTGAGCAGAAGGTATATGTACATTCCTATATCACTAATAAGTGAGTTTCACACACAAATTAAAAATTATAATTTACATATATCTGCTATTTATTAACTAATTTTATTACTATTATTAGTTACTATGTATATAAATTTTATTTGAAAATTTTTTAAACATTTGTGCAGAGTAGTAGATAGATATTTAGCTACTAAAGCCATTTCAAGTGATAATGAAATCGCAAAAAGTAGCTAAAATCGAACTTTTCATGTCAAAACAGTAATGAAAAATTAATAAAAATAACTCATAAAAAATTATACAATTTTATTTAACTTTAACTAAATCAAATAAAAAAACAAAAACTATTATATTTTAATGAATTGTGGGTTTTATTTTTTTATATCTGAGATTATTTAAAAAAAAAATAACATAAAAATCTTCATTTATTACTTTTGCATGAGTCTGGCTAGTCTGTTTTTTTACTGTCAGCGACTTTTTATGAATGGAACGATGGCCTGAATAAAGATTTTAATTTTCAGTAAACTTTCGAGCTTAAAGTTCGATTCAGTTTGATATGGAATGTTACATAAATATTATATAAAAACGTTGTATGTACATTTTTGTAACTGCTTTATGTATCTGCTAATTTGAGTCATTTCCATATATATAAAATTTTATTAAAAGTTTGACATTGTTTTATTGGATATTTTTGTTTTGGATTTTTACGTCTGCTTCTGGGCAGTAGTTCATTTGAATTTTTGATTTTAGTGCTCTTCAAGTTTTAAGTTTTAAGCATCTTTAAGTTTCGTGCTCTGCTTATTTACATATATCTGGAAATATAAGATCAATAGTTGATCGTAAATCTTTGAAATGCTAATACACTTAAAATTTCACTGAGTTGAAAATGTTAATGTAATATCACTCGTACATTGAATATAAGTAGTTTTTGCGTGGAATTAGTTTGTTTGAATTGTCATTAATTAATGCAACAGTCAAACAAGAGTAATAAATCTACAATCCTTGCAACTAAGCAACTAAGCAAATGAGTAGGTAAGTGAAAGTATATGATATAGTTGTACTATTAAGAAAAAAATTAGGTAAGATTTTTCTCTCAGTGTACCAAAGTATAATTTATACCACCTGTACCGCAACTTATGTGGTATAACACTTTAGAGTTTTACATTTTCAAAAGTAAAGTAAATAAATTAATAATAAAAAATGGCAAACGAAAAGTGAAATTTGCAGAAAAGACCTAAAATGTGGAAACAATAGCGAAGGTGTCGAATCACTTTCTTCTACTACCAATGTATCTGTCTTCTGTATCTGTCTTCTTCGCCAGCTTACTTCTTCTGAGTAAGTCTAAAATTAAAAGTTAAAGTTTTTTGGTTTGGTCATTAAAAATTTTAACATTTTGACATAGTTAAAAAAGATATAAAAGTTACTACAGTTTATCTTTCGCGCTTAGTTAAAGTATGTACAAAATTGATTAAACACTCACGATGAAGTTAGCGTGGCTGGAATTTATCATAGTAATTGGTGCTGTACTTTTGGCTACAGTACATGCTGGTGCAGAAGTTAATGATAACAATAAAAAAGTGCTAAACTCTGATAGTGAAACTAAAGAAACCACAAAAAAAATTGTTAGAAGTAGTGAAGTTGAAGTGCAAACTCTTAATACAACAAAAATAAATGAAACCAACAATGATGTGGAATTAAAACCACAACTGGAAGTGACTGAAATGAAATTAAATGCTGAGGAGATGCAAGAACTTATGGCATTACATGATGCAATTGAAGAGAGTGGAAATATAGAAGAGAACGAAGATGAATTGAATGCGACAGCAATGCGAAATTCTCGAAATATTAAAGATAATAAATTAAAAGCTGAAGCTGATGCGCTAACAGATGATGAAATTACAGAAATTGTTAAATTGATAACATTTCCAAATGATGACATTATAGAAGATCAAGAAGCATATCCAACTAATAAACTAAATACTCAAGCAGTTGATATTGAACCACGCGCGGGTGAACGTGAACCACGTACCAGACATGATCGTGGTTATTATATTATTGCTTTTTCACCCATTGAAGGTCCTTTAGTGCCATATACAAAATTAGATATAATACCATCGCCAGCACCAGCACCAGCAGGTCGTTCAGCTAATGACGATTTAGATATGTCAGCAAGTGATATCGCTGAAACACGTATGTTGAGCAAACATAAATTGAACTACTATATACGTCGCATGATGAAACAAATACGTAAAGGTACGCGCCTGATACAGCGCAAAACACGATTCAAAACAGCAGAGCCCACAGTGGAAAACTTTTTGCATACAATGTACCAGAATAGACAAAAACAGTTGCAGCAAAAACAAAGCAACAAATGGTTTAGTTGGTAAAATATATTGTCACTATAAAAATAGAAAAGTTTAATTTAATTAATTTAAATAGAAATAAATTATTTATTTATAATGAAAATAAAAACCGAACAAAAAAAAAATACTTTTCATTACAGCTAGCTGGCATACATAAAAAGTAACACATAACCTGACCACACTCCTTCTTTTTATTACTTTCTCTTTATAATCCTAAACCTCGTTACTTATTTACACGTACATTACACTGCATAATATTCTTTATTAAACGAAATTAACAAAATTTTTCCCAAGATTTTCTCATTAAGACGAGACCAACATTAATGACTCTTGACTTCTACGAAATGGAAGTACTTGAGTGCAAGTATGTGAGAGTACCTAAGCTAACAGCAATTGTCTCTTGAATTTGAATGATTTAACCCTGGACTGACCATTTATTTTGATGTCGCACGTATTCGCTGCTCTAATCCATGAAAATGAAATCTGTTGCGCTTGTTAGTGAGCGCATACACAAGTCAACTCGTTCCAACCAACAAGCTTTATTATCAACTTTAATTTTGTATGCTTTGTTGGCAACACTCCTAAAATTCTTTTCAATCAACAACAATGCAGCAATGATAGAATTTGGTTAAGTGGAAAGATACAAAAAAAAAAAACAATACGACTAAGAAAAACTTCAACAATTTTTGATGATTAACTTTCTTCGTAACCAATAATTTTTTTATTATTTATATATTTATTTTTTTTTTTTTATATGAAAACTATATTTAGTAACTCAAGCACTACAGAGATATATAAAAAAAATCCTAAAAGCTCAAATCCACAGAATTTTTGCTTAAGCAAGTTTACTGTGAAGTGCAACAAGATATAGACACGCATCTTTTGTTGTGGCACGTCAAAGTTGCATTTGTAGGTAACTTGTAAGTCAACTAAGAATAAACAGGTTGACCTCACGCAGGTGTTGCAGCACCGTGAAGAGCCGCGATTTTTAAATTTACAGTTTGGTGCAAAAATGCCAATAAAGCTACGAAAATAAGACAAAATATGATGCGGACAGATAGAAAGAAAAGCAGCCAGTTAAACCAGATTTTTTTCTTTTTACATATGTATGTATATACACTCCTATATACTTTTTTTTTTTGATCTTTTGGATTCACAAGTATAAAATAACAAAGTATCTTTTACGCTTTGTGGATTGAATACAAAATAACACCAGCAGCAGTAACTGCATCAAGCGCCTCGGCAAGAAATGCTGCAAGAATGTTGCCAGCCTTTTACAATATTATTTTTTCAATGGCTTACAGGCAGTTGTATATTTTAACTGCATATTAAGTAAAAAAAAAAAACACATAATACATATTTCAATTTCATTCACCAAAAAGGAAATAAAACTATACATTAAGGAAGATAATTAAAAGTGTTAGATTTTAATTACAAATTTATTAATTGTCATCAAATATTTGAAGCATTAACAGTTGTACAGATACACAGTCGAAAATATTAGTTTTACTTAAGAACTCAGAGGATTTTTCCAACTGGAATGAGTTAACTTAACTCTAGGGTTTAAAAACTCGACATTGTTGATTTCAAAATAAAATTTGCGGATTATGTTATGAACTCATGCAGTTTATTTTCTACGATTTAAACTTTAAAGTTTAAGCGTTCAATTCCGAGAGTTTACTTGCTTATATAGGTATGTTACGGATTACCAATTTCAGTGGCTTTAAAAACTTCAAGCTCAGAGTTTAAAAATATTGACTTAAACCTTAAAAAAGTTTTCAAGGTGGAGAATTTAAATTAAAATTTTCAACCGTATACGTAACAATTCTAGTTATGTTAATAGCCGTGATTTATTCTTTCAGAGTAGCAAAAAAATACTCGCAACTTACGAAAGAAAACATGTAAAGCAACAACAATGCTCTTAAAATGTTCAGAGTTAGGCATTACTTGCAAACAATTTTATGTCTTCAGTTTCAATGCAACTAAGTTTAAAAATCAGTCTATTGTGTATGTTCACTGAAAATATGTTTCAAAATTGCAGTCATTCATAAAATCATATGAGCTTTCCATTAATTAATAAGTTCAAATACATATATAAATTGAGCAATTAAATATATCTACACGTTAAAAATGCTTATCATTGCTCTTCTAATATTTATTTTGTTTTCTTTTATTTAAATTAATTAATTTTTAGTGTTTATAATTTTTATATATCATATTGTACACAACACAACAAAAAACATATTTTAAAATAAGCATTTGAAATATTTTAAAAGTGCTGCCAATTTTTGTCAACCAGACTTAATGTTGTTTTTCTACAAGTCTGAAAGAAAATATTATGGCTAATATGAAAAAAACCCTAATTTATAGTATTTATTTATTTACTTAAACTAAAAACTTTAAAAAACAGCATATTTTATTTATTTTTTTCACCTTTTCCCAACTCGATTGGACAGAAATATGTAATAAACTTAAAATTGTTATTTTTTTAAAATATTAAAAACTTGGGAACATTATAGGAAACTCTGAATTCTTTAGATTTTTCACCAAAATTTAATTACAAAAATTTTTTAAAAAATATTACAAAGTACAAATGCAATACTGCCATTGTACTTTAAAGGAAGTAAGATTATACATTAAGGAAGATAATTAAAAATGTTAGGTTATAATTACTAATTTCACTCTCGTCAATCATTTGCAGCTTTAACAGATGTACAGATAGATATATAGCAATTCTAGTTATGCTAATATAAAATATCAACCCAATTTATTTATTTAATGAAAAAACTTTAAAAAGAAAAACTTTTTTTAATAACTTTTTCAAATTAATTACACAGATATATTGTAAAAAACTTAAAATTATTGTTTTCTATTTATACACAAATAGTTCATATTCAAAAACATCACAAATTTGGTAACACTTTAGGGAACCCTCAAATGTTTAAATTTTTCACCAAAATTTAATTATAAAAATTTTTTAAAAAATATATAATTTCACTGCAATATTGTCACTGAGCGGATCCATGAAAATGCAAAAACTTTCAACCAGTTTTAAGACCATACAAATTTTATAAACTTCTTCAAACAATTTTTAATTGGAATATAAAATTGGTTTTCCCATTTCCTAAGTTTTAGAAAACCGGTATTTTGAATTCAGTAATAAAAAATTATAATGCCATTTAATAGTCGCTCTAGGAGAACGCCCACAAAAACCTTAGCAAGTTAGTACATGCGCTTAAGGATCATCATAGTATAGTGACTTATGAGTTACTAAAAAATGTTTTTAAAATATTTTTAATGTTTTAATAAAACTAAAATTAACATTTTGTTTATAACTATTTTTGCCATTTCTTAATAAAAAAAATTTTTAATAAATTATTTATTTAGCTATCATTTAGCAAAATCTTCAGTATTATATAAACAAAATGTTAGTAAGAAATAAAGTGTTAACTATCAAGTTATAAATATTTTTTATATTATTATACAATACAAATAACGTCATAGAGTACCTGAATAAATTGGTAAATCGTTAAGTGTGCATTTTATGAAATCTGTTCTATTTAGCAGAGATAATTCTCAATACTTCTGTGCTTAAGTCAAATTAGTGAAAATATCAATAGTCACAAACATAATTTAATAAACTACTAAAGTGGTCCAATTTAATGAAGACCACATTAAATCAAATGGACACATTAAACATTATCATATATCTTGAGCATTGAAACTTTGTGCAGCCTTAGCTACTTGTGGAAAAACACGATTAGTCATCATTTCTAATTTGACAGGCATGAGTTCTAAGCCTGATACTTGCAGTCCAAGAAATTATATACAAACTATAAATTAAGTAAATAAAAATTATAATATTTCCTAAGATCACTAATGATGAGTACTCGAATAATACTCGAAAAGTGGTTAGCTAAATTTCAATAAATTAATAAAATTTTTATTGTTGCTTCTTTATTATTGTTCGAACTCTTCTATTATTATATATCACTTAGTAGTTCTTCGAAAATTGTTTTTATAAAAAAAAATTTAATAATTTCTTATAAACTTTCTTTTATAACTATTAAACGTAAAATTATATTTTGTGTGATTATTTACATTAACCCATTGCATTAGTGGGATCCAGAGCACACAAATCAATTACAATAAGCACAGACTCTGCAATCTTATCGAAAAAAAGACTTTAGAGAGTTAAAATCAAAATACTCTCAAATAGTCAAAAAGTACTCAAGGCTTTAAACAGCTACAAATTCACATCAAAAGTCCTTATTGAATGTAACAATGCACCCAATTAACTGGCTACTTACAACCACGTCTCTCTGATTTGGGCACCCGGATATGAAGAACACGAAGGGAAAGAAAAGGTGAACCTTTATGCTATAATAGAAGCAAAAGAGCTATTTACCAACTCCCTTCTTTGGCTTCAATAAAAAGGACATTAAACAGGAGATCAAAAAATGGTTCTAACAAAGTACCATTGAGTATTAGAATAGCACAGATGACCTAAAAAATTCTTGAATTTTGATGTCAAAAGAGCAAATATCGTTCGCAACCTAAAGAAGAGGAGTCTAAATTCTAAAACTATAAACTCAACAATTAAATTTTTGAAAAAGTTATACAATAAATAACCGTTGGTATTATTCTTCTTATTAAATTGATAATAATTATATAGACAGAAAACAAAAAAATTACTAATAATAACTACCCATAAAAAAAAAGAAGTTCAAACAAAAGCGCTTACATTACTAGCAAGAGGCATATACGAATAAATAATTAGAGAATATATATAAAATTTCTTAAAATTATACAAAATGATCAAATAAAATGTCAGAACTAAAAATTGAAATTGTTTTTTTTTTCAGTTTACAAATAATTTTAATTTTAATTTTCTAACAAAAAGCACATAAAGTAATAATACAAATAATAATAATAATAATATAAGTAATGAAATTCTCATAACAAAATTAAACTGCACTGATGATGATGCAAACCTTACGGCGGCTGACTTCATTATAAATACGAGTACAAAAAAAGTGAAGATTACGTATGGCAGAGATTACTGATGCCCTGCCCTGAGTCATGTTCAATTCAAGTAATCATTAATCTTACAACAACACAAAATGTTTTCTGAATGTTAACAATAATAAAATTAACAATAACAATAGCAACAGAATTTCAAATTACAACAACAATCAAGAGCAGACAAAAAAGTCTACCAATGTTATTATTATATATATGAGTACAGCAAAAAAAATCTAAGAATTTTTATTCTTAACCGCAAAGAAATAAATTTACTGCCTCAATTCATCTTAAATCTAGAAAAAGCTTAGATGCATATAAGTATTATCGAAGATCTGACAAATGCAGTAAAACTTCATTAATTACACTAACAAATATGTAGGAAAAAATGAAAAAAAAAAGCATATCAGTATAGTAGAAAATTAATGTGATCCACACACTCAATCTCACGGCGATTCTTGCGTTTAGCTTTCAGATACTTTTCAGAATTACTCCATGTTGCATTATCATGAATCATGCATGCATTTGCCATGCATGCAATGGAGCTGCATGCAAAAGTAAGCGATACCAATTGTTGCTGCTGCAACAGTGAAAAATTTGCAATGCGTTATTTGTCGTTGCTCTAATAAAAGCAGCATCTTTAATGAAATATTGTAATTTTTTCTTTCCTAAATTACAGGGTGCGGAAAGAGGTGCAGCAGTTAAGTTTTACTGCAGATATGCAATAACTAATTTATGACAACTACAAAATAGGAAAAAGGATATTTATTTTGTATAAAAGATTAAACTACTTGAAAAAACCGATATGCTGTATAATCAATATTAATGTAGATACATATCGACATTAGGGACTTAAAAGTATTTTATTAGTATTTTGATTTGCAAGTTGATAGTTAAGTTTGCTTTGACTTTTACAAACATAGAAATGAAGATTAATTGACAAATTAACAAGATCTAAACTTAGTGATATTCAATATTTTTTGCTCTTAAAATATTTATTGAACCTAACAAATTATGATTTATAAATCACTTAGACATTAATCATCAACTGTATAAAATATTTTTCATTTTTATCTTTAATTTATATCAAATTTTATTTTAGTTTTACAGTAAGTCTTGTTTAAGGTATATCATTTGGTATAGTAGAAGCAAGATTAGGGAAATATATGTCATTACTAGCCATAATATTGACAGTTTTGGGATATGTCCACCCGACTTTTACAAAAAGTCTATTTTTTAGATAAGTTCTTTCAATTTCCACATAAACTAGATTCAAACTTGGCTTTCACTTTAAAAAAAGTATCTTTTCATTTTTAATATATTTTCAATGATGGACAGCGAACAAAGAAGTTATTATTATGCTATATTAAACACTAAATCATGTATTTGAAAAATACTTATAGGCAAGCAAATCTTTTTAATGTTAATTTATTAGCATAAATCAGTCAAAAGTCACTGTCACAAAGTTTATGATTTCGAATTTTCTTATACGAATTATCTCTTCATTATTTACATCAAAGATTGTTACCGCGCTTTAAATACTATTTGACTACCAGTAATCGTAAAATCTTATGTGTTATATATGACTTTATTTAAATAGGAATATCACGTTTTATGCAAAAAATACTACAAATTTTAAAATAAACTCTTTTTAAAATATGCAAACTAGGGCATTCATTTTTAAGTATTAATAATTTTCAGTAAAAATAAATTACTTAGCAACGCTTTCCAACACTGATAGCTGCAATCTAAACATAATGAGAATTCTAAAACATAATTAAAACCTGAACTAATTTTATTCCTTTTCATACGAGTGTGTAAGTATTCTCTTCATACGAAATCGTTATTTATTTTAAAATTGTTAAATAATGACAATATTGTTTATAATCCAATGTATTTTTTGTGATCAAAAGACATTCATACAACACTTAAAAAAATTATAGAATTTTACTTAAAATCTAAATTGACCAAAGCTATATAAATATTCTTTAAAACATTAAATATTACGACGTACTCTTACGTGATTAACTTGACAAATGTGAAGCAATTAGTGTCATTTGCCATAAAAATTCAAAACCTTAGTTTTGGTGTAAACACGTTATAGATATTGAATTGTACTCAATATAGTAAATGTTGTTGGCATTGCTATCGTTTTAGTTCCAAATCAAAATACATACATTACATTCATTTAAACCATATAAACAAGATATAATTGTACGATTACGATTTTAGCTCAAATCTGTTAAACTAGAACTTTTTAATGCCTTTAAAAAACTCTCATAACAAAGTTAATTTGAGATACTCCATTAAGAAACATAAAAAACGGTAGGTCAGCTAGTTATACAAACCACTAAATCTGTACCAAATAACTTTAAGAAAAAATTTATATCATATAATTTGCTTATTTGATATTGAACGGACTAATTAAATTCGATAAAAAGTACTTTTACATTTAGAACTTCTAAGTTACAACAACATAAGTCACTAAGTTAGTACTTATTTAGAACAATTAGGAAGATAAGGTATTTAAGAATAATTATATCAGACTTTAATATAAAGTAACTTTCAAAATCCACATTTTATTATAGCGCATTTCTGTCGTAGATGTGGTAGAGAACAGATCAACTCAGACAAACTCGTCTTTATATTCCATACTTCCAAGAATATCCCAATTTGTTATATAAATTAAGAGAAGTTTATATTCTAGTTTTATAAAATGTTTCCATAGTTAATTTTTACAACAGAGATTCAAGATTTTTTGAAATACTAACAAAATTCCATTGTTTCAATGACAGACACTTTTGGTACATTCGTTTTATTTACCAGTCCATTGATTCAGATTTGCCAAATCTGTGATAACTGATTTCCATTATAAATTTTTCCTTCTAATAAAAGGAAATAACAAGCGTATTAATATAATAATAATTTAAAAATTAATATTAAAAAATTAATTAAAATTAATATTAATATATAATAATATTATATTTAATGACAAGCGTAACATATTTACCTAACTAAAATTATTGAGTAGATTTCATAGTCCACATCTTATTACAGCGCACTTTTTTTAGCAGACGTAGTATATAGACTGATTGGTTCTTTTTTATAACCCATACTTAAATATCCCAATTATCATATAAATGTAGTCATAAACATAGTCTTTAATTATTCAATATTTCTAAAATTAAATTTTTGGAATATTTTTTAGCAGAATAGATATTCCACTGTCTCCGTAATAGCACACCTTTTATTTAGTAACCAACTTATTTAGATTTGCAAAATCTGCAATAATTAAATTCCAATACCAACTAAATTACAATTTTAGGTCATATACAACGATGATTAATTTATAACATTCTAGATATTTACCAGAGTTAGAAGATTACCCCGAAATTATCAGCTGTTTTATTTGATTTGACAGATAAACTATGATTTAATTCGATATATGCATTTGTGAATAATATAAATGTTCGATTAGTTAACAAAATTTGATAAATCGAGAGTAATAGCATTTTCAATTGCTAAATCTCGAGTCAATCTAGATTTAGTCGCAATCTATCAAATATTTTTTGAGTAATCTAATCGTGTTTTAATCGTGTTAGTTGAAATTTACATTTTTCACAAATACATATATCGAATCAAATCACAATTTATTTGTCAAATCATGTAAAACAGCTGTTCATTTCAGAGTAATTTTGCTACTCTGGTAAAATATCTAGAGTGTTGTAAATTAATCTCGAGTGTTATACATTTTACCTTAGATTTATCAATCGAAAATGAAAATTACACTAAAATTGCATCAGGAGAGCATCTCGATTACCCATAAATCTAGGTTGGATCCAGACTTACCAATTGAAAACGCCATAAGAAAATTAATTTCTTTTTGTGTAAAAAATTATCAGCTTGATAACGCTGTATAGGAGTTCGAGTATGTGTAGCTCAGCGTACTTCTTTGAATGTCCTTTTTGAATGACTTTTCAGGCTCCGGAATAAGACCAGAGCCAGACAGTGGTAGCACAAAATATAATTTATATTCAGCAAGCTGTACTGAACTTCTTATACCACTTATTAGCTATCTACGTATATATACAAATATGTGAAAATTTTAACCAATGAAATATAATGAAAAAAAAAACTTTGCTTTTGTCCATCTAAAAACTAATAAATAATTATAAACTGAATTTTAAGCCGTGTTTGGTCAGAGTTGCTTCACATTAAAAGGCATTAATTATGTATTATGCAGAATATGTTGGTTCCCTTAAATTTTTCAAACTAAGTATACGAGTATATTAAGTATATATTATTCTGAGAATATTTCTTTTAAAGCTATTACTCTACTAAAGCACCCAGTAATTAAAAAGCACGTAGGTGGCGCCAAAACAACTTGTTGCTCTTGCGCTTGTACAGTGCTCTGTGGGGTAAGAAAATTTATATGAAAATTTATAGTTTATATATATATATATATTGTGAAGATAGCCTGACTTGTAGTTGTTGTGTTTCAATAAAAAAATGTTATCGTTACTTCTTGTTGCATGCTAGAGTGTAACTTATATCAAATTCATATCTCGAAACATAGATACATGTATTTTCTATTTGTTGTTGTTGTTATTGCTGTTGTTGTTGTTGTTGTTGTTGTTGTTGTTGTTGTTGCTGTTGTTATTGTTGTTGTATGTGCAGATAATATCTATAAAATATGTAGTTAGAGTATGCACATGAATTTGAGAAGTTTCGTTTTACTTTTACCTATACTGAATGCTTTTCTTAGGTTTTAATTTAAAATAGCAGCGGAAAAGTAGTAGCAAACCAAAAAAAAAAAAACTAGAAATATATTTATTTTATATAAGAAAATTTACATATTTATTGCATGTAGGTGCGCGACAAGATGAAATTGGAAATTTTTATAAATTTTTTTCTGTTGCATTGCAACTGCAACTGCAACATAATCGCATTTCAATTAAAAATTCATTTACATCACGGTTTTTTGCCTATAGCGGCTTTAATTTAATACGAAATTTAAAGTTTTAAAATGGAAATATTAACATTTTTCCTCATAATTATGCGCTGCTATGTTGAATGGAAAAATGTTGCAAACTTTATTTTTATGATAAGAAATTAAGTGAAATGTAGGCGCAAGTCTGCAGGAAAAGTGTAAGTGTTGTTCACATGGAACAATGCTGAATGTTGAATAGTTGCACTCTTGTTTTTTTTTTATTAAAAGGTGCAAAAAAGGAAAAGTTTCAACAATTTTAAATGCTTTTAAAGAGTTGTGATATTTTTAATAAAACCATTTTAATTTGTCTTTTCGCTTTGCTTTATAGCTTGGCGCTGCGTATTCAAGTTGAAATTTAAACCTTCGCCTGATGTTGTCATAAAAATTATGAAAATGAAGGGCGTTTTTACAATAAAACTCAGCATTTCCACCAACGACACAAAAAAATTGTTTGTTAGGAAAGTGAAAATGCATATCTAGTTTTTAGATTTTTTATTTTAAATTTTCGTTGCCATGAGACAAAATAAATATGCAGACTTTACTAATAAAAAAACCAAAAAAAAAAAAATTTACAATACAAATTAAAAATCATTGACCGACAGTTAAACAAAACAAATTTTATTTGTGCAAAAATTTCTCTATAAAAAAATTAAAAATGAAGTACGGAAATTACGCATTTTTGTCATAAATTTATAATTAATTTTAAGTAAAAATTTAAATTATACCATACTTTATATAATACAAAATCATAAAACGCATAAAACATAAAATATTCACTTTAATTGAAAATGCAATGGTGAGCGGAAATACAGGAGAAAAGATATCATTGACATTTTAAATTGAATTTTGCCATCGTCTGGATTAATGCACTTCATTTCCCTTTTGCATAATTGCCATTTCCACATAAATCTCTTTAAATTTATTTAATTTTTTAATTTTTCACTTTTTTGTTTAAATTTTTTGTGCACGCATATTCAAATCGGTTTGTCTCAAATGAAAATGAGTTAGAATTGCAAAATCATGCAAAATAGGAGTTTCATTTTTAATAAGGAAACAGCATAATTAAAGTTTATAATCAACGACAATAAATCAAATAAAATAATAAAATATAAAAAGTTTGAAATATTTTTTACCTCTCAAGTGAAGTTGGCATTAAAGAGATAATCATAATAAAAACGTCATGCAATATGTAAATTTATATGATTTTCGCAAAATTTAGGGACGGTCTTAATGACGACAAAGTACCTATAAAACTTATAAAAATTAAACATAAAAAAATAAATTTAAATATAAAACATCAGGAAATATAAATGATTGCGAAAATGTTTCCTTTTTCTTTTAAATAATATATAAAAATAAAAAACACAGCAGCTGCAAATTGGACAATTTCATAAAGACACAGAAATGCTAATTTCTCAATATAAAAAGATTTCACTTTAGAAAAATAAGTACTTAACTTCGAACTAAACTACTATAAAAAATATTAATTTATATTGAAATCAATAAATAATACGCCTGATATGAAAATTAATTAGAGGTCAAAATTAATACCAACAATTTTGTCATATCCGCGGTTAGATATAGATTAGAGTAGGTCAGTGCGACCTACCTATCTGAGTCAGTCAAGTTGACCAACTAAATTAAATCATACGACTGGATTGTGCGAACAGATTAACTACAAAAAAAGATAGGAGTGTTTAAATAAAGAATAGTCCGTAATTTTGCAAGGTCTCACTGATATGCTATCAAATAATGATCTTTTATTATTCCATACCGTTTATGAATTTTATAATCCATAACCTATAACCTTCCACATAACAATACAAAACAATAATTACTGCTAGTCACAACAACAAATATTGACTATTTGCTGTTATTCACAACTTTTCGTAATATTAAAAATACAAAACTTTAATCCCTGGAATACTCTATTGTTAAATAGCAATGAGTCAATCTATTTGACATATGTATGCTGCTTAAAAGTAGAAAATTTATGTTATGTTTTTGATGACTTCAAATACATTATTTAACTATAGATTACAGAACTATTGTAATGTTTTCTGAGTTGAAGTTAAACTTATCAGTGAGACTACTTAAACAGTATGACATTTTATA
The DNA here is from genome assembly GCF_002237135.1 of Teleopsis dalmanni. Lineage (NCBI taxonomy): Eukaryota > Metazoa > Arthropoda > Insecta > Diptera > Diopsidae > Teleopsis > Teleopsis dalmanni. The sequence goes on along the minus strand of NC_051846.1, from coordinate 189,125,947 downwards.
ACAATTTTATGTATAGATAAATCGCAAGTAATTTATTGTTAAGTACAGAGGTAAGTGCAAAGAAACTGCGCAATCCCCATAACGCTCACTGCAGAAGTTGTGGAAACCCGCAAGAGAAAGAAACAATAATGCATTTTCTCTGTAAATGCCTGGCTTTAGCATCCAGAAGATTCAGGTTCTTAGGAAAATACTTCTTTTATAGTTATCAGACTGCTCAACGATAAAGATGAAAGACTTATTAAATTACCTAAATTCGGCGGGATGGATTTAGTCTCCACTCCTAGTCTCTACCTTTGCCAGGGTTCCTGCGAAAAATGTGGTACCAAAACGGCGAAAAATCGCTAATTGAGGTACATGGAAGTTATATAATTGTCTGTTACTGGTTTTTCTACTCAACTCTCAATGAAATTTGTATACTAAATAAATTTGACATGATTTGTGTGTTTTGAGTCACACCTATGGAAATTATAAAATCAGTGAGTTCTTCACATATACACTACTCTTCCAGGTAATACAATAATATTATAGATGGGTATTATCATACAATTCTTTCACTATCTTCTAAGACAAAAATATTACAACAAATATAAATAGAATGATTGGTAGGTAGAACAAATCCGTCTTATATGAAGAGAAGTTTAGTTGACAATATGCAAGAAAATTACAAAAACTCTTCTCAGTTTAATAAAAATTTATGTCGAACTGTGTACGGTCATTATTTAATCGTTGGGTTATGTACGCCAATAGAACGTCCATTAGAAATAATGGATGAAAGATGTGATTAAATATTTATAATGACAATAAACAGCTTCTCCAAACAAAGATCAACTTCTCAAAAGAGGGATTAGTTTCCTTTTCAACTTTTAAAAATTGTTTGAACTGTTCAGAGTCGCTTTTCTAAAAAAATATAAATTTTGTCATTGAAACCAAATAATTTTGTAGATGTGATTGAGGAACGGCAGTTGATTTTCCAATCAGAAAGAAAACCGGAGTTATGTGAGTAACTCCTAACATATTGGATCGTAGAGCCAGTTCCATCTTGCATTTTGAACAACGTTTAAATATTGAAATTGAAAATAGTTTATATATTCTAAAATTTTAAAGATAATGCTCTATTTTACAAATTTACAAGATACACTCATAGATGCTAAATTTTAAGCCTAATAAATTGGATAATATGATTCTTCATAATTTTTTTTTTTTTGCGGGACAAAAGTTACAATAACAAGCAACCAAGAATACTTAAAAACTTCAAGGTATCTTTACAAGCTTCTCCGCCAAGGGGTCCTAATATTTATTTTCATTATTATATTATCACATCCAGTGTTTTTTTATACTATCATTATGGAAATAATAGGACTCAAACTTCGGATTGGTAAAGTCATTCAAGGAAATGTAAATATTTCATTTTTTTATATATATTTAAAAGCTTCCGGAATCAGAAGCACAAAATTTGAAAAGCCTTTTATATATAAGCATAAAAAAAATGAACGATGCCGCCACTATTTAAGTACTTTCTTGCTTATAATGTATTGTTTTTATGACTAAATATTTTTTAATAATAATTTTATTTTTTAAACTAACTGATTGATCAATAGTTAAATAATACATTTTAAAATGTTTTTTTGTATTTTAAAAAATTTTAATTTAACCAGTATGCTTATTGCATATTAGAAATTTTAGTTTAAACTGCTGAATATTTTTTTTTTCCAAATTTTACATTTCAGTTTATTCACAGACAAGACTTTTCTCTAATTCAATGTTGCACAATAACGATCATTGAACCATCCCACTACTAAGATACCCGCCGTGTGTACTTATAAAATTTTAATAGCTTTAACACTAAAAAACAATAAAAACTGAAATTATATATAACAATACTATAAAAATTGCAGTTATTTGTCACAAATTTTTCATTTTACGAATTAATAATTTCACTAAATAAAATCACACGATGTTTTTAGGTACATATGTAATTGCTGTATATATTTATATGAGGGCAACATAACGCTTCCATTCATACTAGTATTTTATGTAAAGCTGGATTACAGGTTAACATGAACTATGAAGTAACTCATATTAATTAGACATAAATATTAAATTGTTTTTAATTAAATATTAAATTTTTTAATTTAATATAATTTTATATAACAATAAAATAAATGAAAAACATTTTACCTGCGAAGTGCGATTGTTATATAGCTAAGATACATTTTTTCATGTCAAATATTTATTACACATACCTGTAAAAGATAGAAAATAAATTATTAGTTAAAATTTTAATTATATATTTTATAATTAATATTTTTTAATATATTTAATTACATGTATTTTTAAATTTAGTATTTATTATGTTTAACAAATTCATTTTAAATTAATTAATACTAAATATAGGCTTTTAAACAATTATCAAGCAGCTGCGAAGCTAAGTAAATTCATGGAATTCTCGGAAAGTCGTCTAAATATTTCGTGACATTAGCCATTGTGAGCACAACGCAAAACGGCCGCTGACCCCTTGCCATTGACCATTGACCAAAAAAGTACCAAAGTCAAGTCGTCGGGTTATGATAACATTTAGTTTTGTCTCAAAACGTAACTACAGTTTTTTGTGTAAAATTATAGGCCCACGTGCCTAATTTCGGAAGCAGTAAAAACACAGAGCAGTTCGCTTTTAATGTTTACAACCAATAAAAAGCCTACTTCTGTTTCTTTAAACTTTAGGTTAAAACTAAAAATAGAAAAAAAACTGTTTATTTTGTTAACAACTTTAACGGATTAAGACATAACTAATGTAACTGAATTTGGTTGTTAACAACTTTTTAATTTCGTACTAACTAAACAATGTTTTTACACAAGACAAATTTTTGTTACAGTGGTGGCCAAAACTATTGAGCCCACTTTAAGCACAACATGCATGTGCATGAGTATAACAAATCAATGCATAAAATGAAAGAAAAAAATTATTTATTAAAAATTTTTAAAAATATTATATTTACGTGTTTTTGTGAATGAGAAAATTGCAAAGTTTGATTTTCAGATTTATTTACAATTAAAATTCAAGGTTACAAACTTGTTTATGTTCGCTTTGTTTTCCAAAATAATTGCCAAAATGCGTTT
>NC_051846.1:189115709-189122730 GCF_002237135.1 Teleopsis dalmanni | reverse complement strand
TTAGTAGCTAAATATCTATCTACTACTCTGCATAAATGTTTAAAAAATTTTCAAATAAAATTTATATACATAGTAACTAATAATAGTAATGAAATTAGTTAATAAGTAGCAGATATATGTAAATTATAATTTTTAATTTGTGTGTGAAACTCACTTATTAGTGATATAGGAATGTACATATAACTTCTGCTCAAAAAGTATTCGGATTTTGTAAATAAAACACAAATTTAAATTTTATTCCCAATTTATGTTATCTCCTTCAAAATATGCTCCTTCTGAAGCGGTACACATATGCCAACGCTCATTCAGCAATTAATTGATTTCATAAAAATAAAAAAATCAAAAAAAAATGTTTTCTTAATGGATTATTTACAATGCAAAGTAAGATTACTAGCTATTGATTATGAATAAAATGTCTACTGATACTTACTATAATTAGAAAAAATTTTTATTGTTCATATATGGTGACCAATAGCGGAAAATTCCTTAATATAATACACTAAAGTAATGAAATAATGTAATGATAAACATAAAAACATGAATACAGCACAAAAAATAAGCAAAAGTGCTAGCTAACAGCATCACTAATGTTATGAAGATAACAAAACCGGCATTGAAGAACAAAAGTTCTAAGAAACTGCAACAAATATATTAGAAAGAAAGTAAGACCAGTGCCAGCTAATAACACCAAACGTGACAATTAAATTAATCGATGTAATCCAAGTTAAGATTTGGACTATTCGGCTGGTGAGTTAATTCCTTCTATCCATTATTAATGAGATCATTTTTAATCGGTTTTAAGTTGTCAAAATGGAATATAATGGAACATTTGTATCTGGTCACGTATTTCGGTCATTTTACGATCAAAGTTATCTTCAAACCAAAAAACTGTGATTTCTACAGCTCTGCTCTACAGCTCTGTTTACAAGATCTTACAATCGTTTTGATGTATCCGAATATATGGTAGAGAATTTCCTTGATACCATTAATATTTGGTTTTAATATTGATGTAGCTGGTTGGTAGAGTTTGATAGCATTAATATTTGGTTTTAATACTGATGTATCTGGTTGGCTGAGCTTTATATAGGTACGATTTTATATGCTTGCTTATGTAATTTATTCACTTTTTGTCACCAATAGCAATTTAATGGAAAAAATACTCTTAGGTATTTTATAAGTGTCAACTTGTATATCATTTAATTTTCTTGCTTATCGATAAATCCTCAACGATTTGGATTTAGTTACTTGGAGAGTACTGTGTGTGCCCCACCCAAAGATTCGTTGCATTCGACACTTTTCTTGAATGATTAATATAGTACTTCCAAATTATCATCTTTCAACTTTTTTGGCTGACTACGTCGCTCTTTATCTTCAATGTTAGAAGTACAATTTTTGGAGCATTAAAAACTTTAAAACGACGCATGTGTCATTAAGGCATTATAGCACATATTTGAATAGAGCCATCTATTATAAAATTTTAGATGGCCGTTCAATATATGATGAATGTGAGATGTGATGATGAATATTTCCTACAAAATTAAATTTAAAATAGATTGATAGGATAAAAGTTAGTAGTGGTCTTCTCTTTTTTTTTTTGTAATATTGATATTATAAAATTCCGTTTATTCAGTTATACACCCAATATATAATGAATATAATATGGAAAGATGGTTGTTTCTTAGAACATCAAATTCACAGTCGGAACTTAAATCTTAAAACTGACTTAGGTATGAATTATGTTAGAGAAGTTGATTAGTTATACATAACTTAAGTCGATATTTAGACTTAAGTTACGACTGTAAAATCAGTCCTAAGATTACAAATATTTGTTAGGCGAATGAGCTGTACCATGAATGATGTCAGCGAAGTTGATAACTTAAGCATGGTTAAATCGGTATTCAGAGTAAGGTTGCAGCTGTCAAATTTCGAATTTCTGTTTGGCTTATTGCCTGTGCCATCTAACGGATTTATAAGCAAACATGCGTTACTATCAAGTAAAAACAGATACATCTATTAAAAAATAAGTTTAATAATGCTTTAAATATTATTTCAATTGTTCGAAGCTTGTATCAATTTGATATTTAAAGCATAAATTATTTTGATGTACAAGTATGCTATCGAAGGACGAAAAAGGACCCAAGTCGTTTCGTGGTCTACTTCGACTAATCCTTCACTTCAGTGGGGCCACTTGTTGGACAGTGCGCTGTCCCAACGTCCCACCATATATATATATGCTATTCCTCAACCATTTGTATTAATCACAGCGAGTTTCTCGAAAATATTCGAAGTCTATATTTCATTCGGTACATGTTTCTGTAAAATCGAACACGAAATTTACAATCTTCCATAAAGCAAGTTAGTTATTTCAGTGGCTAGAACATCTGCGAGCAGCTCAAACATCCTCGAATTGGTTGCACATTTTCGAGCGGGTTACAACAACAATAAATTATTCGAAAACTATGTTTCATTTGCTATACGCTTCTGTATAAAATAAAGTAAATAGGTACACAATCCATCATAAAACAAGTCAGTTATTTGAGTGGGTAGAACATCTGCGACCAGTTCAAACATCTTCGAATAGCTTGTACATTTTCGAAAATTTGAGGTATTCGTGTTAAATATTTGAATTCTAATAAGAAAAATTTTAACTAATCTCCATCTTGCGGAAAAAAATGCAGTGTATAAACGACATATACTTTTCAGATATGTATTGCTTAATTTTTACTATTTGCATGTGAATATCTTTTTAAATAGCGAATGATTTAGTTAAATGTGGCCCCTTTAACCTCTGTAAATGCTTATTATAAAAGTTCCATACAAAATTATAAATGCTTCAACCATCGTTAAAATAGCTTTACGAGCCAGTTTCCACATTTAATTAACTTTTTTAGTTGTCGTCATAAAAAAAACAAAATTAAATGCACTGCCTTGACTATGATTTAGGATTTATTTTCCAAGACAAAAATTGTATTCATGCTTAAATTTTTATTATTCCCATTTGGGTCAGAATGTTCTCAGAATTTCAGCAAACACACCTTTCAAATATTTGAAGTAAGAAACTGAAATTAAGTAAAAACTTTTAATAAATTAACGTGGCCCGCTTACGATTACTACAATTGCCATTATTCCATGATTCCATTATTCCATTATTGATGCACGACGGTACGACGGTAAGGAAAAATCAGTAAAATTAATCAAATGAACCGTTTAGTTAAGTGGTTAAGTGTCTAATGCGTTTATGCAGGCACGCATGCGGCCAACAGCCTTTGGCCATAATAGGCCGTGGCGTGTCTGTTCTACGCGTGCGAATGTCGCAGTTGCATGCGCTAAAATGCATAACGATGACAATTAATTTAATGCGTGCAACGCATGCGACAACATGCAACGTGCATTGTTTCTCAACGACATGACTTAGAAAAAGTCATCAACATTTTTCAATGCTTTAAGCTAGCTGCGTTGTTAGCCTCGTCACTCCTCCCTCGTCCCTCGTCGCTCTTCGTTCGTCACAAATGTTTCTGCCATTTTTGCTTGAATGCAGACTCAACCGTTTCAGCGCGATTGAGTTATGGGAATTCCATTAAAGTTACGCAAGTGCAGTCGAGCTTGTGGCATTGCGGTACTGTGGTACTGTGGTGATCTGGTGATATGGTGATATGGCACTGCGGTGAGACGTTGTGGCAGTTTCAATTAACATAAAATTTGCATTGTGTGCAACATCAAGCCGTGCTTTTGCAAGCAAGAATGAATTGCAATGTCTCTCAGTAATGCATGCAAGCATAATTTGGGATGCGGGTGGCACATATTATAAGTGCAGTGATAAATCAAGCTTTGTCTGGTTTGTTTGTTGACTGTCGGTTGTTGGTTGTTTGTTGTTGGTTGCTGGTTGCTGATTGTTGGTTTTATTGCAAAATACCACACAACTGATTTGGTCTTTTAATTTTGCACTTTTCCAACACTGGCCACAATTGTTGCGCTAATACTTTTGTCTAAAAAATTGCGTAGGTGCATTATGAATTATGACAGCAAAATATTTCTTTTGCAGGCGTTGATTGAAAGTAGTCAAGATTTTTAAAGATATTTAAAAAAAATAAAAATAATTACAACAAAAGAAATATCCATACAAATTTAATTTGCGGCTTAATTCAATTTTTTACATTTACGCAATACCACAAGCGTTGGTCTCGTTTATCTCATTGAACTGTCTTAAGAGTGACATCTGGGAAGGCAATAATGGGCTTTTGTGGGTGTTGATGTTGAACGTATCTGAATAATAGTAAACAAAACAGATTTGGCAACGAAATGTAGGTGAAGTGATAATAAGTGTGAAAACAATTAAGTGCAAAATTTTGTTATTTAAATCAATTACGGATATAAGCCAAACATGTGCAAAACTAAATGAATAAACATTTTATTATAGTATATTATTTCGATATATGTCCATAGCATTAGATATATTTTTCAGTTGCGTTTTTCATTTTAAGATAAATTGTTGTAATTTCATAACATTGTACACAATTGTTGTACATCATTTTTCTTAGACAACGGCTGCATAATGATCCTTCACTATCGACGCTTAGACTCGGTATTAGTGCTTCCTTATTTGAAGTATTATCTGTTAATTTTCACAGCGTTTCTTGTACATACTTTCACTTTTTACTTGGAAAATCGCTTAAATACGAAAATAATACACAAACTTATAAATGCAGCTTTTAATGTCTCTTAATGGCCACTGACAACTTTTGTTTACGAAATTAGCACTTTACGCACAATTTGCAGTAAAAACACTTGTGGCAAATGCAATTAAAAGATTCAAAAGCCTGCGGCTTAGATAACCAACTCAACACATAATTCGAACAACAATGTTTTAGGTAATATCGACTTTATTACTAGACTTAAATTGAATATTTTAAAGACATTTGATGTTTATGCATTTTCTTAAGTATTGGCGACTGATAAATTTTTACTGCAAAGAAGTCTGTCTACATATATATTTATATGTTATAAAAATACTTATATTTTTCTTATTTTATAAATAACATATATATTTCAATGTATTTCGAAAGTAATATATTGCACGTAACTACTTTGCTCAACAAATCTTATATGCAATATCCTCTCAGGCAGTCCCATCAACAGAAATTTATTTATTTGGATGGCTGAGATCTTTCAGATAATTTCAGCAATTTAAAAGAAACTATTTAACTTATTGAAGCAGCATAATGCCTTTATAAGAAATTCATATAAGTAAAGATATTATTATTATTGTTAGGTGATGTGGCATTGCAACCGTCGGGTCTATTGTGCCCGCTTCTGGGTTTAGAGTAGGTCTCTAAACCCTGTTATGTCAAAGTAGTATAGAACCTATTTTACAGAATTTTATTGCCTCCTCAGTTAGAATACACATTTCTAGGAGCCTGTGGCTTTCGTGTGACATTATACAAAAAGAGAAACATACTTTGAAAACTAAGAAATTGACAGTCAGATTTTCATGCATATACATTTTGATTAAAAAATTGAAAATCAGAATAGAACATTGAAAATTAGAATCGAACATATTTTTTGGTAAAAACTAATGTAAGAATTTACAAGCTCTTAATAAATATTAAAAACTTATATTAAGAGACTGCATTACCACAATCCTCGTCCGTATGAGCATTAGCGCATGGCATTCTAACCGCACATGTGTGCTCCATTTCTCATTCTCTTCACAGAATCTATAGTTCGCATATGTAAGTATACCCAGTTTTGTAAGATGGTATTTTAGTGCCCTGTTAGGAATCCTGTCATGATACTTCGGTTCTTTTTTTGGGGGGACTACGTGCCTGGTCTCAGCGCTGTATTTGAATGGTATATGTTGATCAAAAACGTTTAGAAATTATAACAGTATATTAATAATAGAATAAAAAAATAGCTTTTTATAACATATAATAGGTTTTTATGTTTTCAGTGGAGTGCTTTAATCCGCTACCGTAGAAGATCTTGTTATTAATAATCTTGTTATTAAACATATGAGTACACTTACTGTTTATATTGAATAACTACTTTACTACTGACAATGTTAACTTACTTGTAGTCATTTGCTTTACTAAAATTCATAAAATTTTCATATATTTCGGCCCACTAACTTTGAACTGCATAAGTCCATAATTATTGGAGATATTTCTTTCTTTTTTACACTTGCACCAAAACTTCATATTGATGAAGTAATCATTTGGGTTGTATCTAACGTGAAAAGTCGTGTTATCTAATAGATACAAAATGTTATCTTAAAACTTTACGTTTAAAGGCAGTCAATTTCTTTAACTTAATCATCTTTTGGTTCCCAAACATAACATCCATGAGTTGAAGTTGTGTAAAACAAGGATTTCGTGTATTCGCAGAATTATTGCTTTGTTGTAAATACTGAACTTAAAAAATATGCATTTAAACATTTATTTACTAGTCATTTTTATTGTTATTGCACAACTTTGACCGCATTGCTAGCGATTAAGAAGGCACTGCATTACCTCAAAAATTTTAAAGTCTTTTACTCAAAATTAAAATGTTTTATTAAATGTTTTACTTGCAAATTGTTCAGACAACACTACTGAAAATCTCACTCATGAACTTCTAGTTCAGGTATTGCACTTCCTCAAAGGTATTAGAGCCTTTTACTCAAAATTAGTGCATCTTACTTACAGATTGTTTAACATACACTACGTACTCATTTTAATCATAAAGTTTATCTTTTTTTTAGACATAGAATTGAAATTAAATTAAAGAAATGGTTAGCTTATGTTCCGTTTTTATTATCCATTAATTATAACAAAGTGTAGACCGACATATATATGGCGACACTTTGACGTACACCTATTCCATATGTTTCAAAAATGTTTCCGTTTACAAAATCACTTGCTTTAAAGCTGCCAGTCGGAGAAGCAGAACTGCAGAAATTTTACCTTTATCTATAGAGTCGAACGCTTGTCTAAAATTTTTAAAATGCAATAATTGTTACAGTTGTCATTATGAGTCTTCTCAAATT
>NC_051846.1:189103308-189115609 GCF_002237135.1 Teleopsis dalmanni | reverse complement strand
AATATTGAACAAAGAGTTTGCATCAAATTTTGTTTTTCGAACGAAATTTCGTGTGCAGAATCGTTGCGAATGCTACAAAAGGCTTATGGGGAATCAGTTTTATCGAAAACTCAAGTTTATGAGTGGTACAAAGCCTTTCAGGACTGTCGTACGACCGTCGAAGACATGCCGCGTTCTGGACGACCTTCGACCTCTACCACCGACGAAAACATTGAAAAGGCAAAGGAAATCGTGTTCAAAAATCCTCATGTGAGTGTTAGAGAGATAGCACGAGAGCTAGGCATCGGTCGTGAGATGGCTCGTTTGATTTTGGTGGACAATTTGTGTATGCGACGTGTCAACGCCCGGCTTGTTCCGATTCACCTCAATTTGTTCAACATTATCAACGATTTTAAGGCCAAACATTCAATAAATACCATCGAACAGCCACCGTATTCACCTGATCTTGCACCGTGTGACTTTTTCCTGTTTCCCAAACTCAAATTACCACTCAGAGGAACGCGTTTTGAATCCATAGAAGACGTAAAACAGAATTCGCAGAGGGAACTCAAAGCCATACCGGAAAGCGCCTATAAAAAATGTTTTGATGATTGGAAGAAACGTTGGCATTTGTGTATCGCTTCTAATGGAGCATATTTTGAAGGAGATAAAATAAATATTGATGAAGGTTAAGAATTTTGCGTTTTATTTAAAATTTCCCGAAAACTTTTCGGTCACAATGTACCTTTAAATGTTATTTAATCTCTTTATAAAGCTTGGCGTGAGGGTCTCCAATGTAAAATGAAATAATATCTTTTTCAAAATATATTTTATATACAGCATATAAAAAGTTATTGGCTATAATCTTTGTAGCTTTTTTTGTATTTTATCTTTACCGGTTAATGTTGAAGTTTTTAAAATATACAACGATTTAGAGAATGCAGTGAGTTCAAAATAAATTATCTACCTATATAACTGATGTTTCTTAGCATCTTAGAAAGTTATACATCCTCAACGACTTAAAATTCCGATAGTTAATATTGTATTACGTACCTATTGTCATAAGTTTAGAACGTAACTATATCATTATCCTTGGCTGTCGGGGAACAACTCCTTACTGGTTTAATGAATTTTAAATTAAATGAAAAAGCCCAGATGTCACTTTGAAGTTATTAGCAATATTCTTCTTACTATAATTTCTTCTTACTTTTTTGCATGCTAATTGCATTATGTTTAGTTTTTAAGATTTAAATATTTGTACTATGTTCAGACAGCCAATTTTCCTTAATTTAGTATAAGATAAATTTTAAGAAAAAAATAATGGTGAGATAACGAAAAAGTGACATTTTTTTTTAAATAAATATCAGTGTAAGTTGACTTTAATAAAACCGGGAAATATTTTGAAAATAGTGCAAACTTTGAAATTTAAATATAGTGAAAGAACTGTAAGCTAATAAAACTATTGAATGCTATCCTTTATAGTTACAATATAGTTTAACTTTTAAAATTTCCCAGATAAATATGGTGTTTAGACATGGTGGTGTTTTTAACATTCGATTTGTAAACAGAAAACATATGATTTTCTTAATTTGGGGCAGTGTTTCGAAATTAACTTAATTTGATTTTTATGAAAATAAGAAAATTTAGGTGTCTGATTATAATATTACGCATAATTGCATTTGAAATGTTCCTTAATTTCAGCATTCGTTTCAATAAAAGTAAGGGCATTTTACTTAATTTCGTTCTAACCTTAAAACTGAATTTTGTATGGAAAAACCATTTAATTTCGCTGAAATGGAGATAAAATTAGGATTTTGCGAAATTAAGGTGTCTGAACATAGTATTAGAATTAAAGTTTGATTTTAAGATAATAAAGTAATGTATTTATTAAAAATTAAAAAAATTTTTATTTTTTTTTCATTATTTATTATAATAAATGAGCGATGTCTCATATCATATCTTCTTTTCTCAACTCAAATAATTTTCGAGGTTTTGATAATCTGGATATATTTGAAACGCAGATTAGAATTATTTGAATTAATTTCAGGTTAGAAGGTTTCTATTATTTTTACAAATTTTCTTTTACAAACCTTAACTACATTAGTTACACATCATTATAAAATTCTTGAAATATTTTGAAAATTACTAAGCAACGGAGTAAAGCTGGAGAAAGTGTAGTCATTTTTCTTCTTTTGCATAATATTTCGTACTTAATGTCTAGTTTTGTAGATCTAAGGTTGAAATTTTTTGTTTTTTATTTTATAGCACCTGACTAACATAGTTCTCATGATTTTTGAGCATCCATAATTTGATTATGAAATTGCTCAATTATCAATTATGTGTTAAACAAACCTCATAATTGGCATGTGTTTCTTAAATGTTCCGCTCTGCGGGATATCTGCCACGAAAATGCAAAGTATCTGTGCCACTTGAAGCATTTGAAATAAATTGGTAAATGCCTGACAATGTCAAATGTCGGTGGGGGAACTTTTGGTCAAAATAAGATATAATTTTAATTATTTCATTTAATTGCATTGAGGAGACGGTTTGGCGCATAAATTTACGATATTCCAATTTCTTGTGGAATTTTAGAAAGGCGCATGAGAAGGTGTTTCGCTAAAGTGTCTTGTTTGTTTGGCAACGTCCAAGATATAGTATTTGTTGGTAATGATATGCATTGCCAGTGGGACCCGCGGCTTTATTTTTTATATACGAATTCAATGCTGATAGCTTTTAATGGTTTAATTTTTTTCAGTTAGGATTTTGATTTTAAATTTATGCAAATTCGTGCAAAATATGATTTGGATTCGTTTTGATGCTATTGTAGTGCCGTCATTGCGGCATTACCTGCTAACAAGTGCTTATGGATACATTATCTAGACGTCACAAACGTGGTTAAGATAAATTTGCGTCAATTTATAATTTTCGTTGTTTTTTTTTTCGTTTTCATACTGTTTGTGCGGAGTAAGTTATTTTCTTGCAGTGCTCGGTGTTGGCTGATATTGACAGTGCTTTTATTGTTATTTTTTATTGTTGAGTTTTCATTAAAATGTTTTTTGTTTTTTTTTGTTTTTGGTTTTACGTAGGAAGCTACAACAATCTTTCTCTGACTTGTTACTTTCGTTGACTCTTCACGTAATGCAATTATGCCGCATGATGATAGAAAGAAGCATTATTTGTGAAGGTTGTTCGGTTTCCATTACTTTGGGAAAATATACTTTTAATATTTCTTTTACTGTAGATACTTTTTTTTTATTGGTAAACAGTCAAATGCAGGCCAAACTAAACAGAATGGATATACTTAAGTACATACATATAAAATATTTATTATATATATTTATAATTTAAATGGAAATAATTTATCTCGGGTTATCTGGCTACCCGGGCTACCATAGGTTTTCACAAATTGCTGCCAACACGAAATTAACCTTTACTATTGCGCAAATTCCTGGTAATCATATTTTAAAGTGTTTTTTTATCTGTCAATATGTGCTGAAATTATCCACTTACGTAGTTAACTTCTGTACGCGAATTCACACAATTGTTGCAAAATGGCAAGTTTGCAAATCTACCAGTTCAACCAGAAATATTTTGCTGAATTTAAAAATTTTTCAATAATTGCAATCAATTGTTGTGATGGCAACAATTTTCTTTTTTTTTCGAAAGCATTTGAAGTTACTTGTTTTGAGTTGCATAGCAAGCACATTTTAATTAGATTAGTTAGAAAAGCATCTTTTCTTGCTAACTTGTTAACTTGTACTCGTATGAGGAATACTAGCACTTTTCTACACGCATATTTATTTGTCTTTATGCTAAGCCTATTCATAGCTTTTCTAATGCTATAGTCTTCTGGGCTATAATTTCCTTTAATACTCAGTAATCCCATTAGGTGCGTGCGGGCATAGACACATTTCAATTTTTATGTCTTCAGCTCGTTTAGAGTTGCTTGTGTTTGAATTAGAAGTATGCATAAAGGCACTGAATTTAATCAACATTATTGTGTGTATCTACGAAGACACTATAATCTTGAATTATGTACTTACAAAGAGACAGACACATAGCTTCGGTTAGCATTAGTAATAGCATTTGTTTTCCTTATTTAATTTTAGAAATTTTTCTCAATGAGGATTAGTAGAATGGCTATGGGTAGCTTTCATTTATATAAGAAGTTTGTTTATCACTAAATCTGCTTATTTTAATTTTTAAATTAAAACCATTTCTATATATGATTATACAGAATAAGGTAAATTTAGTAATTAAATAGTAAAATTAAGTCCATTATAGCAATTTTATTTGAGGAAAATTCTATAAGAATCTGATAATACGACTTCTATAAGTCTATTCTTTTTTTTTTCTTTGCTTGATCAAACACGAGTAAGTGTGTAAAGCACTTTTACTCAATAGTGTGATCATTTAAATTATCCACTAAAATTAGAGCTCCGTTGAATTCCGATAATAAGTTATTAAGATAATTTTATAAAAGTATATCTTCCAGCATATCTTTCTTAAGATATATATGAGTGTTTATATGTAAGCGTAAATATATAAGTGTATATACATATAAGTGTATATATATATGCATATATATAAGTGTACATGCATATAGGTATATTATTACTGATAATAGTTTTTCCTGCTGTCAATTTGAAACCTTAAAATATATCAATACCCATATAAATTATTCGGTTCAAATTACTATATTAATTATGAACAAACCATGCATTTAACATAAAGATATATACACTTATATAGTGTATTATGTAAAAAAAAGTATCAAGCGGTAAAGTATAAAATTGAAATGCACGTGGTTATTCACCCAAAAAAATATAAATAGGCCACAAAAACCCTATATACCTAAAATATAGAAGATATATAAAATCAGAAGTAGTAATTGCAATAATGATAAAGGTATGCTTAGATTTTATCTTAGAAGATCATCTTAGAAGCAAGTGTCTACTCATTTTTTTTTTTTTTTGTTTTGAGGAGGTCGAATGCTTTATGCACCTTCAAACCGACCGTCGTCGGAATGGTGTGCGCGACTTCCTAACATTAATATGTAGTATACGGACTAATTCACCCCCTCTTCAGCGAGACTTATTCCCTCTCGGAACCGCTGTCTACTCATTGAAACAAGTTTTCTGGTTAAAAACTTGATGTGAACATATCTTTTCTTAAAGTTTTTTTTTTTAATTTATTCAAATTCTGATTTAATTAAAGATACCTGAAAATCTTTGTACATTTACTTATTTCTGTTGAACCATAGTGCTCCACTAATATTGCGAAAAGCGATAACATAAGTTATTACAAATTACTCTATGAGCTTTAAACAAAATTATTAGGTTGTGTTTATAAATTCCTTTTAAATATGGTAAGAACTTTGGCATACTCAACGTTGGAGGTTAGGTGATAGACCTGTCCTTTTATAATATGATATACAAATTATATATACTACAAAAAAAAGTAGTTTTTCTTACATCAGCCCTTTTTTTGACACAATTCTGACTTCGCTACTCAGTAGTAGAATATAATGAATTAGCTTTTGTTTAAATTTTATTGTTTTTTAATAAATAATATTTATGTTAGTGTACCATTTATTAATGTTTCTAGCTGGTTCTAGCATAACCATACGCCTACCCGCCATTACGAGGAATTGTGGCATCAACACGAGTTTTAAGAGTCGCGACTTCCTTCACTTCATCTAACCTAACTATTTAATTGCTCTTCAATTAATTCTAAGCACTAGCATTATGCTACTTAATTATTAATATAAAAAAAATTACTGAAAATAGAAATTAAGACCCAGCGTTTAGTAATCCTATTGACAATAAATTAACAACTGTCTGCTGACATCTTTCTGTCACATGAATTGATGTGAAGTCATTATTATTATGAGATCTCGGTCACAAAAAAAAAGATATTAATACATTTTTATTTAAACTGATTCGGGTTGTTGCACCGTATAATTTATAGCCCAAATGATCTTTTTGTCATTTATTTGTCTTCTTTAAAACTTATTACTGACTTCCTTTTTATTGGTGTCTAGTTATTCTGTGAATAATATGCTTATTATACAATACTTATGTAATGTAAACAACAAATATTTATTTAACCGCAGAATAGTATTTCATCTCTTAAATGTAGGAAATGTATGTATCTATAAAATAGGTGAAGATACTGCTAAACAACTGCATATATCATTTAATACCAAACTGTCAATACTCGTATATTGTATGTGGCAGTGTGTGTCTAAAAAAGTAAATAAGGTAAAAAACACATTAGAAAGAAATAAAAATAGAAAAACAAATAAAAATATATGAGTTCTTAGAGTTTTGCTATAAATTGATGATTCACCATTTCCTTCCACAGACAAATTTGTATATATGTACTTCGTAAAAATCAAATAAAACTGTTGATAGAATACACAATGACTTTGCTATTACCTGGTAAATATTTGGTAAACGATAATCACTGAAATCTGAAAGCGTATTTGTTTCCCATTAACAAACAATTTAAATTGCAAAATCAATTTATTAATAACGATTTTTGGTATTATTTATATCTAACTTTGCATAAGCAAAGCTAGTTTTAACTTGGTCAAAACCATTAATCACAAATAATTTTGCACTTTAATTTGCTTGCGTTTGGATATATAATAATTTAATTGAATATGCAAACGGAAGTAACGAATTGCTAAATGGCCCCAAAGTATCTCAGCTACTTAATTACGCGTATATATATGTAAAATACTGGCAAGCAAACATAATAAAAGATTAATATCAAATTACCAGAAAAAGTTCTTATGAAGAGATAAAATATATCTGTATATAACACAGAAAATGTGCATATAAAAATAAATATTTATATAACATTTCTTGTAAATATTTCACATTTCAAGTATTTCATATCGAATTTTGTATGAGAAAAATCTTTAAGAATGCAGCGAAAGAGCAAGAAATTAAGACTGCAATGCAATGTGTGGAACTTATGTGGAACGTATTAATTCACAGGTGTTAATACGCGCAGCAGACTACACATGCTTTTCTCTGGAAATATTACTTATAAGCACAACAAGCTGATGCTGCTAACTCTGCAGTTACTTGTATTATCAACACAGAAAGCTTTCATCTGTTTGCTGCTCACTGCATGCATCCATGAGATACTTTATTCGCATGCTATAGCATACAACATACTTCAATAGTATTTTATTTCTCTCTGAGTATTTATTTTTCGCTTTAAATTAAATTATTATATTTTCTTGTGCTCTTTCATAACTTATCGTTCGTCGATAGCAGCAATGTACCGATCCATCAACCACAGTTTGTCTCACATGCCCAATACCCCAAAACGAAAAATTTAATATCTCGACTCTGTTTAGCGTTCCGAAGCATTTGCTGTATCAGTTGTTGTTTGGTTGTGAGTAAGTTCGGACGTTGTGTACGCTTTTCTCATGCCTAAGCATTTTTGTGTACGTCTCGTTTGTGTTATGGTTTTAGCCAGCTTATATTGATAGACTCGCATACAGTAGAAACCGGGAATCGGGAAATAGTAAATTCGTTTCGGAAAAGCACAATTACGTTGGAACAGTTGTCTATGCTACAGACTGTGTGCTATGCTAGAGAATTTAGAATTTGATTGATTGGTCGCACGGTCTGGCCTTAGTACTCATATGCGATCGCTTGCATGTTATTGTGATCGTACGAACGATCTGTCTATTGACTGGTGAGACGGCGAGTTGTTGGTCGGTTCTTTAACAATACTTTTGAGCGCTGCTTTTGTGTCTATTGATGCTTACGTTTTATTCTATTCTATTCATCATTCATGTGGCTAGCTGCATAACAACCACACTAATGATAATCCATAGCATCGATGGATTTAAAGATCATTCTGTAAATGCCTAAGTGAAGATAGCTGCTGCTGTAGTCGCGACTTTTGTAGCTTGAGCTTATCGTGCATTTGGCGGCTTTTGCATTCATCAGATTGCTCGTGGTTCTTTTGACTTTCAAGGCAATTTTAGTGCATTGACTTTAATTTGTTCGATACTTGTATACTTGTTTTGCTGCAGACAGAGTTACTTACCAACTTCTGGCAACTTTGGCTACTTGCATCACACAGTTGGCTGCTATTTTCGCACTTGTCACGCTGCAACTGCACGACGTTGCAATTATAGAACCAATGTTGTTGGTCTGTATTTAAACATTGGAACAGTTGGCGCACAAAAATTTTGAACAAGTTCTAGCCAGGTTTACTGGTTCGTTTTTTTTTGTTTGTTTGTTGTGTTGTTTTTACTATTGTGAAAATCACGAAGCAAAAGTACATTGCTTCTAGCACAATTCTCATGTGCAACAAACTTAAATAAACCAAAATATAGACAACAAGAACTGCAGTTGCTACTGCGGCAGGATATAACAATAGTTGAAAAGTGTTTAAATTTGTGTTTGCTTGTATAGCTGTGAACCAGTCACATTCCATTATAAAAAAAAAAAAATTTTAATAAAAGTGCAAAAATATCAAACAACGAAAAGTGCAATAAATTTTGTGTGTAAAGACAAAGTTTTCAAAATGTAAATATAAAAAAATTATAAAAATTTATAAATAATTTTTCTACATATTCGAATATGAGTGAAACCAAATATAAAGATACAACCTGCACAACGCGTGCAACAAAATCAAGTAAGCCGTTCTGCTCATTGGCATATCTAGCCAAAAGCACCATCGCTGTTAACAACAGCAACGATGTCAGAATTGTAAATGGTATCGGCAACTATCAAGTGAATTCTCCAAATGTGGCGGCAACAGCGAAAGTAAACGAACGTTGCTCGCCAACATTGCCAACTGGTGCCAACACAAATTCCTCTGGGGTTAATGGTTATAAAACAACGCACTATGGATCCCTAGTGAATGGAAATGCAAGTAGTAAAGAAGAAACACAAAGTCTAACAAAAACTGCAACGCCACAAAGTAATGGACACAAAAGTACCACAGATATTTTCGGTGTTATTAATGAGGAACAAGAACCAGCGATAGCGGATGAAGTTGACGGTGCTGTAGATCCTAGCCGTCCTTGGCAATTATCCAATGGCTACTGTAAACGTGTACCGCCTTCGTTAATGACCACCACGCATAATGGCTATAATGGCTATTGCAGCAATGGCTTGACCTCGCTAACAAAACTCAATAGCTTAGATTGTTGGGACTATACGATTGAGTTGGAATGTTTAAAGGGACCACAAGGTCAGTTGTTAATTTATTAGTTCTTTTTTTTTTAAATTTGTTTGTTTTTTACTGTGTAACATTTTATTTAATGACTCGGTTTAGCTGCAAGCGAAAGTCTATTTCGATATTTTTGTACAAAATTTTCACGTTTGAACTATTTTTATCGCCCTTTGCCATGCATATTCAAATTTTAATATTTATGTTGGCTTTATGTACAAAACATTGCATTCAAGCAAATCGAATCTGTCCATGTCAGTAGGCAATTCATAGTTTTCGTTTCCTATAGTTTGAGGTGTTGTTTTCCATAGACTTTCGATATGAGGCGACATTTATGGGATTTGCTTCATAAATTGTTTTTGGGTTGGTTTCTGTTAAAAGAATTTTTATAGTTATTGAGAAAAATAAAAGTTTATAAAATAACCATTGAATTGTTTGACACCGATACTATATGGAGAAGTACAGTATATTCAGTATCGGTGAAAATATCAAATTTAAAATTATTAACACATAAAACTATATAAACAACATAATAGTAAGTAAATAAGGCGTGGGAAAATGTTTAAACTAAGTGAAAGGATTTAAAAAATGAGTAGTAAATAATATTATAAAAATAATTATTGTTTACTGGCTAAACACACATTTTAGCAAGTATTTATGAGATAGTTTTAAAAAATATATAGCTCTTACATCTCAAAATTTATCAACTATGTGATCTCGAATTGTTTTTGCTTAGATTTCGGTGTAAATGACTCATCTGTAAATAGTTTTCTGTTCTATAGTAAATTTGTTGCTTGAGAAACTCCGTTCAAGATATTCTAGGTAAATAATTTCTTATCTTCATGCAATTTATAAGAATGTAACCTTTACATTATAAATATGGAAAGTAAACAAATTTCTTATCTATAGATCAAAAATTTTACTTTGTTCCGAATATAGTTTATTTGCAAGATATTTCATGATCTTTTCATCATCAAATATATAATCAATATGTTATGGTTCTCAATTACAGTGCATGTTATTATCAATTTTAAAAGAAATAATTTAAATCATCATTATTATTATCTATATGCTTATCTGAATTCGATTGAATTTAGTATTATTGATGGTCGTATGCCAGTACTGCAGTATTTAAATAATTTTTCTATTTTTTTTGTTTTGTAGTCGAAATGTGATATTTTGAGATGAGATTGTGATGAGATTTTGAGATTTTAGTTTTATATTATTAACATTATTTGCAGAGATATGAATAGAATTGATTTTTTAATTTCATACTATTATTCTTAGAATAAAAATTATTTGAATAAAGTATTCGTGTTGCTGTAAAGCTAGACTTTCTTTGTATAATGACAAAGAAGCTTTATTAAAATTTAGAGGGGTTTTGAATAACAAAGAAAGAAATAAAGGACAAACACAAAAATTTATGTTAATTTTATTGAAGTTTGGCTGACCATACAACGCTGTTTCGAGTATTGCCAAGTACTCTTCATCAGTGGCCTTTGGAAATAAATCTGTAGTTTATAAGCCCGTTCTAATTTAAAGCACGGCAAGTGCTTTGGTTGTTGTCAGTAATTAAATAAAAATAATTGACAATAAAAACCTGGAACTTGAGCATTGAAAGTTTGTGCAGCCTTGGCTTCTTGTGGATAAACACGATTAGTCGTCGCTTCTAATTTGACAGGCACGAGTTCTAAGCCTGGCACTTGCAGTCCAAACAAATTATATACGGACTATAAACTAATTAAATAAAATTCGATTATTTCCAAAGACCACTGATGAAGAGTACTTGGCAATACTCGAAACAGCGTTGTATGGTCAGCCAAACTTCAATAAAATTAAGATAAATTTTTGTGTTTGTCCTTTATTTCTTTCTTTGTTATTCAAACCCCCTCTAAATAAAAATTATTCTTAGAATATGAATTATTCTTAGAATATGAATACTACTCTGAATATATTAAGAGTATAGATTGATCATTTCCAGACCCAGACTTATACAGTTTACAGAAAGCCATATAGAAGTGTTGTACTCATTTTCAATTGTAGAACACGAGTTCTACGAGAATGACAAATTTTATTCACAGAATCTGCAGCGGTCAGTTGTTTTTTAATCCCATCTTTAAAAAGTGATACCTCATAGGAGTCAGTTCTATATTTTTTTTATATTTATTTTTATGAATTTATGAAGTTTAAAAGTTATTAAAAAAGTAGGCACATAGAACAGACAACCTTTCTAATGATAAAAGAATTATCAATTGTAATAGATAATATATCTGGGATTTCATTTACTTATCATTTGTGTGAATAAAAGCAGCTGAGAAAATATAATGCTTTCAAATTAGATTTTATGAAATATATTGATTTAAAAAAAAATACACCATTATTAATAAATATTATCGCCATAATATGTTATTAATTGAATACTCAATAAAAACCATTCCCTATAAATAAAAATTATACAATTATAGCTATGGTCAATAAGTTTGTAGGTTTTTCAAATGTCATGCAATGTAAACGTAGGCAAGAAACTTATTTATAATTTATTATAATTACAAACAGACGCCTTATAATTGAAAACATTATTATTTATTTCATAAATTATATCTATAAAGTATAGAGTAGATAAATAGGTAATACACTCGTTTTAAATAGAAATTGTTTATATAGATTTTGATAAGAAATTTGATTTTTGCTTTATATATAATATTGTGAAATCACTTTCATTTATTATATTCAATGCATATATTATATTTTCATAGTTGTTTCTAGATTTAGTCAACTCATTATATGAATGTTTTTAGTCTGATAGCACTGGTGACTTGGTAGTGTTTGGTCAAAGGATTAAGGTTTTACATAGACAAGTAATATGTTAATTTAACTTAAAAGATTTTTAGTTTTTATTTTTACAGATTCATTAAATTATTTTCTTATTTCCTTTGAGTAAATAATTTTATAACGCTAGACATTTTTGCTAAGTAATTAAAATAATAACACACATTAAAAGCGATTTACACTTGAAGTACTTTATTAAAGTAAATTTTTTTTTGAGATTAAAGTTCAAGGCAATTTTAATCATTACTTTGTTTATAATATTACAATGTTCAGTGCAAACATT
>NC_051846.1:189089475-189103208 GCF_002237135.1 Teleopsis dalmanni | reverse complement strand
TCAAAACAAAAAATAAAAAAAAATGAGTAGACACTTGCTTCTAAGATGATCTTCTAAGATAAAATCTAAGCATACCTTTATCATTATTGCAATTACTACTTCTGATTTTATATATCTTCTATATTTTAGGTATATAGGGTTGCTGTGGCCTATTTATATTTTTTTGGGTGAATAACCACGTGCATTTCAATTTTATACTTTACCGCTTGATACTTTTTTTTACATAATACACTATATAAGTGTATATATCTTTATGTTAAATGCATAGTTTGTTCATAATTAATATAGTAATTGGAACCGAATAATTTATATGGGTATTAAAACATTTTAAGATTTCAAATTGACAGCAGGAAAAACTATTATCAGTAATAATATACCTATATGCATGTACACTTAAATATATAGGTATAACTTATATAGATATAAACACTTATATGTATATACACTTATATATTTACGCTTACATATAAACACTCATATATATCTTAAGAAAGATATGCTGGAAGATATACTTTTATAAAATTATCTTAATAACTTATTATCGGAATTCAACGGAGCTCTAATTTTAGTGGATAATTTAAATGATCACACTATTGAGTAAAAGTGCTTTACACACTTACTCTTGTTTGATCAAGCAAAGAAAAAAAAAGAATAGACTTATAGAAGTCGTATTATCAGATTCTTATAGAATTTTCCTCAAATAAAATTGCTATAATGGACTTAATTTTACTATTTAATTACTAAATTTACCATATTCTGTATAATCATATATAGAAATGGTTTTAATTTAAAAATTAAAATAAGCAGATTTAGTTATAAACAAACTTCTTATATAAATGAAAGCTACCCATAGCCATTCTACTAATCCTCATTGAGAAAAATTTCTAAAATTAAATAAGGAAAACAAATGCTAATACTAATGCTAACCGAAGCTATGTGTCTGTCTCTTTGTAAGTACATAATTCAAGATTATAGTGTCTTCGTAGATACACACAATAATGTTGATTAAATTCAGTGCCTTCATGCATACTTCTAATTCAAACACAAGCAACTCTAAACGAGCTGAAGACATAAAAATTGAAATGTGTCTATGCCCGCACGCACCTAATGGGATTACTGAGTATTAAAGGAAATTATAGCCCAGAAGACTATAGCATTAGAAAAGCTATGAATAGGCTTAGCATAAAGACAAATAAATATGCGTGTAGAAAAGTGCTAGTATTCCTCATGCGAGTACAAGTTAACAAGTTAGCAAGAAAAGATGCTTTTCTAACTAATCTAATTAAAATGTGCTTGCTATGCAACTCAAAACAAGTAAAGCTCAAATGCTTCGAAAAAAAAAAGAAAATTGTTTGCCACATCACAACAATTGATTGCAATTATTGAAAAAATGTTTTAAATTCAGCAAATATTTTCTGGTTTGAACTGTAGATTGTCAAACTTGCCATTTGCAACAATTGTGTGAAATCGCGTACAAGAAGTTAACTACGTAAGTGAAATTCAGCACATATTGACAGATAAAAAAACACTTTAAAATATGATTACCAGGAATTTGCGCAATAGTAAAGGTTAATTTCGTGTTGGCAGCAATTTGTGAAAACCTATGGTAGCCCGGGTAGCCAGATAACCCGAGATAAATTATTTCCATTTAAATTATAAATATATATAATAAATATTTTATATGTATATAGTTAAGTATATCTATTCTGTTTAGTTTGGCCTGCATTTGACTGTTTACCAATAAAAAAAAAAGTATCTACAGTAAAAGAAATATTAAAAGTATATTTTCCCAAAGTAATGGAAACCGAACAACCTTCACAAATAATGCTTCTTTCTATCATCATGCGGCATAATTGCATTACGTGAAGAGTCAACGAAAGTAACAAGTCAGAGAAAGATTGTTGTAGCTTCCTACGTAAAACCAAAAACAAAAAAAAACAAAAAACATTTTAATGAAAACTCAACAATAAAAAATAACAATAAAAGCACTGTCAATATCAGCCAACACCGAGCACTGCAAGAAAATAACTTACTCCGCACAAACAGTATGAAAACGAAAAAAAAAACAACGAAAATTATAAATTGACGCAAATTTATCTTAACCACGTTTGTGACGTCTAGATAATGTATCCATAAGCACTTGTTAGCAGTTAATGCCGCAATGACGGCACTACAATAGCATCAAAACGAATCCAAATCATATTTTGCACGAATTTGCATAAATTTAAAATCAAAATCCTAACTGAAAAAAATTAAACCATTAAAAGCTATCAGCATTGAATTCGTATATAAAAAATAAAGCCGCGGGTCCCACTGGCAATGCATATCATTACCAACAAATACTATATCTTGGACGTTGCCAAACAAACAAGACGCTTTAGCGAAACACCTTCTCATGCGCCTTTCTAAAATTCCACAAGAAATTGGAATATCGTAAATGTATGCGCCAAACCGTCTCCTCAATGCAATTAAATGAAATAATTAAAATTATATCTTATTTTGACCAAAAGTTCCCCCACCGACATTTGACATTGTCAGGCATTTACCAATTTATTTCAAATGCTTCAAGTGGCACAGATACTTTGCATTTTCGTGGCAGATACCCCGCAGAGCGGAACATTTAAGAAACACATGCCAATTATGAGGTTTGTTTAACACATAATTGATAATTGAGCAATTTCATAATCAAATTATGGATGCTCAAAAATCATGAGAACTATGTTAGTCAGGTGCTATAAAAGTAAAAAACAAAAAATTTCAACCTTAGATCTACAAAACTAGACATTAAGTACGAAATATTATGCAAAAGAAGAAAAATGACTACACTTTCTCCAGCTTTACTCCGTTGCTTAGTAATTTTCAAAATATTTCAAGAATTTTATAATAATGTGTAACTAATGTAGTTAAGGTTTGTAAAAGAAAATTTGTAAAAATAATAGAAACCTTCTAACCTGAAATTAATTCAAATATTAATTCAAATAATTCTAACCTGCGTTTTAAATATATCCAGATTATCAAAACCTCGAAAATTATTTGAGTTGAGAAAAGAAGATATGATATGAGATATCGCTCATTTATTATAATAAATAATGTAATAAAAATCAAAATTTTTAATTAATTTTTAATAAAGACATTGTTTTATTATCTTAAAATCAAACTTTAATTCTAATACTATGTTCAGACACCTTAATTTCGCAAAATCTTAATTTCATCTCCATTTCAGCAAAATTAAGTGGTTTTTTCCATACAAAATTCAGTTTTAAGGTTAGAACGAAATTAAAAAAAATTCCCTTAATTTTATTGAAACGAATGCTGAAATTAAGGAACATTTCAAATAAAACTGTGCATAAGATAAATTTTAAGCAAAAGATAAAGTTGAGATAACAGAAAAGTGACATTTTTTTAAAATAAATGTCGATCAGAGTAGACTTTAATAAAACCGGGAAAATATTTTCAAAGTAGTGCAAATTTTTAAATTTAAATATAGAGAAAAAACTGTAACTGTTATTAATTTCAAATAGAGTGAAAAATAATAATTCACATACCTGTAATCTACTACAGCTAATACAACTATTGCATGCCATCCTTTATAGTTACAATAATCAACTTATAAAATATCTCAGATACAAATGGTGTTTGGATTATGTAAATTTTAACATTCGATTTATAAACAGAAAACATATGAATTCCTTAATTTGGGGCCGTATGAACATTTTCGAAATTAACTTAATTTCATTTTTACGAAATTAAGAAAATTTGGCTGTCTGAACATAGTAAGTATAAATGAATATTTTGTAATTTAAATCTTAAAAACTAAATATAATGCGATTAGCATGCAAAAATGGTAAAAAGAAATTACTATAATTCAATAATCGAAATTTAATAAATTAGAATATTACTAATAATATCAAAATAACATCAGGGCTTTTTCATTTAATTTAAAATTCATTGAGCCAGAAAGGAATTGTTCCGAGACAGCCAAAGATAATGATATAATTTCGTTCTATACTTTTGACAATACGTACGTAATACAATATTAAATATCAGAATTTTAAATCGTTAAGGATGTGTAACTTTCTAAGATACTAAGAAAGTTATAAGTTATTTAGGTAAATAATTTATTTTATACCTGATAAGAACCAGATTTATTTTATAATAAAATTATAAATCAAGAGTTAGATTCCGATTTAATTTTTTTTTATCTTAATATGCTTAGTGCGTCACTCTTCTTAGGTAAATTACAGTTAATCAATTTAATAGGGGAGTTCGACTATTTTTTCTCTGTAAAAGTGATTTCTACACTTTTCGTTTCAATAACTTGAAAGCGCTATTTTACAACCCAATTTTTAAAAAGAACCAAATCAACAGAGCAACTAAATCTCTAAATCAAAATCTAAAATCATTGTATACTCGTATTTTGAAAATTTCAACAATAACCGCAAAAAAAACAACCACATAAATAAATATAATAGATAGAACTACATAGACTAACCGTTGTGCTACATATGAATAGAGAAGTTTGTGCGAAATATATTTTGAAAATTCCTCAGGGACCTCAAGATTGATCCCATCAAAAAATACATAAAGGATAGAGCCCTGAAATTATTTGCGAAATGTGACAGACTTACTAACACCGCGTTATCAAATCTTAAAATGGTTACAGGCTCCTCGGGGAGATATGCAGATCTGAGGTCAATTATTGCTTAGTCTGAGGAAGTGATAAACAATAATCCAGTCAAGGCGCACAGAGGGGTTTTGTACAAACCTCGCAGTTAATAGAGAGTAAAAGTGCTCAGGTGCACTGACTCAACTCAACTAGCCTCAACATATATATTTTGAAAAAGATATTGTTTCATTTTATATTGGAGACCCTCACGCCAAGCTTTATAAAGAGATTGAGTGACATCTAAGAGTACAGCAGAGTATTATTTTTAGTTTAGAAAAGAAGTGCAGATTTCTTTTACAAGCTGCTGACGTTTCTCAATAACCGTTTTTAAAAGCCAAATTAGTGATTTATTGCCGTTTATTATGGATATAATGTTAGACCGCAGCATTACCTCAAAATTTTCAATAACTAAAGCAAAAAGCTAAGAGGTCTCTCGAATATTAAAAGAGTTGTATTATATCCTGCAATTCGGAATTATATTTATACTCGATACTTTGCCATGCTTTTGAAAAAAGCAAGAACAAAATGCTTAAGATATTAAGAGATAAGACAGTTAATAACTGTATCGTTTTGCTTATTATTTTAACATGTTGTAGCACCCTATTTGGATTTGAGTCTAGGTGGTCTACGTCATCTAAATGTAATATGCATAAATTGAGATTAGAATTTCAAATAGCAACATATTGGCATTGCTTAATACATCTATTATTAAATTTGCTGCTCCTGTATATCATTAGAATTTATTTCTGAGATTTTAGTTTAGTACAAGCATATGATTTCATATTTATTTTTTAGAATAAAAATTATCATATTTGAATCCAATTCAATAACTTTATTTAAAATGCAATAAAAATATTCCATATATTTTCTTGACATACCACTAAAGCTATTAAAATAATATAAGCTGTGCATTTTACGATTTATTAGTAATATAAGTACAGATACACAAAGATACACTTTAATGATCGCTTTTAAGGAAACATATTATATTAAAAAATATATATAAAAAATCAGTATCCTTAGCAGGAAATAATTAACTACTCGTATAGATATATTATCTTTGTTCTTGGAGTTTAATGTGGTGTGATTGTGCTGATGACCTAAATAAAAAAAAAAAACTAAAATTGATAAAAAGTAAACTGAATCAATTAATTACTCTACAAAGCTCTTTTTAACATAAAAGTATCTAAATTTTCATTAATTAGTTACTAAATTTAACACTTATATGGTACAAAATAACCACTTTTACTAAATATCTTTACTTAGTAAAGATACTTTCAGAAAACATTAATATTTATAAAATTGTTTTGAGTTCCATTCACTAATAGCCACAAATATTCACTGACCGGAAACAATACGTTGTCTCATTTTGCTTAAATACCAAAATATATCTTTATTGAAACATTCTACAGAAGATGTTAAGTACATTTTTGTTTGTTGTCGGTTTGTTGGATGCTAAAGTGTTTAATTGTTATTGTTTAAGTACAATTATATTGACTTTCGCTGCATCAAAATATCGGTTTACCTTTGGAGTGTTTCCGAGCTTGTATCTTTCTTTCAACAACGAAAATCTTTTTAATATCGTTTATTGTTTTTGGTTAAGAAAACTTAACGGAGCGATGAACATAGATCAGATTGCTGCAACTTACATATTAAATAAAAAAAAGTGAATTGAAATGATCACAGCGTCATTATATGAAGCAACTGAGTGGGCAACAGTTGGACTTCAAGCCGCAAAGTACGAGTATCTCGGTCAAGCAAAGAGTCAAGCCAAAGTAGTATTTATATAAATTTATGTAAAAAAAAATACCTTTCACCATTTTATTTGTTTTAAATTTTAAATATAAAGTGTATAATCCGTAACTACATTTATATTAGTATAAATTACTTCCACCATTCCAATCCCTTACCATGACCTGCCTTCTTTTGCTACGACTATATCTACAGCAAGATACAAATTTATTTTTCGACATTTGGTAACAATCTTGTGACATTTCAGACCAAATAAACTGTGAAGCTCTAATATAAACAAGATTTTGATATATCAAACCACAAAAATTTGTTGCGTGGGTGTAAACTGCGATCGTTCTCACGCCTCGTCGTATGATATCCAAAAAAAATAATTTGTAATTGCATATATAATCGTGCAACATATTTACCCAAAGGGAATTTCGGTTCATTTGTGCTATTGTTTGGCATTTTGGAACTGCTGCGCGTATATTGACAAGACTAGACTAGAGATAGACAAAGCTGCTGTAATTGCCCGTTTGGCATATTTGCTTTCAATTTTCACATTAATAAGTTTTGATTGAGCTTATGGTTTTATCTATGGTATACCATAACGATATGTAAGAACACATGCACACATCAGTAAAATTGTGTAATTTAATGGCACTAATGACTAAGGAAACTTATTGGCCTAAGTTTTAAAATTGCATAATGGCTAAGATTGTGTAAGCACACGGCTAGGCTATTCACCTCACGCAAGTTTAGTTAAGATACATACAAAAAAAAAAAATTCATTTGAAGCGAAAAGGTAAGTACTTCAGACATACATGCAATGCTGTGATAAACGTTTAAGGAAGCCAATTGCAGCCTTCAACTTGTACGACAAGTGACAACGCCAAACGTACACTTAAACTGCCACTGAAGTTGCAGTACTATTCGGAGCCAATACAATAATCATGGGAAATCAGTGGCCACAATTACAACTCAAGCACGAACGTTTGCAGATTTGCAGCAAAAACCTAACCGAAGGTGTTTTATTTAACTTCAATGTAAATGTTTACCTTCGGTTAGGTTTGCTTTTGCATTAAAGATCAAGAATGGAAAAGCCATTAAAGGCAATTGGAATGAATCGTACGAAGATAAAAATGTCTACAATAAATACTGAGAAGAATCTATCTATGGTCATCTTTGAGATGCATTTATTCTTGATTTATATGTTCAAATATAAAAATGTTAGAGTTTTTATCTAAATCTTTATGGTGACTATAAAAAACTTAACGTAGATAAAATAGTTTTAGATTTCTTTAAGTTATATTAAAGTTTTTATTTTTAAACTAACATAAATCTTTAAATCTTGAAAAATTTTTAAATTAAAAGCTGAAATTGATTTTAGTATATTTTAAAGTTTTTATACCTTAATATGCTTTGAGGGGTATAATTTCTTCAGTTGATAACGTAAGCAAACATACAAGTAGTATATGTTTAAATTATAATTCAAAATATTTTATTATCTTTGTTGGCTTTCTCCAACAAATGCTAGAACTTTTATAGCAATTAAGCAATGCTATTAATTATAGAAATGTATATAGTATCTAATATTTATGAATAGAAACAGAATTCACTGCAGTTAGCAAAGTATTATAGTGCTTTTATTATACAAAAGTACACCAATGATAAAACTATATATTGGGAACTCATCAAAAGGGATCGTGCAAGGCTTACTGCAGTTCTTTATCCATTGAAAACTATCTTAATATAAAAGTATATAAGAAATTTAAAATTTAAAAACTCATTTTTTTAATTAAATATAATTATTTTTAAAAAAATATGTTTATTTTTTAAATATAATATAATTTATAATTAATAATTAATTTTTTCCTCATTGGTGCATAGGAATCCACGCAGAGAAACTGTGTATTCCTTATAATCCTCACTACTGACGTTATGGAAACCGGCAGGAAAAATAAACCATTAAATACTTTCTCCTTGAATGACCGGCTTTTCGTCCTAAAGAAATAGGTTTTGATGAAGATTTTTCTTTGTCAGCTTATTAGACTACTCATCGGTAAAGCCGAAAGACCTATTAAATAATTTAAATTCGATGGGATGGAGTAAGTTTATATTCTTCTATTTTAAGGGTTCTTGCGGGAAAGGTATAAGTAAAACGGCAAAAAAAGTACTAATTAAGGTACAGGGAAAGTTATCCGATAACCTGCCACTACAACCAACCAATCAACACCCATGAAACTTACTTAAATATATATATAAACTTACTTCGTGCTTCAGTAATATTATGTAAAAATAGTTAAAGGTTTAGGTTATATAGGTTATATGTTATACTAATATAAGATTTAATATATAAGCAGTTTAATATAATTATAAAAATTAATATTTACAACAGATTTATATACTTCTTCTCTACGTTAAAGTTGATTTAATTTATTGATTTTTAAATGGTATTGGATTAATATGAATCTGCTGTGAATAAATTTGCAACCTGCTTTACTCTTCTAGTTCTAGGTCTGTGGCAATAACGGATTAAAACAAAAATTGTAGTTTTAAAGAGTATTTTCAGTAAACTTGCTACGAATGAATAAACAAATATTTTTAAGTTTTTTTTTTGTCGCATGAGACACGTTTTATGATATAAAGAAACTATTAGAAGAGTTCGAATAGTAATGAAAGAACAACAACAAAAGTTTTATTAATTTATTGAAAATCGGCCGACCATACAACGCTGTTTCGAGTATTATTAACAACTCATGGTCAGTAATGATTTGTGATCTAAGAAATACTTTCGGTTTAGACAAATTTCCCCGAAATAACCTTCCTTTCCTCTCAAAAAAGATTTTTTTTAAATCAATCTGTAGAAAAAATATCGAAAAGAAGGTGAATCTGGAAAAGGATGTCTAAGACAAAAATGTGTAATTATCAATGTTTATTAATAGTAATGGTTTATGGATTAAACTTAGGCGTTTATGCAGTGCGACCAGCTTGATCTATTGTGTACTCCTTTGTAGTTAGAAGTTTAGTATATAGAGAAAAGCTCTTTCGGAGGGAGCTTTTGAAAGTCTTCAACTGCTAGTACGTCCGCATCTAGAATATTGTATCTTCTGCATCACAATTGGTGTTCAGGTGTTCCATAGACTCTTCCTCATAACAGCAGAATCTGCAAATACTTGTGCTGGATATACTTATTTTGTGCAGGTGTTTATTACGGGTTAACAAACTGGAATTTGGATTAAACCGAACGCTTATAATAATTTCCATTTATTTATAAAATGATCTACATTATTTTATGAAACGAGATTTCAACATTCACTGCAGCAATGGAAACTACTGATTATATCACTGACATTATAAATAATTGCACCAATAAATATACTACTTTATATTCTTAAATCCATGTAAGAAATAAATTTTTATGAACATTTGGTATATTAAAGCTTACTTACCATCTAGCATATACTTCGAAAGATCCTCTTCGCCCTTCGGTGGTTCTCCCGCAAATACTTCCATTGTTAGTACGTTATATGTTTTATTGAAACACAATTATTTCAACACAATATATTTCTGTACTAATTTGTTTAAGAACTTTATATAATTTTTTATTTTAATATTTATATCCACTTTACAGTAAAGTAAGATTGAAAGTACACTTGCATAAACTTACATTTGCAAGTTGCTTGCAATTAAATATATGCTTTAGTATTTTAATTTCACTCACGTTGAGTAGTATTTAGTACAGCATTTATTTACGAGTTACCGCATAGTTAATATATATTTATTTATCTATTCAAACTTTTTTCACTTGTACCATGAACTATTTGAATGTCACTTAATATTTATTGGCTTCATAGACATTTTGTATAGAACTGGTTTCAAAATTTACATATTACTGACTTTACTATTGATTGTGCGCCACCTTGAAGAGATTTATAAATACAATATTATATATAACGTAATCACATGAATATATATTTCTTATTTCTTTTTTACATTTACTTTAAATGTCTTACGAAATCAATATTGGCCAAAGTCAATATTTTTATTTCCATTAAGTAAAACAAACGGAGAGCAAATTAACAAATGTGAGAAATAAACTTTGTTCCAAAAATTTGCAACAAAAAAAAATTACTATTTAAAAAAAAAAAATATTTAAAAAAAGTATTTTTTTTCTTTATAAAAAATATTATAAAACTCAGTGTATGACTTCATATGTACATATATGCATATTTAATTATGTATATTTACGCATTTCTAAAGTTGTCAGGTTATTGGTTGGAACTGTTATTCTAAAGAACTTATTTGTCATCGAGGCTTAGGCTATGCAAAATAGCAAAGAAAAATAAAGAGATACAAATCGGCATTCTTTTCTTACTTTTGAGTTTCTATTCAATCCACGAATTCGTTTTGCATTCCAATGTGTTAAAAATTAAATTGATATTCAGGAAAAATATATATATGACCATCGCATACATTTCAACAAAAGAACTCTTGATAAAGAGCCGCAGTTAACACAAAGTTACACTTTTTTGTGTGGAGACACACTACATTTTGAGTAGTCGTGTTAAGTAGCAGGGCATAATAATAATTTTAGTCTAATATTTATGACTCTACTTACTTCGTTTTCCAGGGAAATAAATGTAATTTTATTTATAACTTATATTCCTCATTCTAACAATAAACTTAAAAGATAATACCCAAATGATTTTGATCTAATTTGATATCAGATCATATAGTTTTAGTAGTAGGTACTATTTCAATCTGAATGCAGCTTATGTTGTTTTTGTTGTTGTTGTGATTTGAGTTAGTGCTATAGCGCACTTTTACTCTGTTGTGGCTAGGGGGCTTATCCCTGCCCCACTCTAAACTTTAACTATTTATTTTCTAACTGATAACGGACCGTAGAATCAGCATATCTTCCAGTGCGTCCTGAGGTGGACTTAAGATTTGTTAGAGCAGGGTTGGGCAACGTATCAATTTTTGTAAATAATTGTAGGATGCAGCTTATTAAAAATACTATAGAACTCTAAGCCATTGTCGAAATAATTGAAATTAATAAATATATAAACTTTATAAATCATCCAACAAACTAAAGAACAATGTTAAGATTAGCTGAAAGTTGACCAAAAGAACAATGTTATAATTAACTTAAAGTTGGAATAATATGAATCATTCTTAATATCGCCCTATAGTGTATAGTGTATAGTGCCCTATATTGTTTTGAAAAAAGAGACTTTATTAAATCGACTTTAAGTACAATTAATTAAATTAAATAAGAATATTAATGTTTGAAATGAGATTTCTTGATTAAGGGGAGGATACGTTAGAACTACTTGACAACAATCTGGGATACACAGAGGCACATAATCATGCAGTTAAAGATACATCTGATTGAGTTATCGTCATATTGGAGGACATGTGTTTAAATTGTGGACCAATACATGGTCTCATTGTATCATCACTTAATCATTTTTGATCGAGATCGTCTCGATTCAGTATCTAGTTTATGTAAAATTTTTGTTACCCTTGCGAATTGTAGTGACTTTGTTTGGCTTTATCCCTCACATTTTTATTAAATCATATCAATATTTTTCAATTATGCTTGTAAGTCATATTACATATATTGTAAGTAAGTTGTAGTCACATTGAGAGACATATATCTAAATTGTGAACCAGTACGTGGTCTCACAATAATATCAGCTAATCATTTTTGCGAAATCGTTTCGATTCAGTGTTTGGTTTATGGAAAATTTTTGTCACACTTGCGAGTCTTTGCTTTGTTTGGCTTTGTTCTTTACGTTATCATTGAATTATATCAAATTTTTATAATTATGGTTTCGACGATTGGGTATATAGATAACGAGTATTTAGTTTTTTCGAGGAGAAGGAAGTAAAAAGAAGTTAGTAAATTTTTGAATTAAGTCTCATAATAACTTTTTAAGTCTACTTGAACTTTTTATGGAAAACTCAATAATTATTTTCAATTCATTGAAGCCATACACGATAAATCAGAAAATGAGGCAAAAAAATTAAAAATTATAGGGCGCAAAATTAATTTAAATAACTAATTAAATATTATTAATAATTAGTATGTCTAAAGGCAAACTTTGTAATAACTAATTACATATCTCACCTTTAGACGTACTAGTGACTTTAATTTCCTCCAAGTATTTTTTTCAAGATCAAAAGCCGGTTAAGATCAACTGTAGCATGTAAGTAAAATACAATGGTATAGATAATTATGCATTCTTTTTCAAAACATTTATATCTATGTATTTATCA
Source organism: Teleopsis dalmanni (assembly GCF_002237135.1). Lineage (NCBI taxonomy): Eukaryota > Metazoa > Arthropoda > Insecta > Diptera > Diopsidae > Teleopsis > Teleopsis dalmanni. The sequence goes on along the minus strand of NC_051846.1, from coordinate 189,090,526 downwards.
AAAACACATTTTTGAATTGATAAATAATAAAAATTATGCACACGCACAAATCAAACTAACCGTACAAATTATCATGTCAGCCACCTATTTTTCGAAATCTTTTTGACCAAAAGTTACTAATTTATTTATTGATTATAAAAGATATTAAATTTTTACTGCTTAAGATTGACAAAAAAATGTGAGTATAAAGTAACTACGTTAACAAGCCATTCACAAACGTAAATATTGGTAATTTTACTGGTATTGTCCAACGAAAGAGGTGAAAGACCGCCCTAAGCCAAAACTACTGTCGTTGGAAATCGTTTATTTATGCAAAGAAGAGTATGTTTACTTTAGGGCTGATACTATTGGTTCGTTATAGCTTGTTTGTCAATCCATCAAAACATTGACGTTACTATTGAATTCATTAGTGAATACTTTTTTGTAAAAAAAAAAAAAATAGGTGTTACTTATGACATTACAAATTATGGCCCTGCTTTCATTTTAAGTACATGTGTCGTCACAAAAAAAATTTACAATGACAAGCAATGCAAAAAATCAAGTACTTGGCAAATAAATACTTCTACTATTGAAGAGAGTTACATTAGCTAATTTCGCACTAAATTAAAATAAACAATAATTTTGAATAAATTTAGAAAAGTTTTATAATAACTCAATTCTATCGTTAAATAATCTAAATATATTGTATGACTTAAACTTAACAAAATTTACACAGCTTAAAACAATGTAGTAAAAAAATAAAAAGATTATTTATTAGTTATTTAATATATAATGCAGTTAATTATCTATATGTGTATGATTACTTATCTATACAATTATACTGTGTAACTAATACTATATAATTAATTTGTTTTCAAACCTTAAACAAATAATTTATTATATACATAACATACACATATTTAATAACACTACTAGAAGTAATTATCAGAGTTTGTTTCCAAAGCTTAAACATATGATTTTTTTTATATACCCACATATATTTAATAACACTACTAGAAGTAATTATCAGAGTTAAAATTTTATTAATATTAAAAACAGATTTAGTCGAGAA
>NC_051846.1:189085440-189089375 GCF_002237135.1 Teleopsis dalmanni | reverse complement strand
AAATATCGAAAAATATACAGCGCGCGAATTTTAAATGAGAATTTCCGAAAGCTTTTCGGTCACAATGTATATAACCTAAACCTTTAACTATTTTTATATAATATTACTGAAGCACGAAGTAAGTTTCATGGGTGTTGATTGATTGGTTGCAGTGGCAGGTTATCGGATAACTTTCCCTGTACCTTAATTAGTATTTTTTGCCGTGTTGCTAACCCTTTTCTCGCAAGAATCCTTAAAATAGAAGAATATAAACTTACTCCATCCCATCGAATTTAAATTATTTAAAAGGTCCTTCGGCTTTACCGATGAGTAGTCTAATAAGCTGTCAAAGAAAAATCTTCAACAAAACCAATTTCTTTAGGACGAAAAGCCGGTCATTCACGGAGAAAGTATTTAATGTTTTGTTTTTCCTGCCGGTTTCCATAACTTTAGTAGTGAGGATTATAAGGAATACACAGTTTCTCTGCGTGGATTCCTATGCACTAATGAGGAAAAAATTAATTATAAATTATATTACATAGATATTCATTTAAAAAATAAACATATTTTTTTAAAAATAATTATATTTAATTAAAAAAATGAGTTTTTAAATTTTAAATTTCTTATATACTTTTATATTAAGATAGTTTTCAATTGATAAAGAACTGCAGTAAGCCTTGCACGATCCCTTTTGATGAGTTCCCAATATATAGTTTTATCATTGGTGTACTTTTGTATAATAAAAGCACTATAATACTTTGCTAACTGCAGTGAATTCTGTTTCTATTCATAAATATTAGATACTATATACATTTCTATAATTAATAGCATTGCTTAATTGCTATAAAAGTTCTAGCATTTGTTGGAGAAAGCCAACAAAGATAATAAAATATTTTGAATTATAATTTAAACATATACTACTTGTATGTTTGCTTACGTTATCAACTGAAGAAATTATACCCCTTAAAGCATATTAAGGTATAAAAACTTTAAAATATACTAAAATCAATTTCAGCTTTTAATTTAAAAATTTTTGAAGATTTAAAGATTTATGTTAGTTTAAAAATAAAAACTTTAATATAACTTGAAGAAATCTAAAACTATTTTATCTACGTTAAGTTTTTTATAGTCACCATAAAGATTTAGATAAAAACTCTAACATTTTTATATTTGAACATATAAATCAAGAATAAATGCATCTCAAAGATGACCATAGATAGATTCTTCTCAGTATTTATTGTAGACATTTTTATCTTCGTACGATTCATTCCAATTGCCTTTAATGGCTTTTCCATTCTTGATCTTTAATGCAAAAGCAAACCTAACCGAAGGTAAACATTTACATTGAAGTTAAATAAAACACCTTCGGTTAGGTTTTTGCTACAAATCTGCAAACGTTCGTGCTTGAGTTGTAATTGTGGCCACTGATTTCCCATGATTATTGTATTGGCTCGGAATAGTACTGCAACTTCAGTGGCAGTTTAAGTGTACGTTTGGCGTTGTCACTTGTCGTACAAGTTGAAGGCTGCAATTGGCTTCCTTAAACGTTTATCACAGCGTTGCATGTATGTCTGAAGTACTTACCTTTTCGCTTCAAATGAATTTTTTTTTGTATATATCTTAACTAAACTTGCGTGAGGTGAATAGCCTAGCCGTATGCTTACACAATCTTAGCCATTATGCAATCTTAAAACTTTGGCCAATAAGTTTCCTTAGTCATTAGTGCCATTAAATTACACAATTTTACTGATGTGTGCATGTGTTCTTACATATCGTTATGGTATACCATAGATAAAACCATAAGCTCAATCAAAACTTATTAATGTGAAAATTGAAAGCAAATATGCCAAACGGGCAATTACAGCAGCTTTGTCTATCTCTAGTCTAGTCTTGTCTATATACGCGCAGCAGTTCCAAAATGCCAAACAATAGCACAAATGAACCGAAATTCCCTTTGGGTAAATATGTTGCACGATTATATATGCAATTACAAATTATTTTTTTTGGATATCATACGACGAGGCGTGAGAACGATCGCAGTTTACACCCACGCAACAAATTTTTGTGGTTTGATATATCAAAATCTTGTTTATATTAGAGCTTCACAGTTTATTTGGTCTGAAATGTCACAAGATTGTTACCAAATGTCGAAAAATAAATTTGTATCTTGCTGTAGATATAGTCGTAGCAAAAGAAGGCAGGTCATGGTAAGGGATTGGAATGGTGGAAGTAATTTATACTAATATAAATGTAGTTACGGATTATACACTTTATATTTAAAATTTAAAACAAATAAAATGGTGAAAGGTATTTTTTTTTACATAAATTTATATAAATACTACTTTGGCTTGACTCTTTGCTTGACCGAGATACTCGTACTTTGCGGCTTGAAGTCCAACTGTTGCCCACTCAGTTGCTTCATATAATGACGCTGTGATCATTTCAATTCACTTTTTTTTATTTAATATGTAAGTTGCAGCAATCTGATCTATGTTCATCGCTCCGTTAAGTTTTCTTAACCAAAAACAATAAACGATATTAAAAAGATTTTCGTTGTTGAAAGAAAGATACAAGCTCGGCAACACTTTAAAGGTAAACCGATATTTTGATGCAGCGAAAGTCAATATAATTGTACTTAAACAATAACAATTAAACACTTTAGCATCCAACAAACCGACAACAAATGAAAATGTACTTAACATCTTCTGTAGAATGTTTCAATAAAGATATATTTTGGTATTTAAGCAAAATGAGACAACGTATTGTTTCCGGTCAGTGAATATTTGTGGCTATTAGTGAATGGAACTCAAAACAATTTTATAAATATTAATGTTTTCTGAAAGTATCTTTACTAAGTAAAGATATTTAGTAAAAGTGGTTATTTTGTACCATATAAGTGTTAAATTTGGTAACTAATTAATGAAAATTTAGATATTTTTATGTTAAAAAGAGCTTTGTAGAGTAATTAATTGATTCAGTTTACTTCTTACCAATTTTAGTTTTTTTTTTTTATTTAGGTCATCAGCACAATCACACCACATTAAATTCCAAGAGCAAAGATAATATATCTATACGAGTAGTTAATTATTTCCTGCTAAGGATACTGATATTTTATATATATTTTTGAATATAATATGTTTCCTTAAAAGCGATCATTAAAGTGTATCTTTGTGTATCTGTACTTATATTACTAATAAACCGTAAAATTCATAGCTTATATATTATTTTAATAGCTTTAGTGGTATGTCAAGAAAATATATGGAATATTTTTATTGCATTTTAAATAAAGTTATTGAATTAGATTCAAATATGATAATTTTTATTCTAAAAAATAAATATAAAATCATATGCTTGTGCTAAACTAAAATCTCAGAAATAAATTCTAATGATATACACGAGCAGCAAATTTAATAATAGATGTATTAAGCAATGCCAATATGTTGCTATTTGTAATTCTAATCTCAATTTATGCATATTACATTTAGATGACGTAGACCACCTAGACTCAAATCCAAATAGGGTGCTACAACATGTTAAAATAATAAGCAAAACGATACAGTTATTAACTGTCTTATCTCTTAATATCTTATGCATCTTGCTCTTTCTTTTTTCAAAAGCATGGCAAAGTATCGAGTATAAATATAATTCCGAATTGCAGGATATAACACAACTCTTTTAATTTTTGGATAGGTCTCTTAACTTTTTGCTTTAGTTATTGAAAGCTTTGAGGTAATGCTGCGGTCTAACATTACATCCATAATAAACGGTAATAAATCACTAATTTGGCTTTTAAAAATGGTTATTGTGGTACTTTAGGTGCTTGTAAAAGAAATCTGTACTTTTCTGAACTAAAAATAATGTTCTGGTATACATTGTGACCGAAAGGTTTTCGGAAATTCTCATTTAAAATTCGCGCGCTGTATATTTTTCGATATTTTAAGTTTATGTAGTTTGGC
>NC_051846.1:189033347-189085340 GCF_002237135.1 Teleopsis dalmanni | reverse complement strand
AAAAAGCGCAACTGTTCAATATTTTGTATTTCTCTATTAATTATTCAGATGTTGTCAATTTTTTATATAAACAAAATGAATGTGAGAAACGATTTTTTTAAACGTTAACAGATGTTAAATCATCATTCATATAATGTAGACATATTTATATATATTTGACGAAAGATATAATGTTGATAGATTATCTAGTAGTGCAGGAAGACGCACTACTATTAATTTAATATAAACTATTTATTTAATATAAATTTTTTACCTATCTACATGTATTGTATATCTGCTGTATATACTTCTTTTTCTCACTAAAAGAAATATAAGAAGAGATTCTTTGGGTCAAGAAAACACAAAATCGTTTTCAAGGAAATATTCCTTTTTAAGTACTTTTGAAGCGGAAAATCGCTGTGTCTCTTTGAATATATAGAATCATTTGGCAAGTGCATGACAGTTCCAAAACAGATGAGCAACATAATTCTATTGCTCAACATTGGCACCTTTGGAAATACCTTATAAAGAAGGTATAAAAAGTTATTACTTTACTAACAATGCCTTTAAATAGTATCGGTAGAGACAAAATCGAATGAATGGAAGATAGAATCGAAGGCAAACGCGGCATGGGAAGAAAACATATGTCTTAGTTGAGAAACATCCGACACTGGACTGGGTTAAGAACGATTGGAGACTTGGCACATACTGCTAGAGGCAGAGAGAACTTCAAAAACATTTCTAACATATTATAATTTATATGATTGTATAACATTCAATTTTTAAATAAATAATTAAAGAAGAAGTTAGACACCCGGATATATATATTAGTTCTAGCTGCTTCACCCTGCCTAACTACTCCTGCTCTTAGACCCACAACTTTGAGAGCAATTGTGGAAAATAGCACCTATCTGGACAGCTAGCCTACTTTTAAAATAAAATTTGTAGCCTTAGTTATTAAATAACGTAACATCTTTAATATTACTAATTATTTTAAATATATTAATGTAACTTAAAAGTTACTTAAATTCAAATTCACTAAGAGTCACACATACCATTTTATAAAATTACTTTAATTAATTTTCCATATTCATTATAATATAATAACATAATTAGTTTAATAATAGACAACAAAAAATCCATTTGTTATTATTATTATTTTTAAACCAGAATTCAAAATAAAATCAATAGTCCAAGTCTTACTTCATTTATATATTATTTATGAAAACATTCAATTGTTATGTTAATTGTAAATGAAAGACAATATAATAATATTAATAATTATTGAAGAAAGCAGTGTTTTTACATCATTTATCACTTAAAGTATACTTTTTTTTATGACAGTTTATAAATTTACATATTTTAATTAGTTAATTTCTATGGTTTCTTCACTTACATCACATTTTAAGTGTGAACGTAGACATTATAATGGGATAATAGATACATATCTGAGCACAATCATAGCATTTTGAATAATAACTGTTTGTTACAAAATAGGTGAAATAGTAAGATACTTTGTGTAAGTACGACTATAAGACCAACACATAAATTAATTTTGATATATGAAAATTATCTGAGAAAAAAGAGGTTCACATTCGGACAACAAACATTTTCGTAGGCCTTTTTCCGCCAAAAATGCAAATTAAATATAATTTATTGTATTATTGTTAAATTAATTGGCACTTGTTAAAATGGAATCATATAAAAAAACAAAGAAAAACAAGTTAATTTAAAAAAAGCACGAATATAAAAAAGTCAAAACTATAGGTTTATTTTTTGAAAACATTGAAGTAATGATAGACATTTAAAAAAAAAATATTTAAATATATTTGAATAAATTTCGTTTAAAAAATGTAATTCTTCAATGACTTTTTCTATGCTATTTAATGTAAATTAAAAATTATGATATTCATTTTATAAATAAAGATCCATTATTATATTGAATTATTAAAAAGTTAAAATAGGCAAAAAACATAAAAAACGTATAAAAAATTGTGAATTTTATTTAACAGCAAAATTAAAACATAGTAATAAAATAATAATAACAATAAATAGCAATGAAAAAAAATTAAAAAAATTTATCACAAATATATGTATAGTAAATATTAAAGAAATAAATAATAAATAGATTAATAATAAATTTTATTTAATAGCAAAATTAAAATATAGCAATAAAATAATAATAACAATAAATAGCAATGAAAAAAAGTTAAAAAATAAATAACAAATATATATATAATAAATATTAAATAATTAAATAATAAATAGATGTATAATAAATAGATAAATAATAAAAAGATAAAATAAATAAAGTTAATGCAATAAATACAATAAATGAATAAATACAATAAATCAAATTTATAAAATACATAAAATAAATGTAATACATAAAATAAACAAAAAAATAAAATTAATAAAATAAATAAAATGCATAACATAAATAAACTTAATAAAATGAATAAAATAAAGTCCAAAAACAATAAGAAAAATAATAAAACAAAAAAATATTGAAAAAATTTGAAAAAAAATATATAACAACAAATAATAAAAACAATTATGAATAAAATTATGAATTATGATAAATATGAATTATGAATAAAAACAATTTATAAAAAATAAAAAAATAGTAAGAAATATTTATAAAAAAATGAAAAAACAAATGTAAAAAAATTTATAATAAAAAAAATTATATCAACAAATAACAGAAACAATAATAAAAAAATAATAAAAAAATAGTTAAACAATTATTATGAAATAATGATAAAACAAATAAATAATAAAATAAAAATTATTACAACAAATAATAATAAAATCAATACTTAAAAGGTAGTGTAAAAAATAGTAAAACAAAAATTATAAAAGATTGACAAAACGAATGTAAGAAAGAAGATTTTTGAATAAAATAAAAATTATTGCATTAAATAATAATAAAAACAATAATAAAAAAGTAATAAAAAAAAGAGTACAACAATAATTATATAAGAACGATAAAACAGATGTTGAAAAAATATAAATGATTAAAAAAAAATATAAAAAAGTAATAATATAAATAAGAGAAACGTTAACAAATTCATAAAAAATATGTAAAGAGAATATATAAAAATAATATATAAAAACAGGATGTGAAAAAAATAGTGAAAAGATATATATATTATAAAAAATATACAAAAAAAAAATACATATATATATATTGGTATATATATATTTATATATATAAATTATATATATAAAAATATATAATTTACTAATATATATATATATATATATATATTAACATATAATTTACTTTATACTAATTATAATTGTACTTGATGTGGTATTTTATGCTACTATCTTTGTCACTATATCAACAGCAGTTACTTAACTGCTATAGCTATCTGGTAATTAAAACACTATTTAAATTTAATCAGTATTATAATCTCTTTAAGTTTTAAATTAAAAATGAACTTTTTTTCTAAAGTTGACTATTGTAGTCTTTAAAAATTAAAAGTGGTGGTAAGCTACTGCACCACAACAAACGATAAAATATCGATTAGTTAAAGCAAAAAATAGTTCAAGCTTTTCTTCTTATTTGACCAATACCATTGTTAAAAATATCATTGAGTAAAAAAAGAAACTTCTGGACTTCTGGATAAGTCTAGATATAAACGCAAAAAGTATTCCGGTGTCTCCTATTCGAGTGCCGGTAGATATGTGCTACAAGAGATTTGACAAAGCAGGCTCAATCTGGTTTCATGTTGTTCCATAATCCAATAATGTCGCTCTTAAGCTGGCTCCTAAAGAAATAATCAAATTTATATTGACCTGTCGCAAATAGTGATTGTGTGCCAACTTTCGTCTTTGTCTGGCAGAAGAAGGAATTGCAACTGGAAGTTCCAACGAAAAGGCGCTAAGTCTCATTAGTTCATTAGTGCTATTGCTTCTCGCTATATTAGTATATCCCCGAATCCAAAGTTCCATAGCTGATCATACTTTTACAAAAAAGCTTTATAGCCTTTTAATATAATATATTCATATATTTATTATATATAATCTATTTATATATATTTTATGCTTTAAAATTAATAAAGAGGCAGTTTTTTTAAATTTTTTAAATATTTTATTATTCTAATTAAAAAAAAGCTTAAATGTTTAAAATAAATTATTAAATTAAAAATATGGCAAGAATTGGCTCTTAATAACTAAACTCCTTAACTAGTGCCTTCATCCTTTCAAAGTCGCTGCTACATTTGCTGCCTGTTGGGCAACTCCAATAGCTTGAATTGTGGCGTCTCTGGTATGTTGACCAACTCTTTCCTGTAATTAATAAAAATTTTAGATTAGTAACTGATATTTAGCTTTTTTAGGAGTTTTTAGGAACTATAATAAAATATAACAAAATGTGAATTGTTTAAATGTTTATGTCTGTGAATATTTTGAACTTACAATTTTTTTGCCAATTTTTTTAAGCCAACCCGCTTCAGCTCCCATACTGAAAGCGAATACGACGAGAGCAACAAATAAGAATATTTTATTGAAATTCATTGTTGAATTATAATTTTAATATGTTATTGCGATTGTAGAGTGTAAATTAAACTGATAACAGATTCGAGCTTACTCCAGCTTTTATATGAATAGTTTACGTGCTGCAAGAGATAACACAATTTTCAAAAGTAAAAGGGGGTTTTTGTTTAAATTTGCTACGAAATTTTAGCAAAAGTAAAAACTTCCCTACTACATTTTTAAAAAAATCCCATGAAATATGCGGAAGATTTTTAGGTTGCAGCAAAAGATCACCGAAGCTGTTGATGAATGAATGATTCAAAAGAATTATGCAGATGAGTTCATTGGCTTTATAAGCATTTATACTATAAAGTAAATAAAAATAAGGTAATTATAGTAGTTGAATAAGAAGTGAAAGTTAATAATATATTTAAATATTATTTTTAACCCAGAAAATTCTATTGACAGTTGCAGTTAAAATAAAAATCGTTAAGAATAACTTATAGTAAAATATAAGATTAGTTACCTTAGTTTATAATATTTATTCTATTAGGATGGAATCAAAAGAAGATCGTAGTAAATGTAGTTTATTTTTCAATTTAATTGAAATATTTGGATCTTAAATTACAAGACAAAGAGGGCAAGTTCCCGAGATAATAAATATTTTGATATTTGAGTTGTAAGTTGTGAAGATAATAGGATTTGTACATCTTAAGATGCATGAAGTAGACTTCGACTTAAGTCTATATTGTATATCGGAAACTTTTCTACAATATAAATATGCTATGCTTGGTATGCGTACGGTTTCCTTACTAAAAAAGGAGCTGAAACATGTGTATATAGGTCGGGTATTAAATATTCGTTAGCAGAAATGTATGCGATAAACACACATATCTATATATAAATAAAGTGTGATATAAAGTGTATACATGAAAGGTGTATATGTTAATTTAACCTAGAATGTAACTATCAGAACCAGAAATAACAATTTTAATAGATATCCGAACAGCAATAAAGGTTTTCAATGTTCATCATATGATATCAAGACGGATGATGGAGTGTCTTGAAAAGCTAAACACCGTTGGTCAAAACGAAATGAATACCTACACAATATGAATACTAGACCCAAAAATATTAATTGTATGGGTTCCAGTTTGGAAGTTCCGGCAACAAAATTGCAGACAAACTATTTATTAAAGGAGCAGCTTTGTTGCTGGTAGGCCTGGAGTAATTCTGTAATTTCTTTTTACTGATTCGGAAAGTAGAGAAAAAGCAGAGCGCTATACTGAGGTGATCTACAAATGTTAATACAATCCAAATCACTTGTAAAGATTTTGAACCTAAAGCCATTGAAAGATTGTATGCAACTAAAAATCATTACATAAAAATCATTAAGAATCATTACAGGAATTCCGAAAAGCACTGTTGGTTAAACTATCACCTTACAAAACTGGAAGCCTACTTTGAAAGAGTTCATAGATTTTATAGATAAAAAAAGAGCTTTTAAAACAGATACTGGGAGTGTGCCAGGCACAAATCTTAAAGAAAGTTAAATTAGTACAATGGTGAGCTTCTCATATCGGATTAAGAAATTAAACTCTACAGTGTAGGTTGCATACAACAATTTATAGAGGAAATTAGACTTGAAGAAATTCTCTAAAGCGTCGTAGTAAAAATATCACAATAAAATAATAATTGCTATAATAATAATAATACTATATGCTTCGTTAATAGTATGTCAAAATTTAATTGAACCTGCAATTTTCAAGCAGACTGTTGTTTGCAGCTAATTCACTGGTAAATCATTGAAGGTCACAATGATAGTTATATGACTTATGCTCCAATATGATTCAGTTTCTCCTAAACTTGGAAAATTCCCTAAGAAAAAATATCGTGAGAAAAATTATAGTAAGAAAATTGCTTATGTTACATCTTAAATTTCTGAGATCAAAAAACCTTTCTAGAATCAAAAACATAGCCTTCATAAACTCCGTATTTGTATAGTTTACTTAAAATGCTTTTAAAAATATTTTATTTATATATATATACATATATATATATATTTTTATCTAATCATAAAATTAAACATAACATAATAAAAAGAGATTTTGAAACATTTAACAATATTATACTTCTTTAAGGTAATGCAGCTAATATATAAAATAGCTTGTTATTAATTTCTATTCGATTCGTAAAAATACTATTAAAAAAAAAAAAACTATTAAAAAAATAAAAAATACTATTAAAAATCTGAATTTTAGGAAAGGTGACTAAATAAATAAATGTGACAATTTTAACTTTTAAGATTCATTTGTTATCTCTTCAACCATGCCGAAAAGGTGTACCAGGCACAGTCTTGAGCGTAGGGAATTGTCAGAATTCACACGTTATTAAATTAGGCGAATATGGGACTTGTGGAACGATAAGTTTTGAACATTTATGGCATATAATGTTACTACTGTCACTATCGTATACGTTTTCGTGCTAAAAAAGTTTTCCATATAAATGAATATATCCTTAATGTTGTTTTAATTTAAACTTTAGAAACTGTTTTTAGATTTATAAAAATTAGTTTTATTGTTTTAATTAAATAATTTTAGTTGTCAAAATAAATAAATTATAACTTAAACTTAAAATAATTTTCTTAAAATAAAATCTTAAATTATTTTGTGTCCTTTATCCTTTCAAAGTCGCTGCCACATTTGCTGCCTGTTGAGCAACTCCAATCGTTTGAATTGTGGCATCTCTGGTATGTTGACCAACTCTTTCCTGTAATTAATAAAAATTTTGTTAATTTTCATTTAAGTAATATGAGAAGTTTTACTTAATATATATACAAATAACCAAAATACTTACAATTTTCTTGCCAATTTTTTTAAGCCAACCCGCTTCAGCTCCCATACTGAAAGCGAATACGACGAGAGCGACGAATAAGAATATTTTATAGAAATTCATGTTTAATTTTTAATTTATTAATAATTTGTTTATGCGCTAATAAACTGTGTTGTAGACTGATAACAGATTCGAAACAACTGCAGCTTTTATATGAAATATATTGCTACTCGAAGAGATAAGACAAAAGACATCTCAATAGTAAAAGGGGATTTTTGTTTAAATTTGCAATGAAAGATTAATAATTAAAAGAGTTTCCTACAAAAATTGGAAAAAAAGTCCCCATTTGTGCTCGTAAAATTTTTGGTTTCAGTGTGATCCAAGTAAGGCAAATGATTAATGATTTGGAAAAAATTTATGTATTACCGTATTGACTTAAAAAATGGTTTTTAATAAGAAACAAATATGAAAAGTGAAGCACGGAAGCAAAGGTAAAGGATCTTTACTTTTTAACTGATTATTCATAAAAATAAAATGTGTTTAATTATTATTCTTCACTTCCGTTTTTTATTGATGGGGATTTTGAAATGTAGAATAACCATGAGAAATTTGATGTCATAGATGACTTGGTGGAAAACAGTAGCACAGTTTAATAATGTCAATTATTATTGGAACGATGTGGTAACCTTTTTCCATAATAAGGTTTTCCATAATAAAGATAACAGAGACATTATGCTTCCCATAGGAGAAAGTGATTAGAAAGATATATAAATGCGTTTAATGGTTGGCGAATTCTAACAAACATCCATTACCATATTTCAGATACTGCGAAGCTTAGTATTTAATAACAATTGTTTTTATATATTTAAGCAAGCAAGGTCTTCTTCAGAGAACACAACTTAAAATAATATTTCAATTATTCTGAATCTTAATTGTATTACTTCTATTATAATTTATAACAACAGCTTAATTCCAAAACTGACAGTATTTTTTTATAGTTATCAAACCATAGCTCCAAATTATGTGTTAAAAGTGCCTTAAGCAGAATTAGGAAGATATTCTACTAAATATTAAAATGGGAAAATTCAATACTCTAAAAATTGGTATAGCATATTTTTAAAGTTTATTTAATGATTTAATTCCTAAAAACAGTAAGTAGATAAGCCTACCATTAAAAAAACGAATGGCTTCATAAATTTCAAAAGAAAAGCATATACTCATGCCTTGATGAAAGTAGAGACGGCCTGCTAAATTTTAGAAAAGTACATAAGCATAGGTTAATTTTAAGAGGTTTTGAAATTGCTTTATAATTTGACATTGCTGGAATGTGTTATAAACGTTGACTTCGCGCATTAATCATGTTTATGACTGAAACATCGAAGATAACTTGTCTCTAGCCAAAATCTATGCAAGTAGCACAGTAACTAGTTACATTGTGGAACACCCAACTCATTATTTTTACCGAAAGCCCATTCAACCAACCTAAGCCTGCCATGGCAAGCATATTACAATTTAAATTGGCTGTGTATATTGAAAGAAAGAAGTCATAACTATCCAAAGTAATAGTTTGGCCATCCATACCAGACAATTGCTTACATTTTACATGACTATCTTTTAAAGAAAAAGCAAAGACCAATACAATGATTCTTGATATGATATCTTAGTTAAATATATTAGATAATTAAATATTTGTTCATTGTAGAATTGTATTAATAATTAAAATATTAAAGACCTTTAAAAGTTAATTTAATTTCTCTAGCTTATTTGTATAATAACCTATTTTTTTCAAAGCATAAAAATCTTTTATTTCCAAAGTTAAAACTATTAAAAAATTCTTTTTAAAGTTTAGAACTAAAAAAACTAAACAAGAATTTATTATAATTTAATACACTGAGAGAAGAAAAATCAAATAAGGTATATTTACCCGCACATTAACATGGGCTTAAGGGCCCACATAGCGCCGGCTTAGAATTTAGAACTATAAGAATCAATATAAGACAGTTTAGTCTCGCAAAGAAAGTGCTCCTATTAATTTATGATTAACATCTACCATTGGATCAAATAAAATTCGAATAACAAAACACATATTTGCTTATAATTATTATTATAATTATTATTTATTGTTTTAATTTAATAAACTTAGTTGCCAAAAATAAATAAATAAATAATTATTAAAACTTAAAATAATTTTCCTAAAATAAAGTCTTAAGCTATTTTGTGTCCTTTATCCTTTCAAAGTCGCTGCCACATTTGCTGCCTGTTGAGCAACTCCAATCGTTTGAATTGTGGCATCTCTGGTATGTTGACCAACTCTTTCCTGTAATTAATAAAATTTTTGTTAATTTTTACTTAAGTAATATGAGAAGTTTTACTTAATATATATACAAATAACTAAAATACTTACAATTTTCTTGCCAATTTTTTTTAGCCATCCCGCTTCAGCTCCCATACTGAAAGCGAATACGACGAGAGCGACGAATAAGAATATTTTATTGAAATTCATGTTTAATTTTTAATTTCTTAATAATTTGTTTATGCGCTAATAAACTGTGCTGTAGACTGATAACAGATTCGAAACAACTGCAGCTTTTATATGAAATATATTGCTACTCGAAGAGATAAGACAAAAGACATCTCACTAGTAAAAGGGGATTTTTGTTTAAATTTGCAATGAAAGATTAGTAATGAAAAGAGTTTCCTACAATAATTGGAAAAAAAGTCCCCATTTGTGCTCGTAAAATTTTTGGTTTTAGTGTGATCCAAGTAAAGCAACTGGTTGCTGATTTCCAAGAAATCGTTAAATTAAAAATTATTTTTCGATATATGGAGAAAGAATTATGAGAAAACTAATAAACTAGATAATCTAATAAACTAAACTAGAAATAAAATATATAAAAACATATATGTAATGTAACATATAAAAATACTAATAACCTTACAGTGTAAGGGTTAGAGTTATAATACTGAGGTGTTACCATATGCTAATACTGAATTTGCTATCAATTTCTTATTTACTATTATCGTGATTTATTATATTATTATTATTAAATTATTATACTACATTAAAGTTAAAGAAGCTTTTGATGTCAGTGTTTGTTTGAATTTTTCGTTGCATCAAATTTTACGTTTCGTTCATTCTCAATGCGACAACTAGCTTTAGTTTTTAATATATAAATTGCAGCTACAAACCTGTAAGTTTATATAGCAACAGGTATATCAAAGTCTAATTCTATATGAACGAAATCTTGTACATTCTCTTATATGATTAAAAGTAAATTCTGTAATAATTTTTTTTTTAAATATCTTTAATAAAAACGGAGATTACTCGCATTCTGTAGTTCAATTTATATGACAGCTATAGGATATATTGGTCTGATTTCAGCAAATTTGAGAAATAAGGTTACATTTTATAAATTATGATAGAGTTCTAAATTTAAAGTAAAATACTTTAAAATAAAAAAGTTTTTTTCAACAAAAATCTTAGTCAGATCCAGCAGTATGAATAAAATTTTGAATATTGAGTATAAATAATATATAATTTATTTCGGCGAATCTGATATATGATCAGAATGTAACTCCGAGAAGTATGCATGACAGAGTAGTTCAGGCTAAAGCAAACCCACAGACAGATAGGCAAGTGTTGGTCGAACTGATCAATAATGTATGTATTTTATGGGATCTACAATGTTTCCTTCAATGCGTTACAAAAATCTTGAAAACCCTAATATACCTTTTCTACATTTCTTTCTTTCTTTGATAACAAATCACTCTTCTATGTTTATGTATTTTATAAACAATCTGTACGTCGTTCTATTGTTTCATTAGTGGTTCATGTACTTGTATATCTTTTATTCTCAATATTTATTAAAATCTGTGTATTGAATGATTACAATGAGTTTGTAAATGCAGTAGGTAGGTAGTTTCCATACAAAAACCATTCTTTGTCGAAAATCTATAAACAATTTCAGAAGAAAAGTAGATACTCCTGCCTTGCGGTAAGTCAAAAAAATTTAGCAATTATGGTATAGTTCACCTTTATCTCGATATTGACACAAACGTTAAATGAAACCTTTTCTAAGACAATATATATCTCATTTTAAAACTAAAAATTTTTAAAAAGCTAACCAAAATTTAGAATTATATAAAGAATAAATTATCATAATTTAAAACATGATAATTCAAAAAAGGAATTTTGACACAGATAACTTTCCAATTTTGAATAAGTGTCCCAGTTATTCCTTATAGAAAATTAAATAAGAGTGTTAAAAAAATATATCTAAAATACACAAAATATAAATTAAAAACTAACGAGATCTGATTTGCTTACTTAAATCTGATTAATAAAAAACATTAGTATACTCTACAAATTTGTTTTTATTTTGCTAAGCAGTTCATATAAGAACATATCATTTATCCGTATCTATTAAATATTTTATTTAAATATTAAATAATAAAGGTTTCCTTCAAAGAACTTATAACCATTATAGATTATTTTAAAATTTAAATGTTGGGTTCAAAAAAAACACGTAATAACGCACATATTTGATTAAAATTTCATAATTTATTAATTTTAAATTAAAAAACTTAGGTGCCAAAAATAAATAAATAAATAATTATTAAAACTTAAAATAATATTCCTAAAATTAAGTCTTAAGCTATTTTGTGTCCTTTATCCTTTCAAAGTCGCTGCCACATTTGCTGCCTGTTGAGCAACTCCAATCGTTTGAATAGTGGCGTCTCTGGTATGTTGACCAACTCTTTCCTGTAATTAAGAAAAATTTATTAATTTTAACTTAAATAAAATGAGAAATTTCACTATATAACTAAAATACTTACAATTTTCTTGCCAATTTTTTTAAGCCATCCCGCTTCAGCTCCCATACTGAAAGCGAATACGACGAGAGCGACGAATAAGAATATTTTATTGAAATTCATGTTTAATTTTTAATTTCTTAATAATTTGTTTATGCGCTAATAAACTGCGCTGTAGACTGATAACAGATTCGAAACAACTGCAGCTTTTATATGAAATATATTGCTACTCGAAGAGATAAGACAAAAGACATCTCAATAGTAAAAGGGGATTTTTTATGTATTCACAATGAAAGTTCAGTAACATATAAGAGTTTTCTATGATAATTGAATAAAAATCCCCTTTTCTGCATCAAATTAAATTGATTTCCAGTGATGATGGGTAGTTTACATAAATGCTGCAGATTGCTTAGTCGCCGAAAGAAGTCTATATATAAAACCAAATACATATGTATGTAGATATAAATTTTTATGACATTTGAAAAAGATGCCTTTTAAATAAAGGCAGAAGCATCCTTTTAACTAAAAATTATTATTTCAGATCTACATCTTTCGGCCTTTGGGTACATATTATATAATTAATATATACATATTTAATACAAACATATTTAGTACATACATATTAAATTTATTTTAACAATAAGTTCCAAAAATTTTTACTCGTAATACTAGTAAAAAAAAAACAAAAAAAAAGACATGAAAGTTATCTTTTCAAACAAAAAGAACATTGCCTGATATCATAAGCGACGAATAGGCTAGCCCAGTTTCAAATATCAAATATGTTTTATCTAAATATGAATTTCATTTCGATTTTTGCAATTAAGTTCAGTTTTTTATTTGTAGTATATATGTTATAGTTAACACTATTCGTATTATTTTAAACGACGTGTAATAAAGATTTTCTTCATGTAAAAGGAAATCGTTCCGAAAAGAACAATCATTAAGAAGACTATAACAAGCTCAATTGAATAATTGTTTTGCAATGCCAGCGTGATCTATTAAGATACTGAATTCAAATCCAAACTTTGTATATAGAAATAGTACATATTATATAAATATTCTTTATATAAAAATATTATAATATTTCAAATTTTATATGAAAGTTAAAAAAATTGTTTATAAATTAATTAAAATTTTTAAAGTTTTACAAGATATGTAGTGATAAAAGAAAAGTTGTTTAGTTTACTGTTTGGTATATATTTTTAGATATTTTTAAAATATTTCAAAATAGATTTCAAAATATATTTTAAATATATAATTTAAAATAGTTTATATTAAAAACGAACATAACTGGTATTAATTAGTTCTATTTTGATGTAATATAAAAATTCGGTGCTGAAACTCATGCAGAAAAATAGTTTACTTTCTAAAAAGCTTAGCGGTAATGTCTTAAATGTAAGACTTGGTAAGAAATAATCTTATAATCGAATTTTATCTTATGTCCAATGTAGAGATAGTTCAGAATTTTTGATACTGAACAAATTCTTATTACTGTAGTATTATGTGACAATCTCAGTCCTTCAATTCAGCTTTCAGCTCCTTCAGCAATTCAGTTTTCCACTATCATATATTCTGATATAGCTTAGTTTTCGAGATATTAAGGTGCAAAGATGTATTCTAATTTTGATTACACTTACCTATGATAACTATATCTGTCATCTTATGTTAAATAGTTATATTGCACTTTTTATATTGATTATACAAAGAACAGGTATGTCTATGTAAACATTTTTAGCTGTAAAGCCAGATATCTTGAAAACTAAACTACACTTACATATTGTATAGCATAGTAAAAAAAGAGTCTGAGGTTCTAAATAGCAATATATATTAAAATCTATTGTCAATTAAGTTTGACCAGGGAATTGAAAAAGTGTTGTAACCCTTGTTGATGATCTTATGTGATCGCTGAAGAATACTACTAAAAAGTGATGAATAACATTTTTTATTTTGAAGAAATTAGATAACAACTTCAAATAAAGTTGTTTCAAATGAACCTGTCCTACTTTCAAGTTTGAGTAAAAACGGTTTTCTGTCCCAATATCAATTCTAATATAGTTTAATTTAAATATACTCTAGGTACACAGAAGAAGATATATTGCGGTTAATATATCAGGCATCTTGCGAATAGTTCGGGTATTCATTCCACAATATTAAATGGCCTATATAAATATTTAATTTCTTTTTGTTAATTCAAAAAAAATATTAACCCGTTTTTAGCAGTGAACAGCAAACTTTTTAGATTTTCTTTAATTCCCATTAGAAGTATGCAATTACATGTACCTTGTAAGATAAGTAAGTGGAAATAGTTCGTCTTACACATTTAATACATAGATTCGTAGTGATACTAGATAAGAGTATCGAAAACTGATATCAATTGCTTAATATTTTTGAAAAATCATCTGTAAACAGAAAGTTTATTTAAGAATGAATATTAAATTGAAAATAAATTATAATTTATTTTTAAATAATATTACTCTCATTTGTATAAGTTAAAAGATTTTGGCTTTTGATTGAATGAAACATACATATATTTATTTTGTTTATTTTACTTCATTTTTATTTGTTAAACTTAATAGTTAGGCATAAATAAATAAATAATTATTAAAACTAAATTTGTTCTTAAGTCAATATTTTTAATTATCCTTTATCCTTTTAAAGTCGCCGCCACATTTGCTGCCTGTTGAGCGACACCAATCGCTTGAATTGTGGCGTCTCTGGTATGTTGACCAACTCTTTCCTGCAATTAAAAGATTTTGAATTATAATAAAAATGTATAAATAAACATTTTAAAAATTCAAAAAATTATTTATTAATGATATTTAAAAATATTTACACTTACAATTTTTTTGCCAATTTTTTTAAGCCAACCCGCTTCAGCTCCCATACTGAAAGCGAATACGACGAGAGCAACGAATAAGAATATTTTATTGAAATTCATTGTTGATTAATTATTTGTTTATAATTTTTTGATTTAATTATTTGCTTATACGCTTGTAGAGTATATTTTAAACTGATAACATTTTTAAATTCGTTGGAGCTTTTATATGAACAGTTTCCATGATGCAAAAGATAACAGATTACTCAAATGTGTAAGGGGAATTTTTTAAAATAGTTCGGATGGTGATGAACAACGCTCAGGAGTTTTCTTTGCTAATATTTTTTAAAAATCCCACTGCATCAACGGAACTCTTTTGATTCCGTCATAAAACTGTTGATGCTGATAATGAATCACAAAAATTGATTCGTATGTTCCCATAAACGCACAAAAATGAATGTATAAAAAATGTAGTAAAATTTTTTATACACTTTTATTATTAAATAGTTTAAATTATTATATGTGTACTTCCGTAGTATCACGACGTGATATTATTGTGCTTAAGAGAGTTCTGGTGTATAACGCCGCCAAACCAAAACAAGTAACTAGTAGTGAGTGATTAAGAATGTATGTTTAAGTATTAGATAGATAAAGTATTTCACACAGAAGATATACTATACTGTCCTCTTTTTTATAGGGACGCCCTACAATGTAATGTCTAATTTTATTGACCTGAAATATTAAGAATGTTAGTATTTGTGGAACTTTGTTTGGTATAAAGTAGTAATTACCTAGTACCAGATGTGTTATTAAAGTTGTTTTTACGATTTTGATATTTGATCTGTGCTGCTTATTAACATAAGCATAAGTGTTTCTGGGGCTCACAATATTCGGTCAATAAGCTAGTTAAAACTTAAATTCTTTGCTATTACAGTTTGAAAATTATGAAACTTTGTGGATAATTTGCCTTTTTTTGTTTTTTGATCCTTTACACTCAGTACCATACTTCTCTGTTTATAATAAAATAATGATAAAACAGGGTTCAAGCCCTAGCATTACCATGCAGGCTGCCTTTTTGCTTTGTTATAGGCTTGCTCATTTCCTAAACCACCGCACGTAGCTTGTCAACGTTTTGAACGCAGTCGCTTATTAACTTGGAGAAGTAACCTCGTACTCGTATAAGCTTAATGTTCAAATCGCAGTTTGATTATCCGATAGTAAGTTTATGTTTTACTTTTTGTAACCGCTAGAAAGTTTAAATTATCACATCTTTCTATGTCGAGTACTTCTGCTTGGATATTTGATTGGGTATTTACGCATGGGCTCTATTTTATTGTTTCTTGGTTAAAAGTATGGACCAAGACTACTTAAGACTACTTTCATTCATCAGTTTACCATATAATGGCAGCGGGTTATTTAATCGTATTTAATAACATTATGTTCATTTAATATAATAAGTTTTTTAACATTGCCCTCTTGATGAGTATTTTATGAAAATATGTGGTAAAATATTTATTCAACAATTTTTATTTTGTTTGCTTTAGAAAAATCCCCGCAGATATAATACAGTTGGGTCAAATCTTATTCCAATTTTCAAACCACTTCTGATATGGTCTTAACTCCTTTCATCAATGTGATCTTTATTTTCTCAATCGTGAGAAATCTCCACTTCGTTATGGGATTTTGAGTTTTAGGATGAGAAAAAAGTCACAGGATAATGCTTGACTGTATTGTGAGTAGCCTGTACTGGGATTTCAATTGAATCAATTTCAATTTCAATTTAAATTGACATTCCAAACATCCTTTTAAAAAATTTGGCTTTATTTAATGTATTATTATTATTTTGCGACCGATGGGTCTATTGTGTCCCCTTCTGGGTTTATAGTAGATCTAAAGGCCCTGTTGCGTCAATAAAAAGTAGTATAGAATCTACTTTACAGAGTTTAGAGAGTTCCGTTTGTCCGTTTGTGCAACAGCACATGTGTGGCTGACTTCTTTTTCTCTTCGCAGAATCTACAGTTTGCATCTGTATATAAACCCAGTTTCGTAAGGTGATATTTTAGTTTAGAGTGCTCTGTTCTTATTTAATGTATAATGTAATAGATTTTTTTATGTTTCCAAATAAATATTTAATTAGTTTTTATAAACTTCCTAAAATCTTTATGCCCTGTTTTAAAATATGACGATGTTGATATTTTTTAATATTTTATCTATTATTTATTTTATTGTGATCACTCACATTAGTGGGGAACTCAAGTAAGGTTTTTGCAGTTCAAATCCTCCTTAAAATATTTTGACTCATTTGGTAAACGGGGATTAGAAAACGTATTTTTTTTAATTAAATGTTTACATATAAACTTTAAATTAATTTTCAAAACCCCCCATAAACTTAGACATTTTTTAAGACTAATCTGGGTTTTAAGGATTTTTTTTTAGCATTTTATCTATTAGGTATATTTTAATTAAATAAATAATGAGCATGGGTTTATTTTTAGTTATAAAATTAGTTTCAAAATATTCAAATTTTCCTCTACTTATTTTTTTTTAATCAATTATAATAACACCTACGTATATTAAATGTATTAATGGGGAACCTTATTGTCATTATTATTGAGTATAAAATATGTTATAATATAAACGGTGTGGATAAAGAAATGTAGATTAACTTAATCACTTTATCTCACAATGTAAACGTAGTATAACCTGGGCTTTGAGGATTTTTTAGCATTTTATCTATTATATTTTAATTATTCGTAAATAATGAACATGTTTTATTTTTAGCTATAAAATTAGTATTAAAATACTCAAATCGTCCTCAACTTATTTTTTTTTAATCAATTATAATAACACCTAGGTATATTAAATGTATTAATAGGGAGCCCTATTATCATTATTATTAAGTATAAAATAAGTTATAATGTAAACGGTGTAGATAAAAAAATATAGATTAATTTAATTACTTTATCTCACAATGTAAACGTAGTATAATCTGGGTTTTGAGGATTTTTTTAGCATTTTATCTATTATATTTTAATTATTCGTAAATAATGAATATGGATTTATTTTTAGCTATAAAATTATATCAAAATATTTAAATCTTTCTCTCCTTATTATTTACTGATTTAATAATTTATTTTTTTTATTCAAATATAATATATTGCTTACGTATATTAATTGCTTTTCTTACATATTATTTTTCTTTATATTGATTGTGATAATATAATAATTATAACTAAAATTTATTTTATAAATAATATTCACATTGCTACAATGCATTAATGGGGAACCTTATTGTAATTATTATTGAGTATATAATATGTTATTCTGGTTTTAATATTTAATGCTTTTTTTATGTTTTTGATATAATTTTATTGCTTTCAAAAATAAATTTAATAATAGCTCGAGAGACCTTAGGTAGGAGCTCGTAATGAAGTTTGTGAAGTATGTTTTGTTAAGTGATTAGTAGATTTAATAAAAATTTAGAGATACCACGTTAAGTGCATAAATGTCTGTGATATTTAAAAAAAACACATATTTGAATATTAAATTATGCAAATTGTGTTTGCTAAATACATCATTATGGCAAACAGTTTTTGTGTTAGCGATTTTTTGTGGTGGGAAAATGTCAGTTTTTGCTGTTGCTGAGATAATGCGTGGCGGTCGTAGAGCAAATGCTGCACAGCAGCCGTTGGACATTTTTGTGTGTAGCAATTAACGTGGAGCGTTTTGCTTTTAATAGCACACGTAGACGAACTAAAACTTTAATTAATAACTTTTTGTCTTTCCAATGTCTAATGTCTAATGTCGAGTTTTATTTTAGAGCTGGTTTCCGTTTCTCATTAATGACTTAAACGTTGTCGGATTTGGCATTTTGCAACGCCCTTGCCTCGTTAGCTTGTCTCTCATGTAACCTAATCCTTTACATTTTTCCTCGTATTAATTTTATTCGCATTTATCTTATACGAGTTTTATTTATGCAATAAATTTTATTTGTTTTATTATCGAACGCGAAGCATAAATTTATTACTTGGCTTAACGCAAAATTCGTGTTCGATTTTATTCATTCTATAATAACCGTGAAATGCATTTTCAACTTTGCGGTTATTAATATTTTACTTTTAATTTTCACTTTTCCTGTCAAATAGTAAAAAATTTGTTTGAGCAACGCTTCCACTTTTACTTTCTTGATGCAACAAAAACGCTTGCGCTACATTTCATTTAACAAAAGAATCGGCTGGAGCATTGGAGGTTTCTGACGCTTGTCAGGATCGTGCCAAAGCGGTAACTTTTGTAATTGTTGTTTATGCCACCATTACAAGACCGTAGCCACAACGGCAACAGGTGGCGCATCAGTTGCAATGTACACGTAGTTTGCAGTTCACGAAAAATCCCATTATTGACATTTGTAGTTGTATCCGATAAGATTTGTTTTTTTTTTTTTTTGGTAAGGACTGGGTTCAGTTTGCCATGGCCCAGACTCTCAAAAAGATGAACGTGTAGTATGCATAATATTTTTCGGTTTCATATTAATAAAGTATAAGCGGCCGCTGCAGTGGTTATTTGTAAAGTAAGGCAATTGACATAAAATGGTTCATAAGGCGTTGGACTTTAGTTGTTGCTATAGCCTCAGCTCATGTACTTTCTCTATCATTGAGGATTGGTCAATCACTGATTAAATTTGGTAAGCTCCTTTTCGGAACTGCATTGATTATATTAGTATTTTTGCTTTTGCTTTTGCTTTTGCTTTCGTATCCATAATCGATACAATATTTTTGCTTCAAATAAAATGTGGTAAAGTTCGGTGTTTCCAAAAATTTTCGCATACATATTTGTTGGCCTTTATGCCATGGAGTTCCGAATAATGATAAAATTCAGTGAAAATTGATTTTTTCTCTATTACTTTTATTTATTGCAGTTGAAATAAAATAACTTCGGCAGCATTTCTTGATGTATTCGCAAATTAACTTAATTTTTAGTTCAAAACTATTTGGAGGATTGGCAGAAAAGGTGTGTTTACATTGTCGGTCGGCTTTTTCCCCATTTTTTTCTAAGTTTTATTATTTGTTTTTATTTTATATTCTATATATGTATATTTATTTTTCATATTTTAAGCAAAGGGATAGCGAAATATAGTTGATATTGCGCTTTACGGTAATGCCATTGCCAAGTTAACTGCAAACATTTTTCTCGAAAGGTTTTTCATTAGAAATCTCGTAATGTGCACTCGAATTCGAAGTCACGTTTATTGGTCCATTCAAATGTTTTCCTTTTATTTTCCCAATACGACTGGAAACTATTTTTTACAGATGATAGCGGAGATAAACTTAAAATACCTTACAAATTAGTTTTGCGCATGCAATTTTTTAATAGATTTTGGGAGTAGCAGTTTTTTATTATAATATGGATAAGCTGAAAATTGCTTATAATTTTTAAATTACGGAAAAAATATTATAATAAATTGGATTATATAATTTTTAATTCTTTAGTTTCTGACCCATAAACCGAGTGTGTTTGATTATGCAATAAAAAGTAATTAAATGCCATAAAATATAGATTTAAATAATATTGCATAAGGAAAAAAAACACGTCTATAGTTCAAAAGGTTGTGTACTCGTTTTGTATGCAAAGAAGGCAGAGTAATATACCTTTAACATGAGATTATAGCATATCATTAACTTAATTGTAAACTATATAAATGTAAGTCACTTGAGTATTATATTTTTATATCCTTTTACTTTTAAAAATATTTCTGCTGTTTATAGTAATCTATAAAGGAGGAAGGAGGAATATGAATGAAGTATGATATTATTAATTGTATATGTTAAAAATAAAAAGTAGAAGAGGAAGTAGTTGAATGAGATTAGTAGTTAAATACCTAAGTAAGAAATAAAAACTAAAAAAGAAGTGAAGTCCAATTGGTGTAGATGTAGAAGAGCAGATATTAGTTAGCCTGGATCAAAGTTAAAGTGCTTTGACAACTCATGTCAGCAATAAAAACTAACAAGGAAGGGAAAAACAATTGGTGTGAATGTAAAAGAGGAAGTATTAAACTAGCCTAGGTGAAGGTTAAAGAGCTTTGACAACTCATGTTAGAAATAAAAACTTAAAAAGGAGGAAGGACCAGTTGGTGTGGATGTAGGAGAGGAGGTATTTAAGCGTAGGTTAAGGTTAAAGAACTTTGACAACTTATGTTAGAAATAAAAACTAAAAAAGAAGGGAGAACCAATTTGAGTGGATGTAAAAGAGGAGGTATTAAACTAGCCTGGGTCAAGGTTAAAGTGCTTTGACAACTCATGTTAGAAATAAAAACTAAAAAAGAAGGGAGGACCAATTGACGTGGATGTAGAAGAGGAGGTATTTAACTAGCCTAGATCAAGGTTAAAGAACTTTGACAACTCTCATCAAGTCACAAAATCATAACTCAAAATTCGTGTTTCTACAGCCATATGGAAACAGACATGTTATTGCAAGACATTGCAAGATTGAATCTGTGGATGTAGTAATACAAAAGTTTGCGGTAAAGCACCAGAAACGGTTACAACAGCACCCAAACGAGACAGCCTACCATTTGTCTAATACTTCTGGCCTGCTGAGGAGACTTAAACGAATTAAGCCTTCAGATCTACTCCCGAATTAGTAGTCTAATAATAATTTAGATTACTATACTCTATCAGCATTAAGTCTTTGACAACTTGACTATTGTAAGAAGTATTGTAAAATATAACAAAACTGCTTGAGAGTACTTGAATTAGTCGTAGTTAAATGCTCATGTATTTATATTATTGTACGTATTATTTCAAATAATAATAATAAAAAAAAAAGTAAAATAAAAAATGTTACTGCAAGACTAGTAATTTGTTAATACGTGCATATATCCAAAAAAATCTAATATTCCAAATACGTGGAATTTGTGTTTTACTATTAGAGATAGAGATAACAAGCTGTGCAATAGAATTCAAATTTTTGGTGGATGACGTCATAGAGTTTTAGTTGCGATACATATTAGAAATAGACGTATTTGTGTAAGACAACTATATAGTTGCATATCATATAGCTTTGTTCTTAATTGAAGGCCAGTACTATGGTCCCTACTATTTAATTTTGTTTAAAGCTAGTATTTTTCTGGAGTGAATCAAACTTTTTCCTGCTACCAACGCTAATATAAACTAACGCAGCTGTCAAATTGACGTTCATTACTGATCTGTATTGCATTTTTAATGAAGATTGCATTTTTTATTCTAATTGCTTACAGTTCTTTCTGAAATGGATTTCGGTTTTCATTTCTTTTATTATCAGTCGTGAGCCTATTGAGAATCCATTGCTGTGCAATAAGAGTTAAATACCTTATGGATAACGACATATGTTAGGAGGTAAATATACACTTGCAGAACATTTAGTAATGGATTTCGTTTTTTATTCTATTATTGTCAGTCGGAAGTCTGTTGAAAATCCATTGCTATGCAATAACAGTTAAATGTGTAATAGATGACGATATATGTTAAAAGGTAAAGATGCAGTTGAAGAACATATCAGCCATGGTTTTCACTTGAACAACACATTAGCCATGTATATACATATATTAGCCATGGAAGAACATATTAGCCATATATGTCAGTTTTCATTTCTTGATTGTCAGTCGAAAGCCTGTTGAAAATCCGTTGCTATGCAATAAGACTTAAATGTGTGATAGATGACGGATATATGTTAGAAGGTAAAGATACACTTGAAGAACATATTAGCCATGGATTTCAGTTTTAATTCCTTCATTGTCAGTCGGAAGTTTGTTGAGAATCCGTTGAGTCAAATATGTGTTGTAAGACGACGTCATATATTAGGTGGAAAGAGTGCACTTGCAGAGCATACCAGCAATAGACGTATTTATGCTTGACAAGTAATTAGTTAGCATATAATTATATCCTCATCTAAGCAAATTCAAGTATATATGTTACTGTATTTGGATCGTCTTTTAACGTTAGATATATCAGTCGGCTACCTGCTGAGAAACTTGTGGGTACATATTAGATGATAAGTAATTGAGTTGGGCAGTGCGTGCAGAAATCCGATATCTTCATAGATATTAGAAGCGACTGTTAAAAATGTTGTAGCAATGTAAATGTTGTCTTGAAAAAATCACTGCTTTAGTATGATGAAACATTAATCATTGTTGATACATGATTTCACTGAGTGGCGTTAAATTTTATTGCAATTTTTTATTTTCTTCTGTTTTCTTTGGCTTGTTTTTAAATTCTGTTTAAATGTTGTTTTAATTTGCAAACTAACATACAAATTTTTACATCTTAATCTTACAATGCTCTGTGTAATTTTGCTCATTTGTTAAATTTTGAATTATTATGAATTTGTTTAGCAGCATTTAACCATAAAATATTTTATTAGCCTGGCTTATTGTAATTTTCCTTTTACTTACTCTCACTTTACAATTGGACACGAGAAGAAGACATGTTTAATTCGTTACGTTACCACTTCATTAAAACTAGTTGCCTTCAACTTTAGTATAAAATCTCATTACTTTTATTGCCTCATGACGACTTCTTTGCACTACATGAGCAGTTTTGGTCGAACCATAAAATATTGATTTAAAAAAATGAATCGAATCTAATAATGGCGTGCTGCTAGCGAATTAATTGCATCTATACGTTTACGTGCAAAGTGCTGTTTAATTTATTAACGTAGGTTTTTTATGTGTTATATATATAAATGCATATTTATATTGGATGCAGCATCAGACATCAGTAATTAATTATAGTTGGCGTTTGTGTATGCTAATATTTTATACATTTTTTAAAATGTAAATGCTAATCAATGAATACAAAGATCAATGGCTTGAAAGCTTTATCGAACTGTTACTGAGTCATTTATTTATTTGTTCTAACAACGCCAGGTATGGCTTTTATTATATATATATTTCCTGTTAAATAGTATTACATTTGTTCTCAAAATTGGAGTACGTTTCAGAAATCATGTAATTTTGTGACTGACCACTAATGACGTTCAATAATCTAGTTTGAAAACCCTCGCTTAAGAAGTTATTTTAAAAAGTAATTTTGGGTGGCTAATTAATACGGTTAGAGCATAGAGGCCCTAAGATCCACAAGGAGAAGAGGACTACAGTAAAAAAAATATAGTAAAAACTTCACGATTTGCTTCTGAAATTAAAAATGTTTAATTTCAATTACTACATTCACCTGACCATCGTTTGACCAATATTAACCATCAATAACTTTGATTGATGGCACTGTGGAGCTAAGTTAGTAGACGATGTCTGATTGTTTTTTCTTCACAATTTTTTAAAAATAGTTTTTTATTAAAGTTTTCATTTGTCAAGCTAATATTTCGTCTCTGACTTTTCTGTACTACAGTATATTTTTTATAGTTTTATATGAAATGAAATATTAATTTCTGAAGAATATTTCTATATTCAAAGCATTGAGTTAGCTAAGTGTGTTTGTTATAGAGAATTTTCAAAAATAGTCTTTTTTTCTGCACCGATGAAATCTGATCCTAACATTATTTTGCATTAACCACAATTTTGAAAATTTGTTTTATAGTTGTTTTTGTTGTGTTTAATTAGGCAACTATTTGACGTTCACTATATTACAGATTTTGTTTATTTCGAAATGAAGGTTATCGCACTACTGCAGTAATGTGCAGTAGAAGAAATCCTTTTATAGTAAAGCATTAGTGTAGGACAACAACGTATGTTGGGTACATCATTTCTTCACGGGAAATATTTTGAAGACTGATGGTGGAAATCATCGAAAGCCGTAGTGGAAGACTTGAAACCACTAAAACCACCTCATAGGAATGAATGGAGAAGATATGCATAGCAATGTGGAAACTTCATTTCACTAATTAGGGGAAAGAGATATGAGCAAGAGGTTTGTGATATCTAGTGGACTAGGTTTATCTAGGCCAGAATGCATGAGCTTGGCTCAAGTAGATGGAGTGTATGGAGGGGGCAGGAGGGAGCGTCACCAACGGGCAGAAGTTATTTATTTAAGGCATAAAGATAATAAAAAATTACACTTCGTAGACCATCCTCAGTGTACCATAAGCAGAAAAGAAATTGAAATAGATAAAAATAGATAGATCAAAACATTATTAGAAATAAGATTAAATTAGAAATTGGATTAGAGAACGATTATAAGTTTTATTATATCAAAACATCATGGGTATGTTTGATATTTTGTTTTCAAAAAAATTTAAAAAGTGGTCTATTAAACATTATAAACAAAATAGATAAAACAACACATTATTATATTTTCGTTAATCGATTAGAAAATTTATTGTTAATTATTGTGTTATTTTTCAGTAAAAAAATTTCTGAACCTAAATAATAGCTCTTGTTTCGTAACAAAATCAACGATGGGGATCAAACTGATATATTTTATTACGATCATAATGATACAGAATTTAATAATGATAATTTAGTATTTATGTTAATAGCATTACATCCTCTATTTCTCATTAATAATGCAATCTGACTTTTAATACTGCTTTCATGTCGTAATACTAGTACTTCTAAATTGCATTCATATTTGTTATTAAAGAGATTCTTCTTCTTTATTAGAATTTTTAATTTTCTTCAACATTATTTTTTGTTTATATAGTAATTTTTGTTACTTCATAATTATAATTACAAAAATCGTCAGAACTGCCATTAAAATCAGAGCAAAGGTAATACAAATAATTGCTTAGGAACACACACGAGATACATCTGTAAGCACAAGTAACTCTGCTCTTTCGTTACAGGATGTTGTATATTAGTATATAAATATTTCTTCCATGATACCAAGTATCTGTATTCGAAGCTTTATTACCTGTCTGCTAACAAATCAGTCCCTGTAATAAATTTTTTAGTTTATTATTGACAATTACGTGTACATTAGCTACAGTTTTTTTGCTGCTTTACTTTAAGTTTTTGTGCTCTTAATGCCGCTTTAATGATACATAATAAAACACACAATGTTTGTTTATTTCGCTGTTAATGTTGCACCTTTGCCATACTAAGAAAAAAAATTGTGGCAACTTTGGTGCAACTAAAATCCTTTCAGTTTGGCGCTTGTACTCTTGAAACTCTTGAAATGCTGCGGATAATGTATAAATCAAATTGCCAATTACACTATTAACAGGTAACACCGACAACAGGCCAGACCGACTGTTGCGGCAGGCGAGAAGTGTACAACAACGGATGAACAAACTTACTTGAAAAAATCCGTGATGCTGTTGCACCCGCTGATTCGTCCATAGATCCATCTACGATCTAGTTACACTTGTATGGCAAATATTTGGTAACCTGTTGCAACAAACGCTCGTTGCTATTGTTGTTGGTTTTATTGTTGTTATTGTTAAAATTTAATTCATTTAGTTTTGATTTCAATTTTTTATAATTTAATGTTTTAAGCGTTTCACTTTTTAGCAAGCCGCATTTACTCGTATCTAATACGTAGAGTAAAGCGTTAGTTAATAACGTTCCCACACTTTGCAACCAATTGAATTTGAGACCAATGTCTGAGGCAGTAAAATTAGCGTTCATAAGAAGGAAACATGCATTGATTTTGTAGCTTTATTTTCCGATTTTTTTTCCTATATTTTTTTTCTAGATATTTTTTCCTTTACTTATTGCATATTTAAATCGTGTCTGACATTTTACTACAAAATGCTAACCAACTATTTCCAAGTGAAGCTGGTGGATGCTGATTGCAGTGGTGCAACTACCAATGCTGTCAATATACAGCAATGTGCTGGATTCAGACATTGGTCAATTCCAAGTCTAGGCATAACACACAGTTGAAGGTCTTACAAGGAATGCTGTGCTTAGTGTTTGGTGTTGGCATAAAATATATTCTGTGATACTTTATTTGACATTTAGCTTCAGAATTTTATAGCCATAATTATAAAAATTTATTGACAAATAGTTTAATTTAAATTAATGCTTTAAAAGAGTTTAAACTTTACTTCTGTTTTAAAAAAATGTTTAGATAAGATTTATTTTGACAATGAACTATGTATTACACAAAACGACTACGAAATGTTTGCAATTTGAAGAAGAATGTCGTAATATTTAGTAAATATTTAGTAAATAAATTTTTGTAATTAAATTTGAGCAACTAAAATTTAAAAATTGCTTAATTAACAATGGGAAGATAATACGAACTAATAAAACATTTTTGTATTGTTACTGTAATATACAATTATGTAGTTATATTTCAATATTGAAAATGTTTATTGAGAGATTTTTACTCAATTTAACTTTTCATTTTTATTCTGCGTTCTTAGTACAGTTAAGTAGCACTTTCTTACTATACTCTTTCTTTTTCATTTTCATCTTTTTCGACTTTTTAGCGCAGGTAGTTTAATTTTCCACACCATTACACAAAAAATTGTAAAAAACATATATTAGGTTTGTCAAGATTCATGTAACGCACTGAAGGAAATGTCGTAACATAGAGACCCCATAAAGTCTACGTTATGTTAATCAGTCGTCTGCCTGTATTATTCCAAATTACTCCCTCAGTTTTTGAGTTTTCCAAAGTGGACTCTTATTATTTGAAGTATTAGTCAGAATCGGACCTCTATATTCTGTAAATGTCATAGAAACTTTGCAGTCATACTTTTCGGGAGAAGTTTCTAGTCATTTTCGGATGCCCAAAATTGACCCACAATATCCTATAGCTGTTTTATAAACTGAACAATCATATATAAGCTTTTTCAGATTTTTTTAAAGATAAGCAAATAAAATTTGGTACAGAATTTACATATATATATATAGAAGAGAAGAATATATAAAACTTAATTTTTAACTACTTAGATATAGCTATCATATAAATATCCGAATGAGACATAGATTTTTGTTAGAAAAAAACCTCTGTATCTAAAGCGTGTCTAGACTGTCAATCTAACTTGAAAGCCAGCCAGAGTTGCATTTACAAAAATAATCAGATAATATGTTAAGTAAAGTATAACAAAATAATACACTTATCCAATTTTATTGGATGACTTATTCCGACAACTGGTCGAAACTTTTTATTGTTTTAGCCATTTATTGAAATTATCACATCTATACCTTAACATGGTGATGTTGGGATTCAGATTCTGTTCTTCGTTAGTCTGAAAACTTGAACCCATATCTTGGGGTTTCGATTTCTTATGAACTTATAAAGTAGTCGGGTCATATGTTGCTCTTATGACTTGTCTACTCTTATATTATCTTTTACATATTATATATTTTGTTTATAGAGTAGTCGGATCATATGGTGCTCTTATGACTTGTGTACTCTTATATATACATATTATATATTTTATTTGAAAATAATAAAAAAAAGTGGATGTATTTAATATGAGATAAATTTTGCATCATTATTATTTTATATACGCAGATTTAGTTGCTTTTACAATTTACTTTAAAAAATGTTGATTTTGCTTGTCAAGTGAAAGTTCATAATTTTTGAAAAATTTTTATTTAAATAAAAATCTTTTAACTTAAAATGTGCATTTTAATTATATTTAATTGTTTCTGGGCATAAACGATTTGCCTTCACAACACGCCCCTGCAAAGGAAATTAACAATTTAATAATTGATTATTCATTTACGTAAACTTTATTGGTTTAATAAACTTTTATTGCTGCAATAATTAATTTTCATTTAAAGAGTTTTTAATAATTTTTTACGTTTCTTATGATTGCTCTTACTTTGCCGTTGACTTTTGTAAAAGGTAAGGACATTAACTACGAGTATAATAAATTAAATACTATATAAATTGCCTTAGTGCAACGATTGTAGACATACATATGTGCTTAGGCTAATACCAGAGTCACGTTGTTGCTGCGGCAATTGAAATTTGGAATACTTATCAAGGTAATCAAATGAAACCACAATCCTTGCTGCACGAGCGTAGTTAGTAGAAGTCAGAAAGTGTCCGTCTTACTTTCGACAGGTTTGAAGTTAAATATTTTATGCATTTGAACTGCCGAGAAGATAACTTTCCTTTTCAAATCTCCCAAATACAATGCATTACATTGAACTAGACCATGACATACCATTTATAAGCAGAAAGATACACATTGCAATGCGACAATTGTCTGCGGCAGTCAGATAGATTTTCTGCAATTCATTTGCATAATCATGAGTCCAAATCAGCTAGGCTGTCGTTGATTAATTAACCCCAAATTGAAGCTAAGCTTAAGACAAAAGATATCGTCGGTCAAGCTAGTCAGTCAATAAAAGTGCATATTCGGCTTATTTATATTGTTTTTCTTTAATTATTGTTAAACAGGCTACCCAAAAGGCAATGAAAGTTGTAGTTTAAAATCTGCGTCCACTGATACGATCGATAGTTGTTTTTATGTAGTGTAGATATTTGTATCTGCAAGATACAAATATGCATATATGTGCAGATATGTGCATACTTGTTAGATATTTTATATATCTGACTTTGGAAGTCTGTCTAGTCAGCAGTGATTGTTTTGTAGATAAAATTAAATATTTTTTAATATATATATGTATATGTATAGATTTTACACAGTTTTTCTGGAATGATGGTAGTGTTTTGTGGGCGTATGGCTGCTTGTTGAAATTCACTTTTACTTAATGGCTTGCCTGACATTAGATGCAAGCGCCCCTTTCGAATAATGCTTTAAAAAAATTATTATTGTTTCAAGTCAAATGGTGCGGCTGCTGCTGCTGTTGCTATTATTATTTTTATTATTGTTGGTAAATATGTTTCAACAGTTGTTGCCAGTTAAATCTAAATCATTTTTAACTGTTACAAGTGAAGGGGTTTGTCTGCATGTGTCAGCTGTAAACGTACTTAGTTACATTTTAACTTTTTTTTTTTTTTAATATAAACTGTGTTGTAGTGTCATGGACGTCTATGTTAACTTGCTGCGACTAGCTTTGTAGTTTGCCAAAATAATGTTGTAAATTGACAAGGGAACAGAAATATTTATGACTAGAAAATAGGCAGAAAGCCGGAGAGGTATACAGTATATGACTACATACATACTGGATATCAAATTCAATAGACGTAAGTTTTAAAATAATAAAATGAATTATGCATTTTCGGCAGACAAGCCGGCGCGTAGCCGTCTCTGCATATTGAGATTAAAGTTCAATTAATTCCAATAAATTAAATTGTAGATATTAATCAAAATATTGCTAACAACAGTATTTCGCTAATTTTGACAAGTCACTTTTTTGCATAAGACCAAAAAATAAAATAAATATATGTGTTTTGAATGATTTTCGTTTCATGTTTCACGTTTTGAAGTCCCAGAATACAAAATTTGAAAACACTTGTAGCTTATGTGATTAGCAATGGCTACAGCAACAACAACAACAACAACAACAACAACAAAAACCAACGATTTCATATAAATAAAAATATATTCAAATAAAATAAATCTAAATATAATGAACTGCCTGTCCGTCGGTTGTTCATGCAACCCAAAAGTCATATTACTGTTACTTCCCATGAAATGTTGAACATGTGAAGTCTATTAAGTTGGGCCTTGAGCCTGACTGTTTTGCTATTTATCTTATAAAGTGAAAAGTGCAGTCAAGCATCATTTAACTAAACTACTTGAATCTTAAGTATATTTTTCTATTTTATTTGGAATTATTTATTATATATTTTGAATGCTTTTAGTGTATTCATCGTCATTATAGTACATGCGGGTATATATTTTGGTATCCCGGCAAACTGGTGTTTTGTCACGCGTAAGAGCTCACACGCTTCCATATTTCATATTTACGGGTATGGTTAGTGTCATATTATAGAATGGAAAATGATATTTATTTAAAGTAAAATCATGTAAATTATTGGTTTCGAAATTTATGTGGCAACTTAAGAGTAATTTTTTTATTTGTCAGCATCGCGAAATATTTTTCAATAGCGATTATTTTATAGAAAGTAAATTTATATGTCTCAATCAGGAAATTGTGTAAAAATTTAACTGATCCACTTTTGTCTTTATTTCAGACAAAGTAAAAGTTTATTTCTTTTTACCTATAAAAATTTATTATGCTTTCAAATGTTTGTGCTTACACTCGTATATTGTTTATTATTATTAATCCAGAGTATTGCTTCATAAAATAATTACCAAAGAAATTTAATTGTCAATATTAGTTTTAATATAAAATAATTTTATTGCAAAAACATGGTTAGACTGAATTATAGTAATTATTGTTACACTGAAACACTAATGACCTAATTTGAATGTATATTATATATTATATTATTATTATTATTATTAAATAACAATAACTATTATTATTATTACTGTCGCGAATTTGCTCAGCAGCCGGCACTGCGGCCATAAGAGTTCTATTGTACCAAATTCATTATTAATTACACAAAACCCTTTAAAGCTTTGTGAACAAAGTCCAGAACTAAATCTGAAGAAGAGCTCAAAATCTACAGTGGTGATAGAAAATCCACATCAAACAAGTATCTTCTGTGTGTTGTTAAAAAATATACCTAGTTGTTTTCTCATCTTCGAGGTATGATCTGCATTCCGAATTATACTTATACTTAAAAGTGTTATGGTCACTATATCTAAAAATGAGTATAGATGGCTTAAGATACTTATAATTTAAATTTAAGCTTATACAATTATAGAAGACTTTAGA
Source organism: Teleopsis dalmanni (assembly GCF_002237135.1). NCBI lineage: Eukaryota > Metazoa > Arthropoda > Insecta > Diptera > Diopsidae > Teleopsis > Teleopsis dalmanni. The sequence continues at coordinate 189,053,772 of NC_051846.1, read as the reverse complement.
AAAGTAAATCAAGTACTGAAAAGATAATTGGAAAAGTGTTAATTGATATTTCACATTTAATAGTTAATAAATTAATAAATTTAATGAAATGTTTAAAAACGAAAATTAATTTTGAATGCAAATATTATTTTGATATAATGTAAACCAATCATTAAAAGCGTTGTATTTTATTGTAATTATTGTTTCCTTACAATTGCGTACAATTTTCTTAGAAACTGTAATATATTGTAGTTCTGAGATGCTCAGCATATATCAAATAAATAGTTGAGTCATTGAAAATATACGGTAATGTAGGTTAATAAACAAATAATAAATTTGACATTCATAACTTGTTATATATTATATCAACTAGTTTCTAACAGATTATTTTCTTTTTGTAGAGCGTCAGAGTATAACCTCACTTAACCTTGCTGTGAAAGTCTTCTACCGCATGTTTCCATTATAAAAACCCTATCTTTAGATATTATTTATTTTCGCTAATGATAATTGATTGTCTTCATTCTTTTTATTAATGGCAATTTCTCGAGCCAGTAGTGTGTATATTTGACAGCATATATGCATTTTTCTTGTTTGAAAACGCGCAACTCCCCTATTCAAGTAGTAGGGAATTATCCTGACAAACCTGTAAATTTAAATATTTTAAAGCATTGGTTCCCAACCTTTTTTTGACCAAGAACCACTATGGTTTTCAGTACGGACCACAAACTTTATGTTAATGTAAGATTATTTTAATACGTTTTATGTATTTCTGGTATTCGGTATAATAAGTTGTATAAGTGTATTGGTACATTATATAGGCTATAAAATAGGTATATAATTACTTGAAAATTTTTTGTGCTTATTTTTTAATAAGCGAAGTCTCAGTGGACAACTTACAAGCTATGTATGCATATCTGTTAAATTTGATTCACAGATCATTTGTAACCATCTTGCAGACCACCGGTTGGGAACCACTACTTTAAAGATTTTAAAAAATGACAGCTCTGTGAGTTCAGTTAGAAAAGGAAACTTCAAGTTCTTTAATTGTCTCTTAGCCAATGATGACACAAGACTTGGAGTTCAGTTTCCTCTTCATATGCAAAACAACAATTCTGGCAAAAGTTGTTAAACGCTATGTAATAATTCATATAATACGAGTAAGATCAAGTCTTATTTTGTCTTTCTAATACGCAGTGAGGTGTCAGCTACTTAGTACCATAGTACTGAGTTCATTTCGCTTCTTTAATTTTTGTTTTAGTGGGTTTTTTTTTCATTTTCATTGAATGTTTGGGATTAAAACAGCAAAAGAAATTTTTATAAAATCCATTTTACTTTCGCAAAATATTGAGAATAAATCCCTATTTTGCTGATTAGAGCTTTGTTTATAAGACACACCCATTTAGAATTTGGAACTTCATTTGAATATTTTAAAAAATAGACTATGATAATATAGCAGTATACTTTTTAAAGTGGTATTCCTGTTTAAAGGTTTTACTCTAACACTTTCTATATACAATGGAATTTTTTTATCGTATTATAGAAAAAAAAAAACAGTAGTCTTAAGTATGCTTAATTTTTTTTATGATTTCTTTAAAAATTTCTAAAAAATTTTATTTATATCATATACTATACTGATACTATATATCACTTTTACACTTCGTGTCATCACAATTAGTAAAGTTTTAATTCAACTTCTTATTAAATCGTGTATATTGTGTGTATTAGTGGGTCGTTTATTTTAAAGTTAGTATTTTAAATGCTAAAGTTATGGCACTCTTTAAAATTCTGTATTTAATTGTAGTTTTTTTTTTTACAGTTTAGCATTTCTTATTTATTAACTCTTGATAATAACAGGTATGTTAGTAATATTAACATATTTACAACAGGTATGTTAAACATTCCAAAGGCGCCTGACTGCATTAATTTTAATCCTTAATTTTTTATGGTTCAGTATAGTGCAAATACTTTATAATAACTTGAATTTAAATAAAAAAATATTGTTCGCAAATATTGTAATTAAAAACAAAATGATACACACAAGTGACTGCTTGTATAATAGTTTTCTCATATTTTTATTAAATCAATCTCAATGAAATCACAATTAAACTCACTTGTGGCACATTGTTTTCCATATTAAACAAGCTTCAAAACTTTAATGCTTAATTAATTAAAATCCAAATGTATAATAAATCACAATGTAATTACTTAATTATTATGTATTTTTCATAATAGACTCGTTGGCTTCAGTTCCAAAAGAGAGAAAAAGTGGTTAAATTGTAGTGTAAACTATAGCAGTGGTTATATTGCAGTGCATATTAATTTTTCAAGTAGGCAGTTGTGGGTTTTGCTTTTATTGGTTCAGCAAACTCCCATGTTATACCATAAGATGACAGAGTTACAGCAATGTTTCCTAACACTTCTTGCCTGCGCCTCTAATCAGCGGATTCAATAAATCAACAGTTTAGCTGCGGTCGTTTGGTTTGCGGTCGAGCTTCCTTAAACTGATCCATGTTTATAAATCATATTTGTGCGAAAGATATTTCGTCATAATGGCAGCTACAGATAGATACGTCGTCTACACATTTACTTTTTCATTGTGCAATAATTTGGTATTTCTGCCAGCAGCTTTGTTGCTATAGTTGCTATAGTCGTGCATTGATATTAACTAAGGAAGCTATTATTGAAGACATATTTGCGCGCTAACGAAGTAGTCATACCATGTACTTAAAGCAGAAAGTTCGCTGGTCTATTGCAGGTGGTACTTTCGGTGGGAGTCCTTCATTTAAGTCAATTACAATATATTGCGGTGATATAATTCGCTGGAGTTTATATGTATGTTGCACTATGTTGCGTTGTTGGTTTTATTGATTACATTGAAAAATGTGTAATCAGCAAATCTAATAAAATTAATTTTAATTTAAAGAATGCCAATTGGTAGTAGCAATGAAATTTGAGCTCAAATTTGTGTTTTCAATAACTCTGAAATTACTTGTTACAGATAGCGAAACCATGAATTACAAATTCGATTGAACTTATTAAGTATCTCAACTACTTTTTGTGCTATGTGGTTAATGTAAACGTAAATTTGGTTTCTTTTTTTTTGATTATTTGATTTAATTATTGTTTGATTTGCCTTACCTAAATTGCCACGAAATTGCATTTTTTGTTAGTGGCATTGCAATTTAAAATTATTTACGGCAATATTACAAATATTTTTCATTACAACATTTTTTATTTAATTTTATTATTTTTTGTTTGTTTTTATGTTTTGAATTTATTTACATAAAATTATGTCAGTTGGAAAAAAGAAGAAAAAATCGATACATTCTTTTTTACAGCTGACAGAAACATGTTTCTAGAACCGGTCTTTTAGCAAGTTGGTCATTGCTGCTGTTATGCAGTTTGAGACCGGGCACGAGTCTAGAATGCATCCCTTCTTCTTGCAAATGCGCATGTCTGTTTTATTATTTTTTTATTTTTGCGCAAAACTTGCAACATACATCAACAAAATGAATGAGTGCCAAATATTTATATATAATGTGTTGTGCTTTACAGCTGTTAGTGCAAACTTGAAGAGGTCATTGCATCCAAAACGGAAAAGAATTGTTGCCCAACGTTTGTAATACTATAGAGCACCAGAATATTAAACAGAAAAGAAAACTGCTTTAGAGATTTTTATGATTTTAGTATAAAAATATTAAAATAAGTTATACTTGCAGTCCTATGTTATGTACAATTGTATAACTTATATATGTATTTATAGTATATGAATAAGGTATACAGTCATATACATAGTAATTCTATATTCTTGCAGAAACACCTCCAGATTGTATGCTGAAAGCATAACAATATTCAAATTTATTAACATTTGTTAATCGATCTATATGTTTATATGTTTGGACATACATATATGTTCTATGTATATAGACATATACATATTATATATTTGTAGACATATATATCTATATATTTGTTTATACTGTCAAATATTTTCTATAATTAAATGTATTTAAAGTAATTCCTTTTGTTTAGACAAAGTACACAGTTTAACTATTTTAAGTTGAATTTCACATTTACCAACAGATAAATTATTTACCATACTTTATAAAAATTTTGTTAAGTTTATATTTCTTTGAGATATATAAAGTGTAAAGGATATATAATGTTTGCTAAAATAGTTTTTATAAAGTGAGTTTGAAACTTATCTATCTATCTTGAAAAATCTTTCAATATAATATAATCTATCTAACAATGTCAGTCTATCTTTGCTTTTCTTTCAACGTTAACTAGAGTCTTAGTTTTTGAAAAAAAATCATTAAATCTAGAATAGTTTCTTCTCAAAACCTGAAGTCATTATATTTTCCGGTCTGTTGTTTTGACTACTTTTCCTTTCCGATATCTGGTCTACATTCATATTCATAAATGCATACAGAAATTTTTTTCTCATACCGAAAAGACTTTCGACAATCGAAAAGAATTATATACCTATAATATATATAATTTTATTATATATAATATATAATATTATTATATATAATATATAAGATTGCAGAAGTGATACTGGAGAGGGCATACATTACATATTTTTTGAATGGAGAGAATACAGAGCAGTTAGTTGTGTAAATATATTGTTAGTTCCTATGTCTGAAGATATAGATAGATATGTATAGATATGTTTTGTGAGTAACTGCATTAGATAAAAATTTACTCGACTTTCCTTCATTTCTATATAATGTTTGAGATCTGGAAAGATTCTTATCATTCTATCATTAGTAGTTTATTACTATAATGTTTGCTATTGTGTCAGTTCCGAATGCTTTAAGTGATTTTCCGTCATTTATGGCCAGAGACTGAATTGTTAATAGGCTTAAGGTTATTAGCTATTACGGCTATTTGGATAAACCTTAGGGCATTTCTTTAGATTCTTTTCGAAATTCTTCACCCATATATTTACTTATCTCAGAAATTTTAACCACATTTTAACCACACAAACCAGGTGTGTTTATCATTATCCGATTATCATTTCCCATTATTACCATTATTTACCATTATTATATTGTGTTGGTAATGTGTTAACCTGTGATGTATAAGTAAAAGTATAAGTATAAGTAAAAACTGTAAGTATATATTTTTCTTTCGAAAAGGAATTAATAATATTCATGTAGATATTAATAATGGATATATTATTATATATAAAATATTTTAATATAACTTATTTTATACAATATTAGTTATTTCATTTTAATAACGTTTAAAAAACTTTATCTGGCAATACTTTTTATATTGTCAAGAATATTTTATATCCGGCAACATATATATGGGGTTGTTTTTTCTATATGTAGTAACAATAACTGTTTTAGATATATTTCTGAAACTTGCGCACTTGATACCAACCCTCAACATTTGGCAGGAAACTTGTTAGTTGCGGAAGCACATTCAAAGGGAGCAAATATTGTTTAGGGGTGACAACAAAAATGTAAAAGTGATACGCACCCAAAAATTTTTACGTTGCAGTCGATTATTTTTGCTTCTCGTTTTCGGTTGCAGATACTTTTAACATTTTTAGTGCAAAAGTGGTTAAAAATATGAAAAGTAAATTTATTTTTAAAAATATTGCAATATTTATATACAATATATAATTTAAATATAAAATAATTAGACAATTATATACTGCAAGTGCTTAAATAAAGATAAAAGCAGTTGTGCAGCATCCGAAGATATGCAAAAAAATCAATATTGCCAAGGACGTAGGTCGGGAAAAAATATATATAATTTCATTATAAAAAGCAACGGAATAATATTTATAATTGTTACTTTATTCAATTTTTTTTTGTAATTATATAAAATTACTGAGATTTATAAATAATTATTTTTATTTTATTAAATTTTTAAACAAAATATGTTTCGCCATATTGAGACTAGTCACCCCTCTTTTAACCGTGTTTTGTTTGTGTTAATCCGGCGAAATGTTGTAATAATTGATTTTTAGTTTTTGTTTGTTTTGACATAATTCGTGTGATATTTTTATTTTCGTTTTTTTGTTCTTTTACTAAAAATATTTTTTAAAATATTGTTTCAAAGAATTAGTGCATTCAAGCCGCCTTCTTCTTTCAAGACACCAGAAGGCCATTTCAATTAATTTTCTTAACATCTTGCACATCTTGAATTATTGTTTTGACCTAGTAAATCTTTTGTGCTTGGTCCGATGAGAAATTTTTTATTTTATTTCTCATAAATATTTGTTGAAATATTTTTTATGAAGTGCACGAGTTTGTTGTATATAGTACCAAAAACATTACAGAAAACTTTATAATATAAAGTGAGTTTAAGTGTTTTACATAAATCACAATTTTTGGAAACATATGTATCTAACAATAGCAACTTAATTATATATTAATTAATTGGATTTTTCGCAGTTAAGGCTAACAGTGTTGTGTTTAAATTGATTGTCACTTCTTTTGCATAAATGTTTGCTAATTTTTATTTACCCAATTAATGTTATTATTGGTTTTTTAATTAAATTCTGCTTTCAAATTTTCTATCGATAATAGGTAAATTTCTTTTTAATTTACAAACAATTTTCAGTTTATATATTTTCCACCGTACTAACAAATCATGACGTATTACTTAAAAAAATTCATTAACGATAAAAACAATTAAGCTAACTGCACTGACAAACAATATGTTTAACAAAAAAAAAAAAAATAATAATAAATTACTGAAAACGTGTCCAGCTAATTTGGGAGTTTCAACAGTTGTTAATCATACAACCATAGCTCTTCATCTGAAATTGTTTTAAGTTAACCGATATAATTTGAGCGACAGCCAGGCGGAAAGGCATACGCAGATTTGTAGACACTTTGATAGACAATCCGATAAAATGCATGATTTGAGCATGAATGGGCTTCGTGTCGAGATACATTTTCCTGTAGTGCAGCGCATAAAAGCGTTTTGTAAATTGAAACCTTTTTTATGATGATTCAATTAACATTTATATAATCGAATTGTTTTTTGTTTGCATTTATGTAACTGAATTTATTGCCGTGTCTGAACAAAAAATAGGAAGTTCGTCAAATAGCGAAGTTAAATCAAACCAGAAACTGCGTCTGTAAGCGATTATTTAATCTTTTAGTTTTGCATAAATGAGTTATTTATAATTTGTACTCTATGGGGTGTGAAAAAGTTCGTGTTTAATGATTTATTTGAGATATATATCATTTGTGAGTAACATCGAGGGGTGCCTGATATGTTTATAATACAAATAGTTAATGATATTTGCGTATATCAAAGTTATTTAATTGAAATGGATGTATACAATAATAGGTATTTGTTTCTAACGTCAGATAATGATAGTGTCTCTCACGTTTTCTTAAATATATATAAAGTGTTGTAGGTTCATTAAAAATTATTAATTTAATAAAGTAAGAAAATATTTATTTTTTCCTGAAAATTATTATTTATATAATATTTTCATATTATTATCAGTATTTGAGTAGATTTAAATGTTGTTTAAGGATACTTGATAGTTTACAAATTATCGAATATTTTTAACTATTTGTAGATACATGAATTCAGTTTTTTGAGTACGGTTTTCTGGTTTAGGATGCATTTCCTACTTGTTGGTGATAGTCAAAACTTATTTAACAACAACAAGATTATCGATTCAGAGTCTATAACTAATTGTGAATAAATCATAATTGCTGGCTTTAGTATCTTAACTAAATCTTGGTCTCCTTTATTAATGTCTTTATGTTCTCACTTAGCTTAAATTTGTTTTCATGTTAAAAAACCAGCACAATATACTCGTTTATAAAAATTTAATTTCCCTAAACTTCATACATTTGTAGCTAAGTATGAAAATTGCAAGGAATTTATATCCAAATATTATGCTGAAGCTGTTTTGAGCTAGTGCACTTAAACACTTATACTCTTTTTTAACTCGAGGTTGCTTCAAAATCCCTCACCTTGACCATTTTGAGATTTGATAACGCGGTGTTGGTAAGTCTGTCAGTTTTCGCAAATAATTTCAGGGTTCTATCCTTTATGTATTTTTTGATGGGATCAATCTTGATGTCTCTGAGGATGTCATTCGTCCTAATGTACCATGGAACCTTGATAAGTCTTCTCCGAGCCTGGCTTTGTGCAATTTCTAGCTGATGAATAGTATATCAACATATATATGACAATGTCATTGAACATGAAATGAATATATATGTATAATAAAGCTACCTTCACCTCTTCTTAATTGTGGATCATCTTCATGAAATCTGACATCATCATGCACAACCTTCTTTCAATGCCCATCATCATCACCATTATATTTTTACGAAACAAAAGACTAGGACAAAAAGCAACAAAAACAATGGGAATATCTGGGAATTTTATGATACATAAATTTTATCATACATAAATTATTCTTTATTAGTATTAGTTATTATAGTTAGTTATTATAGTTTCATAACTTATATTATTAGTTATTATTAGTATTAGCTCCATACAAATTTTTAGCGCATCGCCATCTAGGCATGAATAATGACAGTAGGTCAATGGTATATATTTTATCAACTTATTGGCAAAATTTTACGTTTGCTGTTGCGATTTTTGATAGAATTTTTGTATGTCGGTCAAAAGACTAGCACGGAGCAAGAAGTACATTTTAAATTTTCCAAATTTTAATTAGGGGAAAACTGAAGAAAAAAACTTTCTCAGTATTAGATTCCATATTAATCTTTGAAACTTTAGACAAAATGTAATTTAAAAGCTTTTGTAATATCTTAAATATTAACGTACTTTTATTATAATTTTCTCATATTTAATCTGCTTAAGACCTACTAATGGGATAATAGATCATACGCCAATTGATAATGCACGTTTTACTATTACTGGTTAAAAATTTTAAGAAGTATATTACAGAACCTTATTATTAATTTTCAATAAATAATTGTTTTCTTCTTTGGAATATCTTCGGTTTCCTAAAACAAGAACTTAAAACATAAGCGGTTGATCTGGAGAACTTTTTACATAGATAACTAAAACAAATATATTATATTATTAAATAAATTATTTCATTAACATAAAAAATATAAATAAATTAAAAATCATAATAAAGAAATAAATAATATCTATATGTGTGTCAAATACGGTGTTAAGTATTGTATAAAAAAATATAAAAATTAGCACAAAACCTTGTTAACACAAGAGTTTTGAGTTTAAATATTTGCACAAGTTTGCATACTCTTCTGGGCCAATGTATTTTATTGGCAATGCACTGTCAGTGCCAAAAGAAATTGAATACTTCAACTGCGGTGTATTCGTTTAGAGACATTAACACAGATACGTACTCGCATATCACATAAACGTATCTGAATGGGACTGACTGTCTGCGTTGGAGCAGAGATACGCCATCAGTCTGAATCGAATACAGTCAGTCAAAAGCTTAAATTACATTGAAACTTAATTGTTGTTGTTTTTTGTTTTTATTACCGGTATTCGTAACGCACATGGTAATGCAATATGCGAGACGGCTAGCTAATAAGAATGATAATGCAGTTTAAACAAAATACCAACAAAATGTTTTAAAACAAAATAAAACTTCATTGTTTTTGTTTCTGAAGTGAAACGATTATTTTTAAAATGTACCCTACAGATTTAGTTGGTATACTTAGTTTGAAATCTATTACAAATGCACCTTACAGAAATAGATGTGCAATGCAGTGTATATTATTTTCTGGGAAAAGCAAATATAATTTTTAATTTTATTTTTTAATGAAAGTAGTGGAAACAATCTTAAACCAATGGTTTTTGTACTATAGGTATCTTATCAATTTTTCACACCAAATTTCTAAAGATATTATAGAGTTTGTATAGTAACCCTAATATTTTTAATAATATTTATATTTATTGAATGTTTTGAAACAAATTGATTAGAAATCAAATTATAAATCTTGTCAAAATAATATCCTAAAAAGTATAATAACTACAGTTTAAAGAACAAATCAGCTATCTAAAAGTTTTTACTATTCAGTCTATTTTTTATTATTGTACGACCAAAACAGTTCATTTTATTATTTTTACTGTAATGTAAAGTTCGATATCAATGAGGCATAAGCATGGGAAATGATTTTTTACTAAGGCAAGCAAAAAAACAAATAAGCACTTGCTTTATTCTCAAAAGAAGAAATCATTTTACTTCATATGTCAAATGAAGTCTTTCGAACTTCTTTTCTTACTGGTTTGATAGAGCTACCATACCTTAAAATTAGGGATATAGTCAAGTGTATAGAGTTGACAAGGCGGTTCACTTTTGCTTACCTATATGTGAAGTTGCGGTTTTTTGAAGCGACGGTGTTCGTTCCATAGATATTTAAGGTACTTCATTTGAGGTCTGGCCTATAGATGGTGGCTCTCATCCGTGGTTTCATAAGGGGCTTTTATTTGTGGTCAAATAAGTTTTGGTGTATAAGATTGGGTCTCCAACAAACCTAACCATTTATTGTAGAACGAACATTGCAAAAGTGAAAAATTGACATAAATGCTAAGTAAATTTATCGATTAATTATTTAACTATTAATTTAATGAATTTTATTTCATTTTCAGTTTAGTATAAGTAAACATAATTTTTATTTACAGTTCAGTGTTTTATAAATTTACTTGTCTTTTCTTTGAACCTTAACCCATTAAGTACCAAACAATTTTAGACTTAAAATTTTACAGTGAAATTTCCATGGTAAATAGTAAAATAAAACAAGTTTAAGTAAATGAGAAAAGTTTAATATTTATTTGAAAAATAACTCTAAATTTATTTTTACCTAAAATATATAAAATATTCTTTGAATATTAAAAAATATTCAAAGCTAGCCATGTGGTGGTCCGAAATGGGTTAAGATGATTTTAATATCTGATTGACTAATTGGTAATATATGATTTAATTTTAATGACAGTTATAACGTACAAAATTTTTTTTTTTGTATAAACTATTGTATTTAATAGAGAGGTTTATGTACAGTTATGAATTACAACAACAAAATTTTTATTATTTTTTATTAATTGAATTTTTTTTGGCTTCGAGTATTGTCAAATACCTATTATCAGTGGTCTTTTTTTTAATTATTTCTTATATATAATTATTCTTCAATAATTTTTTTTAAGACTGCCAGTACCAATGTTTGAGTTTGTACCCTGCCAAATTTGAAGCTCAGAGTCAGTGTTTATCAGTCAACTATTTCAAAGTCGTACTTGACTTGTATCTTCTAATTTGCAGTTTGGTTAGTTTACTGTGAAAGTTTATTAACATTTTAAAAATAATATGAACAATGTGTTCTATTAGAACGAAACCATAAACCAGCTGTAGATTAATTGAATTACCTAATTGTAGTTTTTTTTAATTGTAAAATTTCAATACATTTGCAATATAATATTTATACACCGTAATAAGTGAATGAGATTTTTGCTAACTTCATTTAATTATTTCAATTTAATCTTTATTATTATATTTACCTATATATAGTTATATTTAATATAATCAATTACTTTTCAAAAAATATTGAGAAAAAGCAATCTATCAGATATGTTTATATTCTTTTTATAAGTCTGTATATAGCTTTATTTTACTTTTCTTGGGAAACATTCATGTCCCATGTTATTGCTAAAAAACCTATTGTGTAGAGCTGTATCTAGAGTCATGTATTACCCATCATTATGTGCTTTCTATTGTAGTAAAAATTTTTGATTAAACATAAACGATTCAAGCACGAATGTTTTAAAAAAAGCTTGTTTCGGTTTATTGTTGTCATGGAAGGAGAGCAACTTCTAAACAGGGTAGCGAGTATGGCGATCGAATGAATGAGTATAATTGCTTACTAAATGAGCTAAGTGAGGGGTGCTGCGATCGTATTTCTCATTGGACTTTTTTTTTAATTAAAAGTGTATTTTTTTTTTCAATTTATCTTCTAAAATTTGTTTTTTTGCTTATAGTGACTTGGAGTTTAAACTGTCGAACAGTTGCTACTTTTTTAATGTTGCAATCAGAAGTGATCGTTGGTAAGCTGCTCTCTTTGTTTACGCGTAGACGTCTAACCATTCGCGACGTTACAAGTATAGATACAAGTATACCATAGATACAACTATACTCGGTGACTGTTAAAAACTATAAACATTAAAGCAATTGATCAGCTGTTGATTTGTGTACCAAACGAAACTAGAGCAATTTAATTTTAATTATTGTTTTTATTTATAAAAAAAATACAAGAAATACTTGGCTTGTTGATATGTGCTTATCAGTGATCTCTGCTTTTGTCTAATGCACTAAAATCGTGTTGAAAATTAACTTTCAGTAAAAAAAAGTGAAAACCATAAAAAAAAAGATTGTTTCAAAACGCGAAAAATAAATACGCGATCAGTACAAACGCGTGACCGTAGTTTTTAATTGATTTTTTTTCTTTTTTTTTTTGCACTAGTGAAATTTATAACTTTTTCCTAACTTTATTGAAATGTATCTGAGAGTGACTTTGTCAATGTTTTTCATTCAAAACTTTACCTATTCACTGCAAGCAACATTAAGCACATTGACTACGAGTATTCCTGTTTTTATTTATTTTTACCTTTAATGTTTTAGATTTTTACTTTTATTGCATATTTTACTACTTTTTTTTTCTTTTCTTTATCTGATATTATGTACTTAAACAAAATTCCATTTTAAATTTCTACAAAATGCAATCTATCTTTTTTTTTTAAGTTTTGAGCTACAGCGTTCAAGGTTAATTTCAAACATTTTTGCCCTGTTGTCATTATTGTTAAATAGTTTTTTTTTTCTCTTAGTATCTATAATTATTATTGTACTGTGATTCATTCATGCGGTTTATTATTATCAATTCCACACGGAGATACGTGTTTACGTATGAACTCATACCGGTCTTACTGCTTCTCAGTTTAATGCCAAAAAACCGATGAAATTGTTTTGATTGATATACTCGCGTTTTCAACTCGTAAAATTTATTCGTATGGACAGTGCAATATTTATTTTCAAAATTAACATAAATTTATTTTACGCTCAGAACTTGTAGCTCACGTATTATTTTAACTTCATTCTTTGAAGTAATGTAATTATTTACAGAACTGTTGCCCTGTTAATGGGTTGAATATTTTTTCGGTAGTAATTTGATTGAATTTAGGTTTTCGTCAATTCATTTATAATATAAAATACTTCCGCATAAAGTTATGTTAAATAAATACAATAACGAACTGGTTATGCGTCCGTAATTTAAGGTTTGGCATTTGTACCGAATTTTATTTAGTATTTATTTAGTATTTTGTCCAACCATATTACCTTTCTGCTACTTCAAATAGGTTAAAGGTATATGATTATTTGAACATAATGATAAAAACATAATTTGTATTATTTGATTTTATGTTTAAAATAGAAACTTAGACTCAAATCTTTGATACATTAAAGTTGTTTTATATTTAGACGATTAACCGAACCGGTGCGTTTTTAAAAAAAGTTTTATAGATGTTATGATTTTTGACTGGAAGTTTTTGTTAGGCTTTTCCTTGCTACTTTATTATTTCAAAATATATATTCAAAACTTAACACCACCTCATGACTAGTTTGTGTCTTCGAAACACTCGATATATGTTAGGCATTTCCTTAAATACCTTATTATCTCAAAATATATAATAGAAAATAAATAATATGTAAGACTTTTCCTTGATACTTTATTATCTCAAAATATATATTCGAAACTTAACACCACCTCATGACTAATTTGTGTCTTCGAAACACTCGATATATGTTAGGCATTTCCTTAAATACCTTATTATCTCAAAATATATAATAGAAAATAAATAATATGTAAGACTTTTCCTTGATACTTTATTATCTCAAAATATATATTCGAAACTTAACGCCACCTCATGACTATTTTGTGTCTTCGAGACACTCGATATATATTAGGCATTTCCTTGGAAACCTTATTATCTCAAAATATGTAACATAATAGTAACTTGACACCACCTCATATGACTATTTTATGTCTTCGAAACAATCGATATAAAACCGATTTAATTTAAATCATTGGATTTTCAAACGTCATATAACAAGGCCCTGTTTAAGACAACATCAAAAACTATTCTATATATGTTGAAACAGTGTCATTTCTATTTCTATTATTTGATTTTATGTTTGAAAATAGAAACTTAGATTCAAATCTTTCATACATTAGAGTTATTTTATATTTAAACGAAAAGATCAAGATCAATAGAGTTAGTAAGTTTCTTAGAACCTTTTTTTAGATGTTAAGAGTTTTCTGACTGAGAGTTTTTTTTTGTGATGGTTTTCTTTGATACTTTATTATTTGAAAATATATAATAGAAACTTGACACCACCTCATATGACTATTTTGTGTCTTTGAAACAATCGATATAAAACCGATTTAACTTAGATCATTAGATTTTCAAACGTCATACATCAAAAACTATTCTATATATGTTGGAATAGTGTTAGTGACAGTCTTATAGAGTTACTTCTTCTTATAAATCCCATGATTAATAGGTGACGAAAAGATCAAAATCAACAAAGCCAGTGAGTTTTTTTAGAACCGTTTTGGTTCCATAGCTTTTCTTTGGTTCCTTATTAAATAAAATTTATCAAAATATTTAATAGAAACATAACTTTTCCTCATGTTACTATTTTGTGTCTTGCAAATACTCGATATAAAACCGATTTAACTTAGATCATTGGAATTACAATACCAAAAACTATTCTATACTATATGTTAGAATAGTGTCGATGACAGTCTTATAGAGTTACTTCTTCTTATAAATCCCATGATTTATAGGTGTGCTGCATATTGTAGATAAAATAATTCCAAAAAATGTCAAGAGTTCTTTTCGACAATATCTACTGCCTACGTTTCTAGTCATTATGGTTTCCGGCTTTACTCCCGTGTTAATCCTAGTTTTTAAATAGGAAAAATATACTTATTCCAACAATAAGTGTTGCTGTGTGAATGTCGCCTTTCGCAAATTTAGAGTTGCTTTTAGGAAGTATTTAATATATCTTTAATATACGTATTTCATTCAGCAAATTAAATGGCCTGTAACCAAAGTGAAGGTATGGCATTAAGTCGTCGTAATCAACAACATTAAATTTGTAATAAAAAACTTAATGTAGAAAGAAGTAGAAGTTTTAACGAAATTTTTTTATTAAATATATTTATAAATATATATTCATTGTAACTATTTGATAAAAATAAAAAAAAAATAAATAAAAGTTTTGTTTAATACTTACATAAATATTAGTCTTTGTGAAATTTTACGATTGTTGTCTTAAATACTAATATATAAATTTTTCTTGAAGGTTTATATTTTATTTAAATAATGAATATTATATCTGTATGCTAGAACACATATCTTCATAAAAATGCTAGTATATTTGAAAAGATTGCTTAGGTTAAGGTTCATTCTAAATAAGTTCAAAGTTTAATTTATTTTTTTTTTGTGTTGAATTAAATTTTCAAAACCTTTCTCGATTAAATCTGTTTTTAATATTAATAAAATTTTAACTCTGATAATTACTTCTAGTAGTGTTATTAAATATATGTGGGTATATAAAAAAAATCATATGTTTAAGCTTTGGAAACAAACTCTGATAATTACTTCTAGTAGTGTTATTAAATATGTGTATGTTATGTATATAAAAAAATTATTTGTGTAAGGTTTGAAAACAAATTAATTATATAGTATTAGTTATACAGTATAATTGTATAGATAAGTAATCATGCACATATAGATAATTAACTGCATTATATATTAAATAACTAATAAATAATCTTTTTATTTTTTCAATATATTGTTTTAAGCTGTGTAAATTTTGTTAAGTTTAAGTCATACAATATATTTAGATTATTTAACGATAGAATTGAGTTATTATAAAACTTTTCTAAATTTATTTAAAACTATTGTTTATTTTAATTTAGTGCGAAATTAGCTAATGTAACTCTCTTCAATAGTAGAAGTATTTATTTGCTAAGTACTTGATTTTTTGCATTGCTTGTCATTGTAAATTTTTTTGTGACGACACATGTACTTAAAATGAAAGCAGGGCCATAATTTGTAATGTCATAAGTAACACCTTGTTTTTTTTTATTAAAAAAAAGTATTCACTAATGAATTCAATAGTAACGTCAATGTTTTGATGGATTGACAAACAAGCTATAACGAACCAATAGTATCAGCCCTAAAGTAAACATACTCTTCTTTGCATAAATAAACGATTTCCAACGACAGTAGTTTTGGCTTAGGGCGGTCTTTCACCTCTTTCGTTGGACAATACCAGTAAAATTACCAATATTTACGTTTGTGAATGGCTTGTTAACGTAGTTACTTTATACTCACATTTTTTTTGTCAATTTTAAGCATTAAAATTTTTATATCTTTTATAATCAATAAATAAATTAGTAACTTTTGGTCGAAAAGATTTCGAAAAATAGGTGGCTGACATGATAATTTGTACGGTTAGTTTGATTTGTGCGTGTGCATAATTTTTATTATTTATCAATTCAAAAATGTGTTTTTGATAAATACATAGATATAAATGTTTTGAAAAAGAATGCATAATTATCTATACCATTGTATTTTTCTTACATGCTACAGTTGATCTTAACCGGCTTTTGATCTTGAAAAAAATACTTTGAGGAAATTAAAATCTAAAGGTGAGGTGTGTTATAAATTATTACAAAGTTTGCCTTTAGACATACTAATTATTAATAATTATTAATTATATTTAATTAGTAATTTGAAATTATTTTGTACCCTACAATTTTTAATTTTTTTGCCTCATTTTCTGATTTATCTTTTATTGGTTTAATGTATTAAAAATATTTATTGCGTTATTTGCAAAAGGGTTAAAAAAAATTCAGACTTAAAAAGATGTAATGACACTTAATTTAAAAATTTACTTTTTTCTTCTCGAAAAAATTACCGAAGAATGGTTGGATCCTATTAAGAACTTAGGCTCATAAAATATATTTGACTGAAGATTTTAACTGCGGAAAATGTAACATGCCTGGCACAAGTATTAATTTAGAGTACTCGTTGTCTGAATATCCAACTTTTTTAAAAACATAATTGAAGTTTTTATATCATAAATAGAGCACATACCCAAAAAAAGGAATAACAACTCGCAATGGCTACAAAAATTTTACCTGAACTAGACACTGAATCGAAACGATTTCGCAAAAATGATTAGCTGATATTATTGTGAGAACACGTACTGGTTGACAATTTAGATACCTATTTCTCAATATGACTACAACTTACTTACAATATATGTAATATGACTTACAAGCATAATTGAATAACAATGTGAGGATTAAAGCCAAACAAAGATACTACAATTCGCAAGTGTGACAAAAATTTTACATAAACCAGATACTGAATCGAAACGGTTTCGATCAAAAATGATTAAGTGATGATACAATGAGACCATGTACTGGTCCACAATTTAGACACATGTCCCCCAATATGACGATAACTCAATCAGCTGTATCTTTAACTGCATAATTATGTGTCTCTGTGTATCTCTGTGTATTGTTGTGAAGTAGTTCAAGTAGTCCTCCCCTTAATCAAGAAATTTCAATTCAAACATTATTATTCTTATTTAATTCAATTAATTGTACTTAAAGTCGATTTAACAGAGTATCTTTCTTCAAAACAATTGTTGGTACACTATAGGGCTGTATTAAGAATGATCCATATTATTCCAACTTTCAGTTAATTATAACATTGTTCTTTTGGTCAACTTCCACCTAGTCTTAACATTGTTTTCAGGTCACCTTTCAACTAATCGTTACATTGTTCTTCAGGTCGTTGCATGATTTATATAGTTTATATATTTATTAATTTCAATTATTTCGACAATGGCTTAGAGTTCTACAGTATTTTTTATAAATTGCATCCAGATTAAAATAATACCTACTACTAAAACTGTGTGATCTGATATCAAACTACATCAAAAGTTACTCATTTGGGTATTATCTTTTAAGTTTATTGTTAGAATGAGGAATATAAGTTATAAATAAAATTACATTTATTTCCCTGGAAAGCGAAGTTAGTAGAGTCATAAATATTAGACTAAAATTATAATTATGCACTGCTACTTAACACGACTACTCAAAATGTAGTGTGTCTTCACACAAAAAAAGTGTAACTTTGTGTTAACTGCGGCTCTTTATCAAGAGTTCTTTAGTTGAAATGTATGCGATGGTCATATATACATTTTTCCTGAATATCAATTTAATTTTTAACACATTAGAATGCAAAACGAATTCGTGGATTGAATAGAAACTCAAAAGTAAGAAAAGAATGCCGATTTGTATCTCTTTATTTTTCTTTGCTATTTTGCATAGCCTAAGCCTCGATGACAAATAAGTTCTTTAGAATAACAGTTTCAATCAATAACCTGACAACTTTAGAAACGCGTAAATATACATAATTAAATATGCATATATGTACATATGAAGTCATTCACTGAGTTTTATAATATTTTTTATAAAGAAAAAAAAATACTTTTTTTAAATAATTTTTTTTTTAAATAGTAATTTTTTTTTGTTGCAAATTTTTGGAACAAAGTTTATTTCTCACATTTGTTAATTTGCTCTTCGTTTGTTTTACTTAATGGAAATAAAAATATTGACTTTGGCCAATATTGATTTCGTAAGACATTTAAAGTAAATGTAAAAAAAGAAATAAGAAATATATATACATGTGATTACGTTATATATAATATTGTATTTATAAATCTCTTCAAGGTGGCGCACAATCAATAGTAAAGT
This sequence comes from Teleopsis dalmanni, assembly GCF_002237135.1. Classification (NCBI taxonomy): domain Eukaryota; kingdom Metazoa; phylum Arthropoda; class Insecta; order Diptera; family Diopsidae; genus Teleopsis; species Teleopsis dalmanni. The sequence continues at coordinate 189,034,963 of NC_051846.1, read as the reverse complement.
CAGTAATATGTAAATTTTGAAACCAGTTCTATACGAAATGTCTATGAAGCCAATAAATATTAAGTGACATTCAAATAGTTCATGGTACAAGTGAAAAAGGTTTGAATAGATAAATAAATATATATTAACTATGCGGTAACTCGTAAATAAATGCTGTACTAAATACTAGTCAACGTGAGTAAAATTAAAATACTAAATCATATATTTAATTGCAAGCAACTTGCAAATGTAAGTTTATGCAACTGTACTTTCAATCTTACTTTACTGTAAAGTGGATATAAATATTAAAATAAAAAATTATATAAAGTTTACTTAAACAAATTAGTACAGACTAATTTGAAATAATTGTATTTAAATAAAAAATAGAACGTACTAACAATGGAAGTATTTGCGGGAGAACCACCGAAGGGCGAAGAGGATCTTTCGAAGTATATGCTAGATGGTAAGTAAGCTTTAATATACCAAATGTTCATAAAAATTTATTTCTTACATGGATTTAAGAATATAAAGTAGTATATTTATTGGTGCAATTATTTATAATGTCAGTGATATAATCAGTAGTTTCCATTGCTGCAGTGAATGTTGAAATCTCGTTTCATAAAATAATGTAGATCATTTTATAAATAAATGGAAATTATTATAAGCGTTCGGTTTAATCCAAATTCCAGTTTGTTAACCCGTAATAAACACCTGCACAAAATAAGTATATCCAGCACAAGTATTTGCAGATTCTGCTGTTATGAGGAAGAGTCTATGGAACACCTGAACACCAATTGTGATGCAGAAGATACAATATTCTAGATGCGGACGTACTAGCAGTTGAAGACTTTCAAAAGCTCCCTCCGAAAGAGCTTTTCTCTATATACTAAACTTCTAACTACAAAGGAGTACACAATAGATCAAGCTGGTCGCACTGCATAAACGCCTAAGTTTAACCTATAAACCATTACTATTAATAAATATTGATAATTAAACATTTTTGTCTTAGACATCCTTTTTCAGATTCACCTTCTTTTCGACATTTTTTCTACAGATTGATTTAAAAAAAATCTTTTTTGAGAGGAAAGGAAGGTTATTTCGGAGAAATTTGTCTAAAACAAAAGTATTTCTTAGTCACAAATCATTACTGACCATGAGTTGTTAATAATACTCGAAACAGCGATGTATGGTCAGCCAAATTTTAATAAATTAACAAAACTTTTGTTGTTGTTCTTTCATTACTATTCGAACTCTTCTAATAGTTTCTTTAGATCATAAAAATATTTGTTTATTCATTCGTAGCAAGTTTACTGAAAACACTCTTTAAAACTACAATTTTTGTATTTTAATCCGTTATTGCCACAGACCTAGAACTAGAAGAGTAAAGCAGGTTGCAAATTTATTCACAGCAGATTCATATTAACCCAAAACCATTTAAAAATCAATACATTTAATCAACTTCAAAGTGGGGAAGAAATATATAAATCTGTTGTAAATATTAATTTTTATAATTATATTAAACTGCTTATATATTAAATCTTATATTAGTATAATATATAACCTACATTGTGACCGAAAAGTTTCCGGAAAATTTTAAATAAAACGCAAAATTCTTAATCTTCATCAATATTTATTTT
>NC_051846.1:189022346-189033247 GCF_002237135.1 Teleopsis dalmanni | reverse complement strand
TATAAAATACATAAAATAAATGTAATACATAAAATAAACAAAAAAATAAAATTAATAAAATAAATAAAATGCATAACATAAATAAACTTAATAAAATGAATAAAATAAAGTCCAAAAACAATAAGAAAAATAATAAAACAAAAAAATATTGAAAAAATTTGAAAAAAAATATATAACAACAAATAATAAAAACAATTATGAATAAAATTATGAATAAAACAATTATAAAAAAATAAAAAAAATAGTAAAAAATAACTATAAAAAAATGATAAAACAAATGTAAAAAAAGTTTATAATAAAAAAAAATTATATCAACAAATAATAGAAACAATAATAAAAAAATAATAAAAAAATAGTTAAACAATTATTATGAAATATGATAAAATAAATAAATAATAAAATAAAAATTATTACAACAAATAATAATAAAATCAATAATTAAAAGGTAGTGTAAAAAATAGTAAAACAAAAATTATAAAAGAGTGACAAAACGAATGTAAGAAAAAAGATTTATTAATAAAATAAAAATTATTGCATTAAATAATAATAAAAACAATAATAAAAAAGTAATAAAAAAAAGAGTACAACAATAATTATAATATATAAGAACGATAAAACAGATGTTGAAAAAATATAAACGATTAAAAAAAAATATAAAAAAAGTAATAATATAAATAAGAAAAAAGTTAACAAATACATAAAAAATATGTAAAGAAAATATATAAAAATAATATTTAAAAGCAGGATGTGAAAAAAATAAGTGAAAAGATATATATAAAAAATATACAAAAAAAAAAATACATAAATATATATTGGTATATATATAATTATATTATAAATTATATAAAAATAATATCTTACTAATATATATATATATATATATATATTAACATATAATTTACTTTATACTAATTATAATTGTACTTGATGTGGTATTTTATGCTACTATCTTTGTCACTATATCAACAGCAGTTACTTAACTGCTATAGCTATCTGGTAATTAAAACACTATTTAAATTTAATCAGTATTATAATCTCTTTAAGTTTTAAATTAAAAATGAACTTTTTTTCTAAAGTTGACTATTGTAGTCTTTAAAAATTAAAAGTGGTGGTAAGCTACTGCACCACAACAAACGATAAAATATCGATTAGTTAAAGCAAAAAATAGTTCAAGCTTTTCTTCTTATTTGACCAATACCATTGTTAAAAATATCATTGAGTAAAAAAAGAAACTTCTGGACTTCTGGATAAGTCTAGATATAAACGCAAAAAGTATTCCGGTGTCTCCTATTCGAGTGCCGGTAGATATGTGCTACAAGAGATTTGACAAAGCAGGCTCAATCTGGTTTCATGTTGTTCCATAATCCAATAATGTCGCTCTTAAGCTGGCTCCTAAAGAAATAATCAAATTTATATTGACCTGTCGCAAATAGTGATTGTGTGCCAACTTTCGTCTTTGTCTGGCAGAAGAAGGAATTGCAACTGGAAGTTCCAACGAAAAGGCGCTAAGTCTCATTAGTTCATTAGTGCTATTGCTTCTCGCTATATTAGTATATCCCCGAATCCAAAGTTCCATAGCTGATCATACTTTTACAAAAAAGCTTTATAGCCTTTTAATATAATATATTCATATATTTATTATATATAATCTATTTATATATATTTTATGCTTTGAAGTTAATAAAGAGGCAGTTTTTTTAAATTTTTTAAATAATATTTTATTATTCTAATTAAAAAAAAGCTTAAATGTTTAAAATAAATTATTAAATTAAAAATATGGCATGAATTGGATCTTAATAACAAAACTCCTTAACTAGTGCCTTCATCCTTTCAAAGTCGCCGCTACATTTGCTGCCTGTTGAGCAACACCAATAGCTTGAATTGTGGCGTCTCTGGTATGTTGACCGACTCTTTCCTGTAATTAATAAAAATTTTAGATTAGTAACTGATATTTAGCTTTTTTAGGAGTTTTTAGAAACTATAATAAAATATAACAAAATGTGGATTGTTTAAATGTTTATGTCTGTGAATATTTTGAACTTACAATTTTCTTGCCAATTTTTTTAAGCCAACCCGCTTCAGCTCCCATACTGAAAGCGAATACGACGAGAGCAACAAATAAGAATATTTTATTGAAGTTCATTGTTGAATTATAATTTTAATATGTTATTGCGATTATAGAGTGTAAATTAAACTGATAACAGATTCGAACTTACTCCAGCTTTTATATGAATAGTTTACGTGCTGCAAGAGATAACACAATTTTCAAAAGTAAAAGGGGGTTTTTGTTTAAATTTGCTACGAAATTTTAGCAAAAGTAAAAACTTCCCTACTACATTTTTAAAAAAATCCCATCAAATATGCGGAAGATTTTTAGGTTGCAGCAAAAGATCACCGAAGCTGTTGATGAATGAATGATTCAAAAGAATTATGCTGATGAGTTCATTGGCTTTATAACATAAGCATCTATACTATAAAGTAAATAAAAATAAGGTAATTGTAGTAGTTGAATAAGAAGTGAAAGTTAATAATATATTTAAATAATATTTTTGAGCCAGGAAATTCTATTGACAGTTGCAGTTAAAATGAAATCGTTAAAAACAAATTCTAGTAAAATATAAGATTAGCTACTTTAGTTTATAATATTTATTCTATTAGGATGGAATCAAAAGAAGATCGTAGTAAATGTAGTTTATTTTTGAATTTAATTGAAATATTAGGATCTTAACATAAATTACAAGACAAAGAGGGCAAGTTCTCGAGATAATAAATATTTTGATATTTGAGTTGTAAGTTGTGAAGATAATAGGATTTGTAAATCTTAAGATGCATGAAGTAGACTTCGACTTAAGTCTATATTGTATATCGGAAACCTTTCTACAATATAAATATGCTATGCTTGGTATGCGTACGGTTTCCTTACTGAAAAAGGAGCTGAAACATGTGTTTATAGGTCGGGTATTAAATATTCGTTAGCAGAAATGTATGCGATAAACACACATATCTATATATATATAAAGTGTGATATAAAGTGTATATATGAAAGGTTAATATGTTTTTAATTTAACCTAGAATGTAACTATCAGAACCAGAAATAACAATTTTAATAGATATCCGGACAACAATAAAGGTTTTCAATGCTCATCATATGATATCAAGACGGATGATGGAGTGTCTTGAAAAGCTAAACACCGTTGGTCAAAACGAAATGAATACCTATACAATACTATGAATACTAAACTCAAAAATATTAATTGGGTTCCAGTTTGCGCTGGAAGTTGCGGCAACAAAATTGCAGACAAACTATCTATTAAAGGAGCAGCTTTGTTGCTTGTAGGTCCGGAGTAATTCTGTAATTTCTTTTTACCGATTCGGAAAGTAGAGAAGAAGCAGAGCGCTATACTGAGGTGATCTACATATGTTATTACAATCCAAATCACTTGTAAAGATTTTAAACCTAAAACGATTGAAAGATTGTACGCAATTTTCTTAGTAGTAAGAATCATTACAGAAATTCTAAAAAGCACTGTTGTTTAAACTGCCACCTTACAAAACTGGAAACCTACTTTGAAAAAGTTCATAGATTTTGTAGATATAAAAAGAGCTCTTAAAACAGATACTGGAAGTGTGCCCGGCACAAATCTTAAAGAAAGTTAAAATAGTACAATGGTGGGTATCTCATATCGGATTAAAAAATTAAACTCTACAGTGTCGGTTGCATACAACAATTTATAGAGGAAATTGGGCTTAAAGAAATACTCTAAAGCGTCGCAGTAAAAATACCACAATAAAATAATAATTGTTATAATAATATTAATACTATTGTATATACTGCGTTAATAGTAGGTCTAAATCTAATTGAACCTGTAATTCTTAAGCAGGCTGTTGTTTGCAGCTAACTCACTGGTAAATCATAGAAGGTCCCAATGCTAGTTATATGACTTATGCTCCAATATGATTCAGTTTCACCTAAACTTGAAAAATCTCCTAAGAAAAAATAACGTGAGATAAATCAAAGTAAGAAAATTGCTTATGTTACATCTTAAATTTTTGAGATCAAAAAACCTTTCTAGAATCAAAAACTCCGTATTTGTATAGTTTACTTAAAATGCTTTTAAAAATATTTAATTTATAAAAATATATATATATTTTTATCTAATCATAAAAATTAAAATAACAGAATAAAAGGAGATTTTGAACCATTCAACAATATTATATTTCTTTAAGGTAATGCAGCTAATATATAAAATATCTTGTTATTAATTTCTACTTGATTCGTATGGTTGAAAAAATATTATTAAGAATCTGAATTTTTTAAAGAGTTGCCAAGATAAATAAATGTGACAATTTCAACTTTTAAGATTCATTTGTTATCTCTTCAACTCTGCCGAAAAGGTGTACCAGGCACAGTCTTGAGCGTAGGGAATAGTCAGAATTCACATGTTATTAAATTAGACGAATATGGGGCTTGTGGTTCGATAAGTTTTGAACATTTATGGCATATAATGTTACTACTGTCACTATCACATATGTCTTCGTGCTAAGAAAGTTTTCCTTATAAATGAATATATCCTTAATGTTGTTTTAATTTAAACTTTAGATATTGAAACCTATTTTTAGATTTATAAAAATTAGCTTTATTGTTTTAATTAAATAATTTTAGTTGCCAAAATAAATAAATTATTACTTAAACTTAAAATAATTTTCTTAAAATAAAATCTTAAATTATTTTGTATCCTTTATCCTTTCAAAGTTGCTGCCACATTTGCTGCCTGTTGAGCAACTCCAATCGTTTGAATTGTGGCATCTCTGGTATGTTGACCAACTCTTTCCTGTAATTAAGAAAATTTTTGTTAATTTTCACTTAAGTAATGAGAAGTTTTATTCAATATATATTAAAATAACTTACAATTTTCTTGCCAATTTTTTTTAGCCAACCCGCTTCAGCTCCCATACTGAAAGCGAATACGACGAGAGCGACGAATAAGAATATTTTATTGAAATTCATGTTTAATTTTTAATTTCTTAATAATTTGTTTATGCGCTAATAAACTGTGTTGTAGACTGATAACAGATTCGAAACAACTGCAGCTTTTATATGAAATATTTTAATGCTCAAAAAGATAAGACAAAAGACATCTCACTAGTAAAAGGGGATTTTTGTTTAAATTTGCAATGAAAGATTAATAATTAAAAGAGTTTCCTACAAAAATTGGAAAAAAAGTCCCCATTTGTGCTCGTAAAATTTTTGGTTTCAGTGTGATCCAAGTAAGGCAAATGATTAATGATTTGGAAAAAATTTATGTATTACCGTATTGACTTAAAAAATGGTTTTTAATAAGAAACAAATATGAAAAGTGAAGCACGGAAGCAAAGGTAAAGGATCTTTACTTTTTAACTGATTATTCATAAAAATAAAATGTGTTTAATTATTATTCTTCACTTCCGTTTTTTACTGATGGGGATTTTGAAATGTAGAATAACCATGAGAAATTTGATGTCATAGATGACTTGGTGGAAAACAGTGCTACGCGAGTTTAATAATGTCAATTATTATTGGAACGATGTGGTAACCTTTTTCCATAATAAGGTTTGATTTCAAATTGATAACAGAGACATTATGCTTCCCCTAGGAGAAAGTGATTAGAAAGATACATTAATGCGTTTGATGGTTTCAGATACTGCCAAGCTTAGTATTTAATAATAATTGTTTTAATATATTTAGGCAAGTGTGTGTTAAGGCTTAAACTTCTTTTTTTGCATACTAAATTAAATAACTTTTAAAAGTCTTCTTTAGAGAATACAACTTAAAATAAACTCGCAATTATTCTGAATCTTAATTGTATTACTTTTACTATAATTTATAAAACAGTTTAATTCCAGAATTAATAATACTTTTTATACTTATCAAATCATGATTCCAAATTGTGTGTTAAAAGTGCCATAAGCAGAATTAAGAAATATTAAAATACCAAAATTCAATACTCCTAAAATTAGAATAGCATATTTTTAAAGTTTATATAATGATTTAATTCTTAAAAACAGTAAGTAGATAAGCCTACCATTAAAAAAACACTCATTATCGAATGGCTTCATAAATTTCAAAAGAAAAGCATATACTCATGCCTTGATGAAAGTAGAGACGGCCTGCTAAATTTTAGAAGAGTACATAAGCATAGGTTAATTTTAAGAGGTGTTGAAATTGCTTTATATTTTGACATTGCTGGAATGCGTTATAAACGTTGACTTCGCCCATTAATCACGTTTATGACTGAAACATCGAAGATAACTTGTCTCTAGCCAAAATCTATGCAAGTAGCACAGTAACTAGTTACATTGTGGAACACCCAACTCATTATTTTTACCGAAAGCCCATTCAACCGACCTAAGCCTGCCTTACAAGCATAGTACAATTTAAATTGGCTGTGTATATTGAAAGAAAGAAGTCATAACTATCCAAAGTAATAGTTTGGCCATCCATACCAGACAATTGCTTACATTTTACATGACTATCTTTTAAAGAAAAAGCAAAGACCAATACAATGATTCTTGATATGATATCTTAGTTAAATATATTAGATAATTAAATATTTGTTCATTGTAGGATTGTATTAATAATTAAAATATTAAAGACCTTTAAAAGTTAATTTAATTGCTCTAGCTTATTTGTATAATAACCTATTTTTTTCAAAGCATAAAAATCTTTTATTTCCAAAGTTAAAACTATTAAAAAATTCTTTCTAAAGTTTAGAACTAAAAAAACTAAACCAGAATTTATTATAATTTAATACACTAAGAGAAGAGAAATTAAATAAGGTATATCCATCCGCACATTAACATCCTAATTTTGCTTTCGTATAAATTTTTAATTTTTGTTTGAATAATTTTTTACTCAAAAATTTAACAATAGTAACAAAATAATAGATGCCTCCGTTAGAATAATTAATGTTTAAATGCTTGAAAAGAACGATCTGATTTCCTTCAAAAAATGTCCTTAATAAAAGAAATTCTTCACTCTGCAAACTTGTTTTTTTGAGTGCTGCGTATTGTGTTTAAGGTTTTCTATTTAATATGAAGACATCATAGGTATACATTACGCCGGCTTAGAATTTAGAACTATAAAAACCAATATAAGACAGTTTAGTCTCGCAAAGAAAGTGCTCCTATTAATTTATGATTAACATTTACCATTGGATCAAATAAAAATCGAATAACAAAACACATATTTGCTTATAATTATTATTATAATTATTATTTATTATTTTAATTCAATAAACTTAGTTGCCAAAAATAAATAAATAAATAATTATTAAAACTTAAAAAAATTTTCTTAAATTAAAATTTTAAGTTATTTTCTATCCTTTATCCTTTCAAAGTCGCTGCAACATTTGCTGCCTGTTGAGCAACTCCAATCGTTTGAATTGTGGCATCTCTGGTATGTTGACCAACTCTTTCCTGTAATTAATAAAAATTTTGTTAATTTTCACTTAAGTAATATGAGAAGTTTTACTTAATATATATACAAATAACTAAAATACTTACAATTTTCTTGCCAATTTTTTTAAGCCATCCCGCTTCAGCTCCCATACTGAAAGCGAATACGACGAGAGCGACGAATAAGAATATTTTATTGAAATTCATGTTTAATTTTTAATTTCTTAATAATTTGTTTATGCGCTAATAAACTGTGTTGTAGACTGATAACAGATTCGAAACAACTGCAGCTTTTATATGAAATATATTGCTACTCGAAGAGATAAGACAAAAGACATCTCAATAGTAAAAGGGGATTTTTTATGTATTCACAATGAAAGTTCAGTAACATATAAGAGTTTTCTATAATAATTGAATAAAAATCCCCTTTTCTGCATCAAATTAAATTGATTTCCAGTGATGATGGGTAGTTTACATAAATGCTGCAGATTGCTTAGTCGCCGAAAGAAGTCTATATATAAAACCAAATACATATGTATGTAGATATAAATTTTTATGACATTTGAAAAAGATGCCTTTTAAATAAAGGCAGAAGCATCCTTTTAACTAAAAATTATTATTTCAGATCTACATCTTTCGGCCTTTGGGTACATATTATATAGTACATACATATTAAATTTATTTAAACAATAAGTTCCAAAAATTTTTACTCGTAATACTAGTAAAAAAAAAACAAAAAAAAAGACATGAAAGTTATCTTTTCAAACAAAAAGAACATTGCCTGATATCATAAGCGACGAATAGGCTAGCCCAGTTTCAAATATCAAATATGTTTTATCTAAATATGAATTTCATTTCGATTTTTGCAATTAAGTTCAGTTTTTTATTTGTAGTATATATGTTATAGTTAACACTATTCGTATTATTTTAAACGACGTGTAATAAAGATTTTCTTCATGTAAAAGGAAATCGTTCCGAAAAGAACAATCATTAAGAAGACTATAATAAGCTCAATTGAATAATTGTTTTGCAATGCCATCGTGATCTATTAAGATACTGAATTCAAATCCAAACTTTGTATATAGAAATAGTACATATTATATAGATATTCTTTATATAGAAATATAATGTTTCAAATTTTATAAGAAAGTTAAAAAAATTGTTTATAAATTAATTAAAATTTTTAAAGTTTTACAAGATATGTAGTGATAAAAGGAAAGTTGTTTAGTTTACTGTTTGGTATATATTTTTAGATATTTTTAAAATATATTTCAAAATGTTTTTCAAAATATATTTTAAATATATAATTTAAAATAGTTTGTATTAAAAATAAACATTTCTGGTATTAATTAGTTCTATTTTGATGTAATATAAGAATTCGGTGCTAAAACTCATGCAGAAAAATAGTTTACTTTCTTAAAAGCTTAGCGGTAATGTCTTAACTACAAGATTTGGCAAGAAATAATCTTATAATCGAATTTTATCTTATGTCCAATGTAGAGATAGTTCAGAATTTTTGATACTGAACAAATTCTTATTACTGTAGTATTATGTGACAATCTCAGTCATGGGGCAATTCAGCTTTCCACTATCATATATTCTGATATAGCTTACTTTTCGAGATATTAAGGTGCAAAGATTTATTCTAATTTTGATTACACTTACCTATAATAACTATATCTGTCATCTTATGTTAAATAGTTATATTGCACTTTTTATATTGATCATACAAAGAACAGGTATGTCTATGTTCAAATTTTCAGCTGTAAAGTCAGATATCTTGAAAACTAAACTATACTTACATATTGTATACCATAGTAAAAAAAGAGTCTGAGGTTCTAAATAGCAATATATATTAAAATCTATTGTCAATTAAGTTTGACCAGAGAATTGAAAAAGTGTTGAAACCCTTGTTGACGATCTTATGTGATCGCTGAAGAATACTACTAAAAAGTGATGAATAACATTTTTTATTTCGAAGAAATTATTTTATAACTTCAAATGAAGTTGTTTCAAATGAACGTTCAAGTTTTAGTAAAAACGGTTTTCTGTCCCAATATCAATTCTAATATAGTTTAATTTAAATATACTCTAAGTACACAGAAGAAGATATATTGCGGTTAATATATCAGGCATCTTGCGTATAGTTCGGGTATTCATTCCACAATATTAAATGGCCTATATAATTATTTGATTTTTTTTTGATAATTCAAAAAAATATTAACCCGTTTTTAGCAGTGAACAGCAAACTTTTTAGATTTTCTTTAATCTTCATTATAGAAGTAAGAGATATAGAATGCAATTATGTATACCGTGTAAAATAATGATATAGGTAAGTGGAACTAGTTCGTCTTACACATTTAATACGTAGATTTGTAGCGATACTAGATAAGAGTATCGAAAATTGATAACAATTGCTTAATATTTTTGAAAAATCATCTGTGAACAGAAAGTTTATTTAAGAATGAATATTAAATAGAAAATATATAATTAATTTTTAAATAATATTACTCTCACTAGTATAAGTTAAAAGATTTTGGATTTTGATTTAATGAAACATATATTTATTTTGTTATAACTTTGTATTTTACTTTATTTTTATTTGTTTAACTTAATAGTTAGGCATAAATAAATAAATAATTATTAAAACTAAATTTGTTCTTAAGTCAATATTTTTAATTATCCTTTATCCTTTTAAAGTCGCCGCTACATTTGCTGCCTGTTGAGCAACACCAATCGCTTGAATTGTGGCGTCTCTGGTATGTTGACCAACTCTTTCCTGCAATTAAAAGATTTTGGATTATAATAAGAATTTATAAATAAACATTTTAAAAATTCAAAAAATTACTTATTAATGATATTTAAAAATATTTACACTTACAATTTTTTTGCCAATTTTTTTAAGCCAACCCGCTTCAGCTCCCATACTGAAAGCGAATACGACGAGAGCAACGAATAAGAATATTTTATTGAAATTCATTGTTGATTAATTATTTGTTTATAATTTTTTGATTTAATTATTTGCTTATACGCTTGTAGAGTATATTTTAAACTGATAACATTTTTAAATTCGTTGGAGCTTTTATATGAACACTTTCCATGATGCAAAAGATAACAGATTACTCAAATGTGTAAGGGGAATTTTTTGAAATAGTTCGGATGGTGATGAACAACGCTCAGGAGTTTTCTTTGCTATAATTTTTTAAAAATCCCACTGCATCAACGGAACTCTTTTGATTCCGTCATAAAATTGTTGATGCTGATAATGAATCACAAAAATTGATTCGTATGTTGCCATAAACGCACAAAAATGAATGTATAAAAAAAAATGTAAATAAATTTTTATGAATATGAGGTTATTGGGGTATGGACATTTTATTGTTAAAAATTTTTTAATAATCATATATGTACTTCCGTGGTATCACAACGTCACATTATTGTGCTTAAGAGAGTTCTGGTGTATAACG
>NC_051846.1:189014199-189022246 GCF_002237135.1 Teleopsis dalmanni | reverse complement strand
AAATATTAAATTTTTTAATTTAATATAATTTTATATAACAATAAAATAAATGAAAAACATTTTACCTGCGAAGTGCGATTGTTATATAGCTAAGATACATTTTTTCATGTCAAATATTTATTACACATACCTGTAAAAGATAGAAAATAAATTATTAGTTAAAATTTTAATTATATATTTTATAATTAATATTTTTTAATATATTTAATTACATGTATTTTTAAATTTAGTATTTATTATGTTTAACAAATTCATTTTAAATTAATTAATACTAAATATAGGCTTTTAAACAATTATCAAGCAGCTGCGAAGCTAAGTAAATTCATGGAATTCTCGGAAAGTCGTCTAAATATTTCGTGACATTAGCCATTGTGAGCACAACGCAAAACGGCCGCTGACCCCTTGCCATTGACCATTGACCAAAAAAGTACCAAAGTCAAGTCGTCGGGTTATGATAACATTTAGTTTTGTCTCAAAACGTAACTACAGTTTTTTGTGTAAAATTATAGGCCCACGTGCCTAATTTCGGAAGCAGTAAAAACACAGAGCAGTTCGCTTTTAATGTTTACAACCAATAAAAAGCCTACTTCTGTTTCTTTAAACTTTAGGTTAAAACTAAAAATAGAAAAAAAACTGTTTATTTTGTTAACAACTTTAACGGATTAAGACATAACTAATGTAACTGAATTTGGTTGTTAACAACTTTTTAATTTCGTACTAACTAAACAATGTTTTTACACAAGACAAATTTTTGTTACAGTGGTGGCCAAAACTATTGAGCCCACTTTAAGCACAACATGCATGTGCATGAGTATAACAAATCAATGCATAAAATGAAAGAAAAAAATTATTTATTAAAAATTTTTAAAAATATTATATTTACGTGTTTTTGTGAATGAGAAAATTGCAAAGTTTGATTTTCAGATTTATTTACAATTAAAATTCAAGGTTACAAACTTGTTTATGTTCGCTTTGTTTTCCAAAATAATTGCCAAAATGCGTTTTGATTTTAATCAAAACAGTATAAATGGAAAATTTTTAACAGGAAATTACCACACTTAAATCAAAATAAAACAAAAAACATATTTCCAAATACTACATTTACTTAAATTAGGCACGAAAACGTTTTTGGCCAAATCATTGCTTAAATAAATATTTATAAAAATTTTTAATTTTTGCTACTGACCAAATTTCATTGATAAAAAGAATTCAAAATTCGTGATATTTTTATTATAATAAAGACTTAAACTGTTTAAATTTAAACGGAACAATTAAATTATGTCATAAATAATTCTAACAATATTCAAGAATTTTACCTGAAGCGGTTACTCAACCCAAATTCGTACCAAAAATAAACCTTCATCAAAAAAATTTATTAGATTTGAGTAAAGTTTCGACAAAGAAGAGTAAAAATAAAGGAAAAGTAAATATTCTGTATATATTTTATTTAAGTTTAGCGAAGCTTCTTATGATAATATGTAACGTCTTATATTTGACACGTAAATGGACGGATAACTCAAGGAAGTGCAACAATTGTATTAAATAACAATTTTTTATATTATTATTATCAAATAATAGGCTATAAATATACTCCGACCTAAAAGATCTATTGTGTGCCGAAAAGCCCAACTAAAACAGTTCTAGACATTTTAAAAATCTTGTTATTGCTGTGGTCTTAATTTTACTTAATTTTATTTGGGACCAAGATCCCGCTTCTAAGGTAGTTAAGTCTATGTCTTCTCACCGTTGGACAGTTGCATAGAACATACTTTAATATTTCTTTTTTCTCAAGACAGAGTCGACAGGAATCACCTTCTTCCTTATTTTTTGTATTAATAATTTCTTTTTTATTATTATTATTTATATAGGTTAATTAAATTTAAAAATTTAACTTTATACATTAATTATAAATAAGTATAACTAACCTAACTAAATTGACATAATTAGTTTTTAATTATTCATTATACGATTATGGCTTTCACCGTCAATCGGAATAATCCGTAGACAGCAATATTAAAATTCTCATTAACTTTAATATTATATTACTCCATATTTTAGAATACATTTGTGTAAGTGTAATACTTTTAATATAAATTAGTAAACTTTTATATATTTTTTTTTTCTTTTTCAGAACAACAAGAAATTATTTGCGTGATCGAATATATTTAGATTAATAAATACAATACTTTAGTATGAATTTGTAATCAAATTTTATAATAATTATTGTGAAATCAAGAGTAGTTTTCAAACTGCTGCTCCAGAAGGAAAGACCAAAGAATAAGTAATTAAATTCTTTCAAACAAATACTGCCTGTAATCAGTAATGAATTATTCTACCTGACTATATGCTAAGAGTAAGAGTTTAAGAATACTATGTGTATAAAAAAAAAAAAGTTCCCCTGGGAACGTACTGGATTGATTGATTGATTGATGTGTATAAAATATGTTGCAGATTGAGTTTGAATGTCAATCGGAAGAAGTTAGAAAGTATATATATTGAGTAGGCTATAGTGATAGTGTTCAAGTTACTCTATTTCTTGTGAAAATATCCATACTGGGTATATAGCAATATTAAAGACTGGTATAGTTTACACAATTACACAAACGAGAGAGAGAGTGCGCTTTTTTAAATAATAATTATAAAATAATTAATATTTTTAACTAATATTTTTATTTTAAATTTCATATTCACTACATTTAGTAAAGCTATTTTAATCTTCAGTACTAATATCATATTAAAAATAATTATAAAATGGAATTTAAACTATATACTAGTACTAGTATTTGAACTCAACTTATAAGTCTATCTTTCACATTATTAGTGAGTAAGGGATCGTGCAGTGCGACCTGAAAGATCTATTGTGCCCCTTTGTCGGGTTAGAGTATTTCTTCAAGTCCGATTTCTTTAATGAAAGACAGTATGGATCCTATCTTATCCAGTCTTGAATCCTTGTGATCCATGAAATACCCTCCTAGGTGTTTCTTTCGCTTTCATTAACTTCTTTCACATAGAAGCTAATGATATCAAAAATGCAAAAAACTATATTTATAAATTAAAGTAATAAAATTAAATCCATGAATATATTTAGTTAATAATCATCAGGTATGAGGATTACAAAATTTAATCTTCATAATTTTTATCATTATTATATTATTATTGTTTTCTGCTTTATTTTGTTGGATTTTGTTGCAGTTTAAAATTAATTTGTGGCACCACTTTTGCTTTTGAGTGCACAAACATTAATTAAATTATGTCAAAACTTTTTTCTTTATTTTCATATATTTTTGATTTAAAATTATCTAATCGCGGATTAAAGTGGCAGCAGCAGTTTGTTTAATTGTGGTCAAATCAGTTAACTCCAAAAATAAAAAAAAAGGTTACAAAAAAAAATATTATCGCAATCTGAAGTGACGGTAGTCGCATTCGCATGATGACAGTTGCTTTGGGCTTGGAAAATAGGCGGCGACAATAGAAACAATAATTTTGGACATTATGCCATGAAGGAAAGTTTATTCAAAAATAGTGCTTCATTATCAAGCTTAATATGATTAAATTTATTATTTTATTGTATCTTTTAAGGTTTTATATCATTATAATATTTTTGATTTCATTCGGGCTTGATTATGTATGCAATCTTCTTATTTCAAATTAATTTTTTTTTTTTTGGCTTATATACAGTTAAACTTAAATTTATGTGTTAATGGTAGAAATTAAGAGCTTGGGAATCAAAGAGTAAATATATTTGAATATTTCAATTTTTACCAAAAAATATTTTTTACCAAAAAAAAAAAAATTAATTTACATAAATGAAAAAGAAATAAACATAAAAAATACATTTTCAAAAACTTTTCCACAGAGGTGAAAAATATTTTAGATATTTTTTTTATTGCGGTTGCATTTTTGTATAATTTTTATGTATACCAAAAGACATATAAACGAAAGATAAATATTTATGGATTTGTTGGTAGATAAAAACAATTAATGAAATTTTATAAATAACAAGTGCGAATTTGTTGGTATTAAAAATGTATAAAATACAAACAAAAAATGTATATTGCATTTTTTTTACTTATTTATTATTTTTCACTAGAAAATGCAAAGTTTACTTTAAAATGAAAAATTTTAATCTTGTAGATACACAAAAATTATAAATCTAGAAATTCTATAGTCTTAGTATGGAAAATTGAAAAAACTCATTCTGCGTCTTCTTAATTAGAAAAACCATGCAAGGTGAGTATACGTTCCATCCCTTAGTCAAAATAAGCATTACCCAAGAGTGCAAGTCTCTTGAGGCATGGTATTTTTTATTTTATTTTATTATTTATTTTTTATACTTAAAATTTTGTATCAAAAACAAGGAGCTAAATATATTTAAGTATTTTCAGTTACATATATTCAAAAATCTTTTGCATTTCTATATATATGATTGACAGATACCATTTTGCTTCACCACAATTATTTAACAATTATCGCTACTTGCTATAAATATTACATTCTTACCAATTTAAGTTAGGTCCTTTAGATAGGTTAGATCCAGAGGTCAAGGTCAAAGTGGTTTATTGATTGCAGTGAATGATCAGCAGATACCATTTTGCTTCACCACAATTATTCCATTTAACAATTATCACTACTTGCTATAAATATCACATTCTTATCAATATAAGTTAGGCCCTTTAGATAGGTTAGATCCAGAAGTCAAGGTCAAAGTGGTTTATTGATTGCAGTGAATGATCAGCAGATACCATTTTGCTTCACCACATTTATTCCATTTAACAATTATCGTTTTTTGCTATAAATATCACATTCTTACCAATAAAAGTAAGGCCCTTTAGATAGGTTAGATTCAGAGGTCAAGGTCAAAGTAGTTAATTGATTGCAGTGGATAATCAACAGATACCAGTCTACTTTACCACAACTATTCCACTTAACAATTATCGCTATTTGCTATACATACCACATCCAATATAATTTTGGCCCTTTAGACATATTAGATTCATTTAGTTGCCTTTATGTAATTTAAAGAGTTTGTTATTCCCGCATATGACACTCAAGAAAATACTTCCCTAAACATTTGATTTTCTTATTAGCCATAGCTAGGCAGTCATATAGAATGAATGTAATTATCTCTTCTCTACCCAAATTTTTGCTACTACTACAATAAATGTAAAATCGTAATATTGCTTTTAATTAAGACTTTTAAAACCAAAACTATTTTTTAATTTTCATAAAATTATTTTTTGAATATAAAAAATTTAACCTTCTTATATACCATAAATGACTCCTTTTACAATACAATAATGTATACTAGTTAATCAAAAATTTATAAATTAATAACAATTTTGATTTTGAATGCAATTATTGCAAAAAGTTGAATCTTTTTTTTATTTTTTGCATAATCTTTGATTAATTTACGCGATTTTTATTTGAAAATAATTGATAAATTACTTTTTTATATCAAGCATTAATTAATAATGACCATGAACTTTTGAATTAAAAGCTTCATTTTGGGTGTTAAGTTCGGTGATTCCTATTATATATGCAACTATTATATCCAGAATAATTAATTAATTTTTTAAGACATTATATATTAAATTCAATAGAATTTTGTTGGTTGTCAGTAAAAAAATTTTGGCTTCATCTGTAGTCAAACACATTTCAGTGTTCATTACTACGTACTAAATGCAGCCTTTAGCAATTTTATTATGTTGAAGTACTTAAGCTACTTATTATTTTGATACGACTAATACGAAACTCGTGCTTAAACACTAAACAAAAGTCATAAAAGCTTTTATATACACTTTTTTGTGTTTCTAGAGGCGATTGACCCACTTTAAAGTCGACGCTTTGCTTGATTTCTGTGGAGTGAACATTTCCCAGTAAAATAATCTAAGTAGTATTATTTATTTTTATTTATTTTCATTTTATACAAAACATAATATTTTTACAAATTTATTACACTGCACATAGCCTATTTAATATTTACCCGTAAGTATTTGTATCATTTTTCTGTCTTTTCATTTTACAAGTGATAAGCTACGATGAAAGTTAATACTATTGTTAAATATTATTTCTTTCCTTTCAATTTTAAACTACAAACATAAAACAAAATAATCAACTATTTACAAAGTAAAATGTGCTACATTTTGAAGATAGTCAACTACTTCTGCTAATGTAAAAGTCAACAGTGCATTCAGTCCACACAACAACACAGCAACATTCAGTCAACAATAATCAATTCATTTCCATATTCTAGTGGCTGCTCTAATTTCATGTCATTAATTCGAGAATAATTGTTTAACAAATTTTAAATAGTATCTATCATCATATAGTGGTTAGAAATGTTCACGTGTATCTTTTCACAGCTTTTACACAGTACAACAACAAAACCTTAAGCGCTAAAATATTTGCTGAAATTACAGAAATAAACAGTCGTTAACCTTAGCAGTTTGAGGTTTTTTACATTCAACGTTTAACGTTTTTGTTCTCAATTTTTAAAACTTTAGAAATAAAATAAATAAAAATAAAATAAAAATCATTAATTTATTTAAACTGTTTTTTATCTTTTTGTCTAGTATGTTTGTTTGATAAATTAATGTGACTTAACAAGGTTAATTTAAAGCTCTGCTTTACCGTTATAATACAGGTCAAGTTTGAAGTTCGCAAAAATGTTGCACTTCATTTTTGTAATTAAAATTTCGTTTTTAAAAATATTAGAAAGTTATACGGGTTCTAAATAGTTTTTAAGTAATAAAAGTTAAAGTATCTTCTCGATATTTGAAAGAACCCATCAGAATATATTTGAAAAAAAAAACAAAAACAAGTAAACACTTCGTTTCTGATACCATAACACAGAAGATACTTAATCCTAAATAATCACTTTCACTAATCATTTTAGGGAACACTTCCTATCACTAACAAATTTTAATATGAGGTACCATAAAATATGCTTTAATTAATAAAAGAACAAAATAAAAAGTAGTATGATGAAATCAGAACACTAAATAAATGTCTTATTCATTGTTATACATATTTGAAAGTAAGATCATCCTGATCAGTTCCTGTATCTCCCATTGGAGCATTAGATCGCCAATGAAAGAAAGATATTCTTTGGAAAACTATGAAAATGGTCGAAAACACACTTCTTCGCCCTTTTCCTTCTTCTCTTTTTCTCTCTCTGTCTATATTTCGCTCTCCTTATGTTTTTCCCTCCATAACTCTATTTCTTTGACTTCCATTAATAAGGAGAACTAGATAAATTTCTTAGTATCTAATTTGCCCTGCATATTGTCTAATATGATTGCTATTATTAAGTTGCCAAAACATTCCCGAAAGAGTGATCCTATATTTTTACTAAGTCACTGTTGAAAGTTCTTAAGTTATTCTTAAGATAATCAATAAAGCTGGTCTGCTTTTTTGCATCCCTCTAAGTAGGCATGTAATTTAGCATGATTGCTAACATTAATTTGTCAACAGTCTTCCGAAAGGCTCATTCCCGAAAGAGTGATCCCATATTTTTACTAAGACACTGTTGAAAGTTCTTAAGTTATTCTTAAGATAATCAATAAAGCTGGTCTGCTTTTTTGCATCCCTCTAAGTAGGCATGTAATTTAACATGATTGCTAACATTAATTTATTAACAGTCTTCCGAAAGACTCATCTCGTGCTCTTATCAAATATTGTCAAAGATTCTTTAGCTATTATATATTTTGTCCCTAGGTGAGCGCATTATTTAATTTGAGCATACTTTTTTAGATGCCTTAAACAAAGAACGTAATTTGACATGAAAGTATGTTTCAGTGTTTTTATCAAACCACTGTTATAGATTTTAGAGCCATGGTATTTTTGCATACAATATAACAGTGATCTGCACTCACTGAATCTTACTTACAGCGACTACTAGCTTTTTGCAGACATCATAAAATGAAGTAAAGAAAAAAATGTTGTTCAAATGATAAAGTGATTGTTCAAGTGGAGGACTGTTTTGAGAACAAAGACATATCTCTATACAAAAAAAATATAAAAAAGTTAGAAGAGCATTGGAAGTGTT
>NC_051846.1:189007527-189014099 GCF_002237135.1 Teleopsis dalmanni | reverse complement strand
AAATATTAACTTTATAGTGGTTTTTAAGGCATTGAAAATTTTAATTAACACTTCTTCTGTTATTTGTCGGATTTATAAAATGATGATATTCATAATTTAATAAAGAGATTTTTCGAAAAATAGTGAACTACAACAACAAAAATTTTCATTAATTTTTTTTTCTTTTATGTAGTTCATAGATTTAATTTTGACTATTAATTTGTCTATAAAATATTTTATCTACATGAAGAACTATATTAGCACTGTACTTTAATACAGCTGCAATGACATCCAACGTACGCCTTTAGCAACAGATGCTGGTTATTTTAGCTGATAGTTTCCATAGTAGTTTAATTCTATGGAATTTAGTAGCCAGCGTCTCTTGCTGTCACTCACATTTTTGATATTTCTGGCTATTATAGCTAGCAATTCCAATTTAATTGTACTTTGGGTACTAATATGTGATGGCAGTTGGTGGTCAGCACTTGTGAGTTCTCAATTTGTTCAATTAATATGAGCTCAGCAATGTCACGAGGAGTGTCTTAGGTTACGGAAAATACTGTCAATTTGCTCTAACGCAATATAAGCAAATAGAGTTTAAGATGAAGCATAGTTAAGAGTATTATCGATTAAGTGTTTATATAGGTCATTCTAGTGTAAGTGATTGTAGTAGGATAGGCGGTAATGAAAATTATTGTTATGGAACATTAATAACCACATATGAACTTAATCGTATAGTGGAAGTTTATGTTAACTCTACAGGGTCATCGAATAACCACCATAGATAATTAAATTACTTTTCATTGTAGTTTCTTTAGGGTAATGTATATGCAAAACAACAACTACCATATTCAAGTTTAAACTCACAGATAGCATATATTAATCATGCTGTACAGGTTAACAGGTTTTTTGGAATTTTCTGATAAGCGAAACAAGTCCCCAAAAATCTGTTGGGCAATCATTAATAATAAAACTCGATTTTTTTTGTCTAAATTCAGAAACCTTTCACAATTAATGTTAAAAACAATGTGCAGTATCTTTGTATAGTTTAGAAGTGACCCAAAAGAACTGTAAATAATTCAGCGTTATTGATACGCTTTTTGCTTCTAGGCTGTGATCTTATTGTCCGAAGTTCAGGACGATCGGGACGTAACTGACAAATATATTCATTTAAATAAATTAAATACGAAGGCGGTTTGATAAGTCAGTAACTTTTTAAATTTCCCGCGCAGTTACTCCAAATGCAACAGTGCTGTCGTCAGCTTTAATCTTGATATGATGTAGTTTATCGTCTGTTTAAATTTTTGTTTGTATTTTGATTCTTATCAGCTTACTGACCCGAACAATTAAACGCATTTATTTAAAAATGTTGGCAAATATTTCGTTCTTTATTTAAGAACTTCATCAGTGCTTATTTTTTATAAAATGCAGTAATTTTTCTGTTCCACAATAGTCATTAGTAATCAAATTGAATGACAAATACAAAAAAAAAAAAAAAAAAAAAAAAAAAAAAAAAAAAAAAAAAAAAAAAAAAAAAAAAAAAAAAATCATTTGTCAATTGTCGATGTTGATCAGCATGGCGCGCCAAAAAAAATCACTCCGTTAACTTTCAGTGTTTTCTAAGCGAAAAACTTGAAAAGTGATATTAAACTCATCACAAATAGTTGAGACAGTGACTCTTAAACAAGATTAATAAAAAGTAATAGTGCCGGATAAAATAAAATATTATTATATTTATTTCTTTTTGCGAAAAAAGTGAATTTTGACTTTGTTTCCGAATTTGTTTACTTTTTTTCAAATCACACACACTTGAAAACAGCTGATAGAGACAGCAAACAAAGCTTAAAAGCTCAAAAACAAATTTACAAAAAAGTGTTGCAAACGGGTAGAATAGCTAAACAAATTACAAATCGCAAATTTGAAAAATTGTGTAATTGTGTAATTAAATAACAAACTTATGCTAAATAAATAAAATAAATAAATACGCGAAAGGACGCCTCAAAACAAAAAAAAAAATTTATTGTTTGATAAATTCTTAAGAAAAATTGAAATTTATATTTTATTATATTATAAATTTATATTATACTTATATTAATAATATATATTTATATTTTTTCTTTTTAAATACATACTATTTTTCTCGTGCCATTTAAAACAGAACTCTAAAGGTTTATAATTAAATAATTAAAAAGTAGAAGCTTCTTTTTCACAACAAATTACTCAGAGACAGTTGGCTGCTCAGCTAACTTCCACGATACCTACCACGATATGCCAATTAATAGATCACCGCCTTCGCATAGCGGAGGCACAAACCACTCACCCATATGCTACTCAACAGCAGATGGTAGTTCTGAGAAGCCAACTACGAACCAAACAACAATGCTAAACAACCAAACCCAAAGGCAACGCTCATACTCGGTAAGTGAAAATTCTTGCAAACAATCAAGCTACCAACCGCAAAGTCCAGCAACATCTTCGAAAAATAACACAGCATCAGCGCAACATGTTAACATATTGCCAAATATATTGCAAAAGAATAGTAACATAGCAAAAAATCCTGATTCACCCAAATTCCGTGGCATGGATAAATATATTCAAATCATAAAAAGAAAACGTAGCCCGAAACAAGAAAATGCTAACAATGCAATCTCGACAAAAACTCGAAAAATAGAAAATATTTCGACAGCGAATCGTTTTGCCGTTCTAGCCGAAGACGATAAAAATACCAGACCCGCCCCTACCCAGAAACCGCCACCCATATTTCTGCGTGAAAAGAATTCAAACGCTCTTATATACTCCCTAACACAAAGTATTGGCAAAGATTCATTCCATGTTGTGCCTCTTCGTAAAGGAAATGTCGATGAAACAAAAATCTCGATCAACGAAGAAAAACATTACAGAGCAGTTGTAAACAACTTCGAAAAAAATGGAAAAAATTTTTACACCTATCAATTAAAAAGTGCCAAAGGGTTAACAGTGGTTATAAGAGGAATAGAACCAGATTTGAATACAGCAGAAATCAAAGAAGCACTTGAAGAAAAAGGATTTAAATCAAAATCTATATACAACATTAAAAACCGCGATAAAGTTTCGATACCACTTTATAAAATAGAGCTTGAACCTGAAGGAAAGAAACTCAAATCGAACGAGGCTCATCCAATTTATTCCCTACAATTCCTACTACACAGAAAAATATCAGTAGAAGAACCGCACAAGCGTAAAAACCCGGTGCAGTGTACTAATTGTCAGGAATATGGACATTCGAAGTCCTATTGCACACTTCGTAGTGTTTGTGTTGCATGTGGCGACTTTCACCGCACTAAGGATTGCACATCAAATAAGAAGGACCCAACAACAAAAAAATGCGGAAATTGTGGAGGTAACCACACCGCTAATTATAGAGGATGTGTAGTATACACTACCGAAAAACAAAGAATGTTTCCAGCATTGCGTCCCCGCTCTCAGTCAGTAATCCCACCACACCCTACTCAAATGCGATCTCAGCCAAATGCTCCATCTGACTCCAACAATACGTGTACACAAATATCATATGCAAACGCTGTTAGAGGATTCACTGGCCCAAGCAACGTCCAAAATTAAAAATTTACTAAACCATCTTCAAATATTGAAAACATGATCCAACTGTTTATGGAAAACATGACACAATTTATGAACACCATGCAAAATATGATGCAGGGAATGATTCAAAATCAAAATATCTTACTTTCAATCCTATCCAAACCATGAATGCAATCAAAATTTGCTTCTGGAATGCTAACGGCTTAAGCCAACATAAAAACGAACTTGTATTGTTTTTACAATCACATCAAATTGACGTCATGCTGATCTCAGAAACCCATTTTAACGAGAAAAGCTACTTTAAGATACCTGGTTACATACTTTACGATTCGAAACACCCCAGTGGACGAGCAAGAGGCGGATCTGCTGTCCTCATAAAAAACAACATTAAACACTTCCCAACTCACAACCTTGAAGCAGAATATATGCAGGCGACAAGCATATGTCTAGAAGAGTACATAAAAGGTCTGACTATAACCTCAATCTATTGTCCACCAAGGTATAAAATAACGGAACTTCAATTCGAAGAATATTTTACAAAGCTTGGACCCAAGTATATAGCGGCCGAGGACTTTAATGCCAAACATACATTCTGGGGCTCAAGACTTATATCACCAAAAGGAAAATCCCTGATGAACGTGATATCAAAACTCGACCTTAACATATCCTCCACTGGCACACCAACATACTGGCCTTCAGATCGGAAAAAAACTCCAGACGTCATTGATTTTGCGGTAACAAAGAATTTAAAAAGAGATCAAATTGCTACCGAGGCATCCTTAGAACTCTCCTCTGATCACACGCCGACTTTTATTCTGATTAGAAACACAACAATAGTCAATCCAAAATCTGAAGAAAAGCTCACAAACCAGCACACAAATTGGCTAAAATTTAAAAAATATGTTAGCTCACATATTAACACCGACACTTCCCTAAAATCAAATATTGAAATTGACAAGGCAGTCCAGGACTTCACAGCTTTACTTCAACAAGCCGCTCGAATATCAACCCCACTCCCAACACCCCACAAACCTATAAACTACCATACATTGAACGAAATTGCAACCCTTATACAGGAAAAACGACAAGTACGACGCCAATGGCAACAACAACGATCCCCCCGTATTAAAAAACAACTCAAGAATCTGACGAAAGCACTTCAGAGATTACTCAAAGAAAAAAATCGCATAGAATACGAAAATTTTATTTCACAGTTGTCTCCAACACAAACAACAAACTACTCCCTTTGGAAAGCCACTAAACTGAAGAAAAAGCCTGTTATACACAGAGCACCCCTCCGACTTACAGATGGAAACTGGGCTAAAAGCGATGAGGAAAAGGGTGTTGCTTTTGCAAATCACCTTAAATATGTATTTACCCCAATCTCTACTTCAACAAAACTTGACTCTCTGCCTTACTCCACACGAAACGACAATATGACAATTTGCTTCAGTAAAAAACCACTAAAAAGCGAAATCAAAAATCTAAATACCAAAAAAGCTTCTGGCTACGACCTAATTACAGCGAAAATGCTGAAAGAGATCCCACAAATCGCCAAAGACCAACTACTTTTTATTTATAACGCTATTTTAAGGACTGCATATTTTCCAAACGACTGGAAGCTATCCAAAATCATGATGATACCCAAGCCCGGAAAGGACCCCGCTCAAGTCACCTCATATAGACCCATAAGTCTGCTTCCAATTCTCTCAAAATTATTTGAAAAACTTTTTATAAAACAACTAATGCCATATATAAATAAGAAAAGAATAATACCTAACCACCAATTTGAATTTAGAGAAAAACACAACACAATAGAACAAGTACACCGCATAGTACGAGTAATTAAGGAAACGTTTGAGAAGAGGCAGTATTGTTCAGGCGTCTTTCTAGACATAACCCAAGCCTTTGACAAAGTTTGGCACGAAGGATTGTTCTGGAAACTTGAGAAACATTTACCATACAATATATCCTCAGTTATCAAAAACTACCTCTCAAATAGAAGATTTGTTATAAAACAAAATTCTTTTGTCTCCAATGCCTTCCCCTTATGGCAGGTGTACCCCAAGGTAGTGTTCTGGGCCCCTTGCTGTACCTGATTTTCACAGCAGACATGCCAACCAGTGACTGTACAACAACATCAACATTTGCAGATGACACTGCCATTCTCAGCCATAGTGACGACCCATTCACAGCCACAAAATCAGTTCAAGACCACCTCAACAAACTGCAAAAATGGCTCGATCTCTGGAGAATAAAAGTTAACGAATCGAAAAGTGTACACATAACCTTCACTCTACGACGAGATACCTGCCCTGCCCTTCGTATTAATGGAAAGTAATACCACAATGCAATGACACCAAATACTTAGGAATGCACCTCGACCGAAGGCTTACGTGGAAAAAGCATATAGAAACCAAAGTAACCCAAATTAAACTCAAACAACAAGAACTAAACTGGCTGATAAATAAAAATTCTAAACTTAATCTCACCTATAAAGTGCAACTTTACAACACAATGATGAAACCCATATGGACCTACGGAATTGAACTCTGGAGCTCTGCTTCTCCATCAAACATTGAAAAACTTCAAAGAACTCAATCAAAAATCCTCCGCAAATAGTCGGTGCCCCCTGGTATATAAAAAACGCAAATATTCATAGAGATCTTCGAATTGACACAGTCACAGATGTAATTACCAGCAACACACAAAAGTACAAAATCAAACTCAGGAACCATCAAAATCCACTTGCAAGCAACCTTACCCAAAGCGCTGGTACACAGCGACTCAAAAAAAACTACATAAACCCGGCTATTCAAGAATAACGCCCGACATGGTAACGAAATTGGACGAAGCTTTGGCTAAGGACAATTAATTATCTACTTTTCTTTTTTCAAATATTTTAATACAGCAATTAGCAGCGAAAATTTATTGTTAGTTCTAAGTTGATTTTTAGAAGATTCAATAAAAATCAAAATAAATTTAAAAAAAGAAAAAAAAAAAAAAAAAAATTT
>NC_051846.1:188989876-189007427 GCF_002237135.1 Teleopsis dalmanni | reverse complement strand
ATTTATGTGTTTATTTATACATGAACTAAAATTGCGTAAAATAGCAACAAAATAAACTTAACAAAATCGTAAAGTGCTTGAATGTGCAACAGTCAAACAGCCAATAGCCAGCGAAAGATACAACAATTTAAGACAAATAATTAATTAACAATAACAATAAGAACAATAAGAAGCAAAAACAACAATACTGGCTATATAACTCTCAATTAAATAAAATTAAAATAAAAAATAAATAAAATAATAATTGTTATTACAAAAATTCAAATTCAAGTTGATTTTTTCTGCGCTTTCGGTAAAACAACGTACAAATATCAAATAGAAAAAAAAACAAAAAAATATATTAAAAATAAAAGCGAAAATATAATTAAATAATTTGCACAAAATTTGTTATCTAATCTTTCATTTTTTGTTGTTTTCATTTTACTATAATTTATTTTTGCAAAGAAGTTAAGAAAAAAATTAATAGTAAATAAATTTTTAATAGAAAAAATTTATAGTGCGTGTATATGAGTGCTAAGTAATAATATTTAATAATTTCTATTAATAATTAAATAAATTTTTAAAATTACAAAAAAAAGTGTATTAAAATATATTAATCAAAAAAATAAAAAAAAATAAAATAAAATGGCTATACAAACAACAACTCCAACAACAGCAACAACAAAAATGCTTAATACAAGATTGCACCAAAACTCCAAATTTCGAGATGCAACGGTAGCCACCACATCATCATCCTCCTCCTCCTCCTCCACTGCATTCAACTCCACATCAACATCCACATTCTTCTACAAATTCATCATATTCGCCTTACTTTGCCTAACAACTGTTGTCAATGCTAGACGACATTCTCCGTTAATTGTGGAAGAACCAGTACGCCGCAATAACAGGCCAGCCGGTAAGTCAAAAACTTCTTTTATTTTTATACTATTTATTTAGTTTTATATTCATTTTAATATTCATTATTTTGTATAGTTTTATTTATTTTTCTATCACTATTAAAAAAAGTACATATAATATAATATGTTATATACGTTATACGTTATTGAATATCGTAATTTAAAGTTGGGGCTCATGTAGTTTTATTGGACATAATTGATTGATTACGATTTCAGTTAGAAAGTGAGATTTGAGGGAATTACATTCGATTACAAATATTTAATTAAAATTAAACTTTAATGACTTAATTAATATATCTACGCTTTAAAAAAATATTATAATAAGAAATGATCAGGAAATTATTGGAATTATGTGGACATGAGTCCATAAATCCTATTAGAGCATGCGAACTGTTTTATTTAATATTGAATGTTTAGGTATATAGATCGGTGAAATTTTGTTCATGCGATTAAAGAACATCTACAAAATGTTAGTATTAACTTCTAATAGTTTCCTGAGATATATTGTTGTATGTATATACGAGTGCAAGTATAAGACATTGATATCTTCCAATGTAGTTGAATTGATTGGGACTTGCAGGAATTTGATTTGTTAGTATTTCTTTTTAATTATTATATCCTTAACATTATGTGCTATTATTAGTATTGTTCCTTAAAAGTAAAATTTATGATGTTCTTAATATTTTGAATATTTTGAATATTATAATATTATGATATTCTTATAATATTCATAATAAATACTTAAGTTAGGTTAAACTGTTCAAATCATTAAATATCCTCACAAGGTTAAAAAACAAAATTCTCATGGATCTGGTTGATATAAATATGGATATTATATATAGTTATTAGTGAATATATGTCACTAAAGTCACTAAACCAAAGGTGATTAGAA
Organism: Teleopsis dalmanni; assembly: GCF_002237135.1. NCBI lineage: Eukaryota > Metazoa > Arthropoda > Insecta > Diptera > Diopsidae > Teleopsis > Teleopsis dalmanni. The sequence continues at coordinate 189,005,639 of NC_051846.1, read as the reverse complement.
TAGCTTATCGCGAGATTTTTTGATGTCAATTAAATTATTGTAGATAGATACTTAAGTATATATTAACAGAAAAAAATTTTAATCTAATATTTCTTCAACGTTTAGAATTAAGATCAATTTCGACATTTTTTTAACCTTGTGGCTTTAGGTTTTGATTACAAATTTATATTTGTAAAAATAATATTGTCTTTTATTGTAAGGAATATCTATATCCTCATTATATAATTATTTAAAAATTTTAAAAAATTAATAATAAAAAAAGACACATTCTCTACTATTCATTATTATGTTTTCTGAAGTTAAATTAAAATTGAATACGAGATATTACATATATGTAGAATATTTTTGATTACTTTGTGATAATAATATGGTCGTCTTATGCACATAATTATTTCACAATTAATGGATATGTGTATATTTATTTATTCTATTAGAAATCCCGCATATTTTAGGTTTGAAGCCCAATTCTAGCATATCTAATTTGAGGATAATTGTTCACAAATAAAGAATAAAATACTTTCATTCATAATTCTTAATTAAAATTTGCAACTAGGGGTTGATATCACGAACCCAACTCCTTATAACTCTATATTTTAGAGAATTACTCTTACTATATTATCTCTTATTATGTATCTACCAAAACACACATTGTTGTTGGTATACCCAAATTTTCTTAGAGACTAGTTCCAATTCTTCATGTCATGGATTTATTTTAATAAAAACACAAGATCCCAAAGAGTTCTGGAATTTAAATTTTTAATAAAAATGCATAAGCCTTAGCATTTAATATATACTCAGTAATTGTTTTTGTTTTTTTTTCGACAATTTTTTTTATAAATACTTATCAATAACGAAATTCTGTAGCTGAATTTCTTTACTACTTTTTTCTTTTTATAATTCAATAAATTATTTTTCATATATATATATATAAATATATAATTATAATTAAAATATAGCTATACATAATACATAAAATATTTAAGAGTATAAATAAAATTAATTTTAGATAATAAAAATATAATAACATAAAAACAAACTGTAGAAGTATATAAGAAAATATTTAGACACAAAAAAAAATATTAAAAACTATATGAAAAATATCTTATAATAATATTATATATTAAACGGGTTTAAAAAAATTAATAATAAAAATAAAAAATTAATTAATTTATTTTACAGTTTATTATATATAATAATATAAACTTAAAGACAAATATCTAGTAAATCTTAACAATCGGTTACTATCATTTATGTAATTATTGAATTCTTCCTAACTAAAGCATTTATATACAAGATGGGAACGATCAATAAAATCTTAAAAAGAATCAAATTTAATACTCTCATTGCGATGGATCCTTATAGATATCAGTTTAATAGTGAGTATAATATAATATAGTATACTGAAGGGTATCTATTGATTAGTAAATCATGCTAGGAGTTTGAATTTACTCTTAACTCTGTCAATTTTATAGTAGGTTTGCTGAGATAAGAAACTATTACTTCTAATATGAAGAGTTCAGCTCTTCGAAAACATAGGTTTAAAAAATTAATGTGTTTTAAAAGTGTTTGCGGGAAGTACAAGATACCCAAAAAATTCTTTCGATAACATTAGGAGCTATAACTTCAGATGTAATTACTTTGGTTCTTTTTGTCTAAATGTCATAATCATTTTAGAATCTTTTAAGAATTTGAAATAGTTTTAAACTCTTCAAGTTTTATACTACAACTTTCAACAGTTAGACCTAAGTAGTTCCCGTAAAATAATGAAATTAGATCTCGGATCATAAAACCTTTGGATCATTGATTGTTACAACCTTATATAATATATATCTTAATATATAATTTTCAATTATGAAATGAAATAAATATAATATATACAATATAAGAATAGTATGCATATTAAAGATATAAAAAAAGCTCATAAACTAATATTAACAAAAATATAACTTTAACTTATTATAATAATCTATATTTATGAAATTATAAAGTTAAGAAGGCAATATTACATCATGTCCTTGTGTGTATGGCCTCATAAAGTCATAACTAGATTTCATATTTTGTCTATTATATTTTATTGCATATCTAGCCTTGACTTAACGATGTTAAACCTTTTTCCGCGGTCTTTGGTTTTTTTATATATAAAGTATTTGGTTAAATTTGGGAAATCCCACAAAATAAACAAAACTGTTCATTACATATTTATGATCGTTTTAATTGCAAAAATTTCCCGATCTACGTTATGGGCTTACCTATGCCTTATAAATGCGCGCAAGCGTAACATTTATGATTTCTAAAATCCTCACACCCTCACGCACCTTTGCTATACCAATAACAGCGGCGATTGTGAGTGACATTTGAACAGGTAAATTGCAAAAATAGGATGACAGATTGTCTGGGCTACTTTCGGGAGGGCATATACAATACACAAATCTAATCTCTTGGGAAATTTGGAAATACACAAAGGCGTGTGTTTTTCCAAAGTAGTGTTGTGGCAATTGTTTTGGGAAATTTCTTTACAACAGTAGTAAAATTTGCAGTAAAAGAATTTTTACGAGATTTTATACGAGTAAATACATATATTTAATTTTAAAAAATTTCCAGATAAATTTCTTTACACCACATTTAACAGAGATGCATTCATGCTATGCAGTGCCATATGAGATGAGGGAGAATTCAATCTTGTGCCTAAGGTTATTTGTTGTGGTTGCGGTACTGCTAGACATTTGGACGTCGTGACAGGTTTCTTAATACACGACTCAGTCACACACATGTGCACATCTACTAAAGATAACAGATACTAAATACGTTTCCTAACACAATGGTGTGTATTAATATTGTTTTATTGTCGAACGATAGATACTTGTTGCTTGTTGCTTATTGTTTGTTGTTTGTGTTGCTCATTGCTCGTTCATCGTTCCTTAGTGCACGGTGTTCGGTGCTCATTGCCCTTGCATTATGCTAAGTTCACCTAAGTAATTCAGTAATTATAGCTGTGCAAGTAAGCAAACTGAATGAATCTCTAGCGGTCCGTATACGAGCACATTTCTAATGAGCAACAGATACTTTGATTGTTTTGTTGCTTTTGTTGTATTGTTTTCAAATTTTAATATTTTATTCACATAAAATACCTACAAATAGTCAGCAGTCAGTGAGCCATAGCAGCGCGCATGTCCAATATAAGTTTTTCTGTCTGTCCGTTTGTCGTCGGTTTGTCTGTCAATATTTTGTTACTCATACCTCAAAGCATTTACTGTGCGTATCTTTTTAATTATATATTTATAAATATATTATGTATATATTTATACTGACTGTATATATATATATATACTAGATAACCCGACAAACGTTGTTTTGCCTTATAAATTATTTCTAGTTTCTAGATAAATTCTAGTGTAGACAAAAAGTAACTTACTTATTATAAGTGTGTAAGTATGTGGTATATGCATGAAATAGGCATGGAGCGCTATGAACGAAAAGGAAAATAAAAATAAACGCCAAACAATATTATTTTTAAGTTATTATAGTTCATTTATTAAATTATTAATTTAAAATCAATAAATTTGTATGATACCAAGTTCCCTGGCAACAACTGTTGTATCTTCAAATTTAAATTGTCTTGGATTGACTGTAAATAATAATAATGATAATTGGCCAGTAACATTAACCAACAACAGTCGAAGATAAAAGCACTCAGTGTGTCTTGGATTAACTATAAATAAGCGTTCGATTTAAATAAATTGAGACATGCATCAACTGGTGAAACTTGCTTGCGGGGCATCCATTTTTTTGTTTGAGCCCATGTGAAATAGCGTGGTACTTGTGAATATATCCGTCGGTATTTGTTATAGTATCATTAGTGAAATCTTTAGAAAAATTTTTAGTACATTTTCCATCTGCCATCCAAGGCGAAGACGAAGAAACGAAGTGGATGTAAATGCTCGATGTACTTGTTGGCGTAGTTACATAAAATATTAAGAAAAAAATTTTTCTTTTTCAAATATATAAAAAAATTTATGTCCAAAAAATAAAAAAGTTTTTGTTAAAGCAATAAGGATATTTTTGCTGGATAGGGACTCCCTAATCACTTTAGCGGTATGAAAAATAGATAGTAGCCGATTCTCAGACCTACTGAATACGCATATAAAATTTGGTAAAAATCGGTAAAGCCGTTTCGGAGGAATACGGTAACTAACATTGTGACAATGTTAATTTTATATATAAGATTAAAATATATAATATATATATATACATATATTTGTTATGTATGTTATGGCTTAGAATATGTTTTGTTGTTATTTTGTTCTTAACACGGCTTAAAGCACATCTGTTGCCTATTTTGCTTGCCATTAGTCCATAAAATATACGAGTACAAAAAAAGAATTCTTCTTCTTAGTCTTTTGGATTTTGACTCGCCCTCAACGAATTAAGAATTTCATTTCATTTCATGATTTTTTTTATTTATTTCGTTTACGTGAGGTGATTATGTTTGTATCTATGTATCTCTGTATCTCTATGTAGTCATGTATGTCTGTTTATTTGTGAATGCAGAGATATTTAAATAGTTTTTCTTAATAGAATTTCTTTTTTTTGGTCGTTTTCGTTTTTAATTTTTATTTATATTTATTTAATGGTGCCAATTTGTCTACCTACTGTTTTCCTTTACTTTTCTTTTAGCTGCATTTGGCGTTTACTAGGGTCTCACCGAAAATATGCATTCTTTCATTGGATTGCACAGATAGAGTGGAGTGTGTAGAGATATATTCTAAGCTGCTTAACAAAGAGGGTTTTTAGCAATTTGTAATAGGTTTTCATTATTATTTTTTTATTTTTTTTTTGATATTCTTGTATTGTTTATTTGGAGCGAAAGGTAAATCTTGTTTCCTGTTTGTTGAAATATTTTCTTTGTTGGTTTTTATTTCAATTTATTTTTTTATATATGAAGATTTTTTTTTTTGATATATTTATTTTTGTTGCTTATTTGTATTTAGCACCTTTTTGTTTATAAAACATGTAGTTTACACTGATTCCATCTTAAATTAAATTATCTTTAAATAAGAAAAGGTATGAAAGAGAAAATCCGACATCTGCCTGAAGGTAAAATTGTAGTAATTTTTGTAGGATTAATATTTCTAACAAATTTTAAGCCAATTTGTAACTTTAATTATATTTAATGGAATTTCATACTATATTGATATAATAATAATAATATTAATAAATAAATAATTCTCATCAAACTTTTAAAAAAATATATGGTTTGCTTCCTTACTTTCTTAAAAAACTAATATGTAATTGTATTGTATAAACTTTTATATAAATAGAGTAAGTTTTACATAAGAATAGAATAGAAGTGAGTGTTGTTGTTATTAAATAAATAAAAACCAGTATTAATCTTTACTCAAATACGTGTATGTTACACTACAGTTATACTTTAAAATGACCTTAAAGTCTTTAAAATTACTTACTAGAACTTTTTATTAACCAGAGTTTTATTTTGAGTTCTTCGCGATACCCATATAAAAGCTAACACTCACACTATTAATCTGTAAAGAAATACGGCTATCTAGACTATTTAGTTACTTCAATGACATTTCATTTACATGTATATTTTATTTAAAAAATAATAAAATAAATTTCATAATTTATCTGTGAGATAAAATAAGATAAATTTTCTTACATTACATTTAACAGATGAGGATAAGGCAATATCTTGACTTCTTAGTTACTTTTCTTAACAACTAATATATTATACTTTAAATCTTTAAAATTACTTCTTAGACTTTTGTTTTATTTAATAGTATTTTATAATAAAACATACTTGACACCCACATCAGCACTATGTTATCATGCTCTACTAACATCAAAACTTTTAAGGATATATAGGTGACTTGATTATTTAGATACTTATTTAGATAAATTATTTAGATATTATATAGAAATTTCATTTACTTGTATAACTTATTTCAAAACAGTTAGATAAATTTCATAAGTTATTTTTAACTTACAATTTATATGTAAGATAAAAATGAGAAAATATGCGAGAAATTTTTTTACACTATATTTAACAGATGAGTATATGGAAATATCTTGCTTTCTTAGTCATTGCTATCCAGCTTCATTTATTAACCAATTAGTTTTTCTCGAACTAAGTACTATTCTCTTTTAACCTGATAACTTTTGAGGAAATATGTGTAAATTTTAAAGAAGTATCTTATCTTATCTTCTTAGCTGGTAAGGAAACTTACCAACTCATTTGTCATACTTTGAAGTGAGATAAAAATTTTTAAAATTATTTTTTAGATCTTTTGTTTTATCCTCCAATATCTTTTCGTTACCCCTACTCAACACGTAAATATTATTATTCTTTATTAACCAAAAAGTTTTAGATAAATATTGGTGTATTGACTACTAAGTTTGTTTTCTTCTTAAAAAGTTTGTGATATTTTAAACTAAAATTAAGATTCCTTTCCAGGAACCAATATCAATCAATATCTTATACTTTGCTTCACTCAATGCCCACATAAGTGGAAACACCATTTCCTATTAATCTGCGAAGTTTCAAGGAAATATCTTGACACTTTACTATCTTCAATAACTTCAAAAACCGTTTCCTTGCTGTCTCCTTTTAAAAACTCAAATTTGCCTTATTTATCTAAAAAAATACAAAATGACTTTTAAGTATAGAACAAAATTAAAAAAAAAAAAATAAATTAAAATTTAACTACGTTAATTTCGCCTACGGTATAAATAAACAATTTGCTAACATAAAACAAGAGTACACTATAAAAAATTCTAACTAACTACAGGCAAATTGCAACTAAACATTTTTCTAGATGTTCTTGAAAATTTCAACAAGATTGTTTTGCCGTCATCAATGCTCAGTATCCAACTAAGAACGCAGTGTGAGTCAACATGTTGGCAGATTGGCCCATGTCAGTCTCTAATCCCCTCCAGCAATAAATGCAATTATTTCCAAATAAGAACAAAATAAGAAATTACTAAAAAAGTAACTTAAATATTATATTTTGTTTATATACATATTGTAAAAAAAAATTTTTTTAATAATATTAATTACATTTACTTTATTTTAACTAAAATACTAGATAGACAAGCTCTGTCTCCCTCTCCCTCTCTGTCTACCGGCTTAGGTTGAATTTATAATTATTTTTATAAAAAATTTAAAAATTTTTTCTATTACAAATCTTTACGTCATTCGTTTAAAATGTAATGTTAAAGGTAAACTTAAACTATTAGATAAAAAAATGAGTAGCGTAAGATAATAAAAAAATTGTTTTGTAATTTTGTAAAGTTAACGTATCTAGATACAATAGTTAGATGCACTCATGCTGTTTATATTTGCGCTCATCAACTGTCTGAGTTATGACCAATAATTAGTATGAGATGAATTGCTTTCAGTAGCTTTTCACTCACTACAGTATCTTAGTAATTACATTCTAAAAAAAAAGATTTAAAAATTTATTTATGAGCTTTTGTTTTTATTTAAGTTTATATTTTTGTATCTTTGGCTCTGTTTTGACTTCGCTAGTTTCTTGCTTGGATTTTCTATGTCTACTCATATTAACGTAAATTATTTGCAACAAATCACCCCACATTTATCAAATGACTTTATCGAATTTAAAGATGAACTTGTGGTTTGTGTTAAATAAATTTAAAAAACAAAACTGAAAAAAAAATTCAAATTAAATTCATTACAAATGTGGTTATAATTAACGACTCATTTGAAAGACTGAATAATAAATACAGGGTGCAAAAATAAGCATTAAAAATTGAATGAAATTTAATAGTGATGCATATGCCGCTATGGTGGAGATGGGGTTTTAGTAAGAAATATGATAGCTGTTAATGACTGAAATGGTTATTGTTAGTAATAAGTGATATATGGTAATAAAAATACATTAATTAGTTATTTAATATTAATGTTATATATAATTTTTTTAAAATTTATTGTTTAATAATATTATAAATAAATAATAAATTCAATATTCTTACACTGATATATAATATTTTTAAACATTATCATTGGGGTTCATATACTTTTTCTTGATTTCGTTAATTCCACGTAGAGCATAGAGCGGGTGGTACACATTATGTATTATAAAATGCACTTATTATTTATTGTTGTTATTATTATAACTCAATAGTTCAATACTCTTACACTGATATATAATAGTTTTAAACATAATCATTGGTGTTCATATTCTTCTTCTTGGTTTCGTTAACTCCTCGTGGAGCATAGGGCGGGTGGTTCATATTATATATTATTAAATGTACTTGTTATTTATTGTTATTGTTATTATAACTCTATTAGCAACTTTGAAATACAAAATAAATAAAGATGCATAAACTACCCGACTAATACCTGAGAAGTATATGGGATTTAGGATTATCAAAAATGATAGTACTACTGTGAATGCCGTAGTGTTTTAATCAGCTCAGTTCCAAGTAAAGAAATCTTACTATCTTAGTAAGGTAGAGTCACAAATCAACCGAAACAAAATAAGTGTGAACCGTGGGACAAGAAAGCAGATAAACTAAGACATAAGAATTAGAACTGCAGTTGGAGTGCACATTAAGGATTGACGTAATTATGTGTTATAATTATATCCTGACCTGAAGTTGGACTAGTTATTTTTTGCTGTACATAGAATGTTGCAGAAGTCACTTTTCATACTAATCGGGATCCTTAAAGATTTCAAATGACTAAGTGCCATTGACTCTAGTCAACAGAACTAGCAGTCACAGTCAAGGTTGCCACTTGAAAATTTTTTCCTGTACCAAAATTGGTTTAAAAAGGTACCATTTCTGTAAAAAAGGTCCAAAATTTTTTTGGACCTTTTTGTTTTTTCGTTCTGTGTTTTTCATAGTGTTATAAATGAACAAAATATAAAATAGTGCAAAGTTGCATTTATAAAAAAAATTAATTGGAAATATCCACAATAAAGTTGGGTCGTCAAAAATGTACCATTTTTTGAACATGAGTACCAAACAAAAAAAAAGTACCAATTTTGGTACTAAAGTATCATAAGTGGCAACCATGGTCACAGTACTTATTTTCAGCAACAACTCACAACCTGTGAGAGGCTATGTTCCAGAGGGACTCCCTTTTTTAAAGGCTGAAATATTGTTCAGTTTGGCTTACAGCAAATAATTGAAAATAATAAAACCCTATAGAGTCTAGTAATTGATGGTATATTTTAAAATTATTTCCTTTTTAAGACAATCAAGTGCTGCTTACTTCTACTAATTAATTTGTAATTTATATGAAACTTTTATTGTAGTATATTCAAAAAGCGAACAAAATGAAAAATCAATCAAAAAGTTCGTATAAGATCCTATACATATATTAAAAACCAAAACACAGTTCAATAACTAGAAAAGAATTTAATTTATATTATTTTTGTTCAATAAAATTAAAAAGTGCTGTAGTAAAACACTTTGATGGTGTTACAGAATTGAGAAAATATTTATTGATCTACCACACGAGATTGTTTCTTTTTTTTTTATTTATTTGTATATTTGTGTGACATAAATTTACACTGAAAATGGTCCGAAATTTCGATATAAAAAATTTAATATTTATGCAATCAATGAGTGATGCAGGATGTTTATTACTAGTATGAACTTTCATATATTAAAAAACGAAACACACTATAATAACTAAAAAAACAATTTATTTATAAAATTTTTGCTTTAATAAAACACTTTATTGTCATTACCGATTTTAAGAAATATTTACTTAATATATTTATTTTAAATTTTTAAATAAAAAAAATTAATAAACTTGTTTATAAATATTTTATATTTAAACTATACTGATTCGTTATCGTAAGGAAATACTTAAATTTAATAAAAATATTTTGCATCCATGATATTATTGTATTTAGCATAAGCCTACGGAACCTTCCTTCTAATACACCCTGTTGAAACTCCAAATTGAGGTGGTCAAGTAACACCTACCATTTTGGTTAAACTATAATTAGCTCGATATAGAATTTTAACTTTTACTCTTTTATTATCTTTTTCAAAGATTACTTAATATACTATATAATTATAAACATACAAATATGCATATATTAATATACATATATATATGAGTGATATACTCGTAGTTATGTAAATTTTGCGTTTGTAGCCTTAAGTTAAAATTTTGGTTTAATTATGTGCGATCTTGGCTAAAAAAGTTAACAGAAACTGTCAAGACTGTGAGACTGATAAATCAATCGATATCTTGTAAGCCCACACACTAAAATCAGCGTCGCTTATACACGTATATACATCACACTATATATATGTTTATATACATATGTAGTGTTATTTTTACATACGTTTTTATTATAATATTTTCCATGAATGAAGTTTATTTTAATGGATGAATGAAATTGCCAAGCTTTTTGTTAATAAAATAAAAAAAAAATTTTAAAAGAAAAAGATTAAAAATTTAAAAAAAAACAGGCGCACATTGATTAAGATTTGTTGTTATTTTTTTATTTTATTATTTTTTTGCCTTTTATTAATTTTATTTTAAGTTGCTTAAAAAAAGTTAATTTTTAATGAATGAAACTCTGTAAACACACATTGAAATACAAAATTGCTTATACACATATTAACTACAAGAGAGAATGCACATACATGTATACATACATGTATATAAACATACAATGTTTATGTTAGGTCAAACAAGAAAATTTGCTGCTAACGCCAACATACGCCTAAACACAACATACTCTCGTATACAACTACGCATATTTTACATTTTATTTATTTATTTTTGTTTTTTTTGGGATATTTTTATTTTCCGCCTCTTTTGCTTCATTGACGTTTTGTAAAATTGGCCAAATTGTATTAAAAGAGATATATAAATAAAAATTTGGTTATTAAGGTGTTAAGATAACAATTATATTTATTTTTTTTTTATTCTCATAATTTTTTACTTTTTATTTATGTACGTAAGGAATATATAGTGCAAAATGTGCGTAAAACTGCGAATCAACAATGTCTCTTTTACATTATGGCCCATGTTAAAATAATAATGTTTATAAACAAGCAGAGTAAATTTATATATTTATATATTTATTTTTATATATTTTTTTTAAAATTTTTCTTTCTTTAAAAATAAATTTTGTTTTGTTTTATAACAAATAACTTTTTGTTTCGTAACAAATTATTTTTTATTTTATAACATATTAATTTTTTTTTGTTTTATTACAAATTATTTCTTTTTTTTTTTAATTAAAAAATGCAATATTTCTTTATATGCATATTTGTTTATTTAAAATTATTTTTATTATATAATGTGTAAATTTTTCTTCGTTAGTTTAAATAATTAATATAATGTTTTGAGTGTAAATTACAGACGGTTGTCGTCTATCAGTCGGACGCCAAATTGCAACTTTAATTTAGTTTGGCAACATTTGTTGCTGTTGTTTGCATTTTTTTTATCTGCCTTAAATTTTATTTGCTTTTAAGCAAATGTTACTTAGGCAATCTTGCAGCCATTTTTGGCAGCAAGGCGTCAACTTAAACATTTTATAATTTTTTAACTGCCGCCAATTTACGTTGTTTATTTAAACATTTACTTTGTTGTTTTTCTTATTGATGTTTTTTTATGTGCATAAAATTGTTTTTGTAATATAATTTATTTTAACAGTCTTTGTTGTTGCTTGTATAGTTACTGCGTGTGCTTTTTAATTTTTCTATATGTGGGTAGAGGAAGCACCAAATGCCCACAAGGTGTCATATTGCAACAAAATGTTGCAGTTTGTTGCTTTTTATGCAATTAATTTTATTTTCTCCTTTATTTTGTTTTGTTTTGGTTTGTTTATTTTATATGATTTTTGTTTGGTTTAGAAATTTTTTACAATAAAAAAAAACAGTTGGATTCTTTTAGTTTTGCTGTTGTTGTTATTAGTACATTTTGTGCCTACGTAAAAAATGCTATTAACTTGCTTCCTTTAATAGTTGCATGCAAGAAAAATTGTCTGTTTCCGCTTAGATACATAAGCTGCATGCATGTTGCATGCGTGTGTTGATAAATGTTGATAAAGAAAAGTTGTTTTGGTTAAAGGCGCATGCTGGGGAGCTTCAAATTTTAATGCATTTAATTGCCTGCAACCTTCTTCATATTTTGCAAGTAGGTCTGTCGTAAAGTATTTAATGTGGTAATGTTATTGAATATAAAATAAATAGGATATAAGGATTATCGAATAATTTTGTATAATTTAGAAAGAACTAATTGGTCAACGTAAATAAATAGTACACAACTTTTTAAATTAGTTTTCGAACATATATATATATGCGCCGTTAAATTTTATATAAATGTTTTAGAAAATCATAACTTTTAGAAAATTATAACTTAAAATATATGAATATATTTTAAGAATAAAAATCACTATTATTGGTGATCGATTGCCAAGCACCCTGATTTGCCTTATCGTTTCAACACTGCCTCTCTGTTGTTTAACTTAGAATCTACCATGAAATGTTTTCAGAGTTGTTATCTTAAGTGTGAATTTTGTATATAATGTTTCAGAAAATTATAACAATTATAATATATTTATATATTTTAATATTAAAAATATATCATCACCATCATAGGTACTACAGCCGATTCTCTTTCATGACAGCCGATTCTTTAAAAAATCTTCCCATTGATTCTGATTGCTAGTTAAAATCAATTAATTGATCGTTTTCATGAGCCCTGATCTATGTCATCTTTTTGTAGCCGACATGGTCTGTCTCTTTGCCGCTTACCTCAAAATCTACCACAAAAGATTTTGAGAGCAGTTCTATTTTTATTACAGTCGATGCCACCATGTACTTTTTCCTTCGTTCATATTAAACTCCATTATTTTGTTTTCATCAGAATTTTTACTTGAGCATTGTATGCTTGCATAGATAAAGGGAAGGATCTATCTTATAACTGCTAAGAATTAATTTAAGGTAGGCAATTTATTTTGAATAAATTAGGTGGAAAGTGTCAGGAGTAATGATGTTGAGAACTTTTATGGTTTAGATTATTTAGCTGCGAAATAATTTATAAAGTATATATAATTATGATATTTATTTATCTAAATTAAGGTATTAGTTAAGGTAATTAAGGTAATATATAAATTGAAGTTTTTTGTTGTTAAAAGATCTATTATTAATAAGGTATTTATATTCACTATTTTTTGAATTTTAAAACTAAACATTAAATATTTCTTCGGCAGTTTAAACTTAACTTCATATTTATAATTAATGCCTAACATAATGTCTACATTTTTACAATGATGTGAAGCTTACAGAAAATGAAAATAATAATAAAGAAAAAGTGATTTTATTAAAAATTCATATAAGCAGTATCTAAAGTAAATATCAGTAAGACAAAATGTTCAATTATAAAATTGTTTTCCTTATTATTTAAATAGCTACCATCTCTCCTCCCACTTGGGCCTCATGCTGCCTATTACTCAACTCATTGTCTATATTTACCGCTCATAATAATAGCATTAATTTGCTGTACGTCTTTATGTCTATCAGACTGTCAGTTGGCGGTCTATCAAGCTGTCTATTCTTCCAATGGATTTTGCAAATATTTTTCATGGATTCTTTTTTTTTTGTAAATCTTTTTTTTTGATTTTTTCTTTATAAATACATAAATTTTTCTAATAAAAGCAGTCGCTTGTTATAGTTTTACTGTATATAACGTTCAACGTGAATGTATCGAATATAATACAGATCTTGTCTATAATGTGAAATAATGTATAAAGCGCACAGGCATGATTTGTATTTGCTTAGCATGCTGCCAGGCTGTTGGGCTGTTAGGCTGCCATGCAGTTGGGCTGTTAGGCTGCTAGGTTGGTAGGCTGATGGGCTGATAGGCTGATAGGCAGGCAGACAGTCAGGCTTAAGGGCATTTAAATAAACAATTAGGCGCGCTAGCAAATAAAACATCAAACGGTCAATGGCATTATAGTTTCTGTTCTTACCTTTGTTAGCGCCTTTTTGTAGTCTAATACATTTTTTTCTACTGCAACATGTTGAGAAGAAAATGTACTTTCTTGTGGTGTGTGCAGACAATCACCACCCACTAAAATGCTATAAATTTATAAATTCTGATTAATCATTTTACATTTCAACGAAAATATTTAATGCTAAATATTTTCTTAACATTGAGATAACTCATTTTGAATATCAAAATATTTAAAATATTTAGTTTAAATATTTCTTTAATTTGCAATTTTAATTTAAGTGCAAATTTTATGCAAAAGTCAACAACTATAACAATTTTTTCTAATATGACAAATACTTATATTTATTTAATATATATATGCTTTTATTCAATATTAATAAGCATTGTAAATAAATATATGTTTAAGAAATATATAAATTTAATTAAATTAAATTGTTTTAGTTTTTCTACAATTTGCTTATTTAATTTTTTTTTTTATAATTATTATTTTTTTTTGTTTCATTTTAATTTGCCACATTCTTGTTCTGCATTAATTATCAAAGTGCAACAATCTCAAATTTTTTTCAAAATGAAAATTTATTTTGATTTGATTTATTTTTTTAGAGATATTTTTCTCATTAAATTAATGCCTGATAGCAAAAATACAGGCAGCACATATCTGTTATACAAATTAAGTGACTTGATGGGGAAAAAGGGAATAAACTCGTAAAAGAAATGCAGTGTAGTTTTATATGCTGCGTAAAAATTGTACTTTTTTTTTAATTTTTGTTTTTATTTTTTGTATCTGATATGAGATCTACAGACAGTACGGCACATTTACAAAATTTTTTTGTTGTTTTTTTGACATATTTTTTGTTCTGCTATTGCCATTTCGAATTATACTTTAATTATATGTATAATATATGAGCATGTGGACTCATATATTGTGTATTAATAACATATAACATTAATATATATAAAAACAATTAAAAATACATCTACAAATATTAGTTTTAAATTACAATATACAATACAATTATGACATCTTTTATAATGATGATTAAGGAAGCTGTGTCATTATTTTATGGGCTTTTTAAAAAATGATTTAAACATGTTTAATTTCAAAAAAAAGGTGTTTAATTATTTAAACCACTTATTAAACATGTTTTAAATCAGACTTTTGTTTGTGTAGATATATATGAAAACTTATTTAGATCACTTTATACGTAAAACGTTAAAGTACTGCAATACGACAATTAAATATATGTTACCTTTTCAAGCTTTAAAAAAAACTAGCTAAAATGTTCAATTTCAAAAGAGGTATGTAAGAGCTTAAACTGTTGTTAAGGTTTATGTTTATACTTGTACACATACATGAAAGTAGATTTAGATCATGTTATACTTATAGTAAGACATTGCAAAATTGCTACAGAAGAATTGAAGATATATCTTTATAAGCTTTTCGAAAGAAACGCTTTAAACATGTTTAAAACAAAAAAAGTTGCTTAAGTTCTTAAACCACTAATTAAACATGTTTTAAACTAAAAATATGTTTTATTCCTAAAGAGTTACTGTAGTGCATGTTTTATATAAAACTCTACAGAGTTGCTTCATAAAAATATTAATATTTAAACCAACACTGCATATTAAATTACTTATTTTATTTAACAGCTTTGAATGAATTTTGTGTATTGGAGTAACCAATAACAGGCCATTTGACTTATAATGTCGAATGTAGGCGTTAAATATGTCGGTTAAGTCGGGGCAAGTAAAGTTTATAGGAAGTTAATACATTTAAAACTTAAGTTAATACTG
>NC_051846.1:188979608-188989776 GCF_002237135.1 Teleopsis dalmanni | reverse complement strand
GAAACTTTTTAACCGACTCTATACATTTTCTACTTTTTTATGTTTATTTTTTTTTATTTTTAATTTATTAAGAAATAACTTTGAAGTTTATATTTTTATTCGAAATAATTTTTTGTCATAGAGCAAAATTAAATTTATTAATCTCTTTCAACGGCAATACACTTTTTCATTGATTCTCCAATTTTTGGATCCCATCTCTGTAATGCGTTTCGGAAGTTCTCCACTAAATAACTCTATACATTTGCGTTACATCAACATCGTTTTACATGGAATTATGCTTTGAAGTATCGGAAACGTTAAAAGTCACATGGAGCTATAATTGATGAATGAGCAGATTGTTTCAGCAATTTGCACTTTAATTCATTGAATTAAGCGATGGTTTTTTAAGCAGGTGAGTTGTCTTGACAGATGAAAAAGTTGACGAATTAAAGAATCAGTTATAGAAGTAGTGTTATTGGTGAATAATTAAATTTTGTTGGCGTGTCAATCGCGTTCCAACCACGAGGAAGCAATCATTTAATATTCTATTTATGTTTTTTTTATTAATATGGGCATTCACGGTCTTGTGTAACGACCTCGGTAAGAAAGTAAAGCGGTAACAGTGGAAAGGGGCTACAACATAATGCATTTTGGATGTATGTATTTTGTTGTAGACACTTTACAGTGTTACCAGATTACACGATTGTCGAGTTTGTTTTTTAAGTAATGCACCTAACGTTTTATCAATGATATTCGTTTCTTATAAGGTAACTTTTATTGGCTATTTAATAATAGGTAACTTTTTTCGTACATTTCTGTTCTTTAAATAACCTGTACTACTTATTTGTAGAAAGAATTCTACGGTATCTTGTTCTCGATTGTCTATAGAAGTATTATAGGCTTTTAAAGAATTTATCTTTATTGCTTCTGTTTTCCATAACTGAAAAACACCTATAGACCTATACACCTATAGAAGATAGAAATGTGTAAATGGACGTAGTACAATATTTCTTCCATAAAATTTTCAGTACAAATAACATATAGTGGTCAGCTGAAAACGTGAATTAATTTAGCCCAATATTTTTGTTCACGTTTCAAAAATTTGTTTGTTACAACTGGCACTCGAATATATTGATAAAATATTACTATCATCAAGGAGTTCCCACAGTGCAGATCTTCAAGCCTTTGTTCATTGAGAGTATCTGGTTGTTCGAATTAAATATCAATGGAAACTAAATGAAGTATAATATTGAATCCTTTTGTGGAGCATGATTTCCATGCCACTGTTGCTCCCACATATGCTAATGTTTGCAGTCTGGCTAGTCTTTGTATAATGTACTGTTTATTCAGCGAGGTCTACAAAAAACAAACAAATACATCCGTGTGTTACGAGTGTGTATACTCAGAGAATTTAGTCAGACAGCAATTCATATGCATTGCAAATCTTAAAATTTCAATTTTATAAATAAATTCTGTTTAATGTAAGATGAATTTGGACTGAGAAAAGTTGTTCTATTTTGACGTTGAACTCTAATTACGTAGGATATTGTCTGTGTAAGTCAGTGAAGCCCTTTTTTTGACTAAGGGCTACTATGATATATTTGTTTTTAGTAGGAACCACAAAGTTTAAGAATGATAAACTGTATGATTATTTTAATATGCTTTATGCATCTCTGGTATAGTGCATTAAAAATTTTATAGGTATATAGGTACACTACATAGGCTATAAAATAGATATATAATTACTTGGATATTTTTTGTGCTTATTTTCTAACAAGTGAGGTCTCCGTGGACAAACCCATACCTATTATGTTGAAGCTATTTGAGCCAGTGCACTTTAGTACTTTTACTCTCTATTAACTCGAGGTATATTCAAAACCCCTCTTTACGCCTTGACTGGATTATTGTTTAACACTTCATCAGCGTAAGCAATAATTGACCTCAGATCTGCATACCTCCCCGAGGAGCCTGTAACTATTCTGAAATTCAATAACGCGGTGTTGGTAAATCTGTCAGTTTTCGCAGATAATTTTAGGAATCTATCCTTTATGTATTTTTCAATCGGTTCAATTTTGACCTGGTAAATTTGATTCATGGACCGTTTTTAACCATCTCGTGGACCACCTGTGGTCCGCAGACCATCGTTGGGTAACTAATGATGTACTCATATTATGAAAATGCTTACAGCTGACAATTTGGTAAAAGAAATTTTGATTTATATTAAGGAAATAACTTTATCAAAGATTTTATTTTCATTCTTCTACATCCTACAAATCTTTTGCATGTAGTAAAAGTATTCAAATTACATAACGGCCTAAAAACATGCTCTGTGTTATAATTTGGGTCTCAGCCTAAACCTTTCACCTTATGTTACACGCTTCTGCCAATGAAGACAATGAAACACATGAAAGTGCATTATTAACATTAAAAATCAAACATTCGATAATAATTATAATGATAAGTATTATTAAAAATTGTGTCTGGTAAACCTTCCTCTCATTCGATTGCGGTAATTTCTTCACAACCTCAACCATTGTGCTTCCGTTACAGTACATGAAATACATACTCGCCTCGCCAACCAAAGAAATGCCGTGCCTTCAGCATATCGCATTGGATCGCAGTGTATCTATGCACTTGTACTTCGTAAATTATGGCTGCGAGTCAACGTTTAATACCACAGAGTTTAACTGAATAAAACGTTATGAAAATTTATAACCTCTCACTTTCTGTGTAAATATGCATTATGCTTAATTGGCCATTATAAAATGATATTTATGTAGACTTTTTCTGCCTTGAACTTTGCACGGCATTTCCCGTGCAATGCAGTTGCTCCAATATTCAATTGAAAATAATTAATTCAAATTAAAGGGCTTATGCCACATCGCATACATACCACTTCACCTCACATTAGAGAAGAATTCGAAGAAGATGAATTTATTCAAATTTTGTTTACTAATTGGATGACTCGATTTGCTTGAAAGCCTACAAGAAAAAAACCTCTGAAAAATGTTCACAGCGTTTGAGTGTGAAATAGGAAGCGGATTTTTGAAAAGAAGCAATTTAGGTTCGTTTATAAATATTTCAATTTCTTAAACTCCAAACTCCAAAGTTGAGACAATGCAAATGTTTCATAATTTCCGAAAAGCGTTAATTTTTCTCCCCATAGAAACTTTCACTGCTATCACGTTTCTCTGTGTGGAAATATTTTATATTAACCTGACGAGATTGCGTCATGAAATTATTAAGTGGAATAATTTTTTATATTACAAGTTAATTTTTCGTTTTTTTTTTTTATTTATTTTTCCACTTCCTTACCACATTTGCAGGTTTGCTGCAATGTCAAGTTGATATGACCATTGAAACTCAAAGTCGGCGGAGTATCTTCTCGCCTCTTACCTTTTGGAAAATGCAAAGAAAATTGATATCATTGAATAAATTTTACGCGGTCTGACGATTGCACGCTTTCAGGTATTTGTTACAAATTATAAATTTATTAGGTACTGTGTAGCGATTAAAGTAAATTATGTCTAACTAACTAACATGGAATATGATGTTCATTTGAAAATGAAAAGTGATTAAAAAAAAATCTTAAAGTGTAATAAAAAACTTTCGACAATAACAGAAAAAAAATATGCACAAATGAATAAGCAAATGACATCTTGATCAGGTTAATATCCCTTAAGATTAACTTTTATGTTGACATTATATGTCGCCTTATTTCATCAGGGACATATGAAGATTGTTAGTTTGTCTCTTATTATTTGCTAAATTCCACCAGGAATATCGATTGGTAACACAAAATTTCCATTCACTTGTTTAACATGCTAAATTCAATTAGAAACAGATTATTAACATAAAAATCTATTCTTTTTCTATTTTTTACTTTTTATCTTCCCTCATATCCATTCTTCTTTATTTCTTGCTGAGTTTCATCAGAAGATAGATTATTGGTATCGAACCTTCATTGGCTCCTTATGAAATTCCATCAGGCATATAGATTAGCAGCGTAGAATCTTGATTATTTTTCTACTACTTAGTATCTTGCTAAATTTCACCAGACACATAAACTATTACCATTAAAATATTCATTTTTAAAAGGAGAACCTTCATTGTCTCCTTTTAAACTCCATCAGTCATATAGATTAGCAACATAGAGTCTTCATTTTTCTTCTATTTCTTGATTAGGGTCTTATTAAATTCCATCAGAAACATAAACTATTAATATAAAATAGAGAATAGAAACATAAACAATTAACATAGAATAGAGAATATTATTCTCTATTTCTTGCTTAATTCTAGCAGAAGCATTGATTGGTAAAATAGAAACTTGATCCTCTCCTATTACTTAGTAAGTTCTATCAAGAACTAACCATTAACATATTGCAAAATTTCCTTTCTTCTCTTTTGTTTTGCCAAATTTTAACAGAAGCATTGATTAATAAAATAGAACTCTCTTTCTCTCCTATTACTTACTAATTTTCATCAGGAACTTAACATACGTATATAATATACATCCTTCTCTATTTCTTATTAAGTTCCATCAGACGCATTGACTGTTATCATTAAATCTTCATTCTGCTCATTTGTTACTAAGTGTCATAAATCGTTAAATGTTTTTCCAGATTCATTACAAAAGGTTCACTTTTGGACAAATTCTGCTTTAGAAAATCTATGCGTTTTGTACCATATTTAACAGTTACCTTAAACACAACTAGTTTTACTCTAGCTTGCTAGATCCGATTTTTTGTTTGTTTTATGTAATACACTATTTGCATTCCATATAGTAAGGAGATTTACAAAGCCGACTCGTACGTTTTATAATCGTATTCTAATATGTGCTTAATCTACATGGTCACAAAGCTGACCCTTCCCAAGTAGCAAAATGGCACAATTCCGATTTCTTCAGTTTGCTGTTTTAACAAATGATTTTAGTAGAGTCAACGATTTTAAGCTTTGACTCTTAGCTAGAATATACGTAGAATCAGATTTCTTCACCACACTTTATGGTGTTAGAAATCAATTTTCTAGATCTCGATGTTTTAAATTGTGAACTTTTTACAATCATTACAAAAACGAAAAGAAATAAATTTCTTTCAAAAATCGAAACTTAAACTCGGTGATCATAAAATAAAGCAACTTAGTTTTATCAAAAAACTGAAATTATGTCAAAATTAAGTAGATAATATCAATAATGAAATACCTGGAACTGACTTTTGATAAGAAGTTAATTTGAAAACACCATGCGTAGATAAAAACGCAATTTCAGCATAAACTCTGCATCTTCTTTGACCTTAAGAGGTCAGAAATTCTAATATATATGGAGAACTTTCTATTAAAACTATCGTAAATAGTATCAAATGTTAGAGCGTCTAAGCTATTCAGCGAATTGGATTGATATTTCAAGAATACTTCAAGCTCCGCTTATGAAAATACAAAAGACAAAAGAACGATTTGCCAGTATCCGTTCTGTTATATTTTAAACAAAACAGGGATGTCACATCAATAGACAGAACTAGCAGAACTCTCAAGTTGGAAAATATGGGTTCCAAACAGCAGAAAAATTTGTATACCTTAAGTTACTGACAACTAATGACAAAAAATAAAAAGAATGCATACAGGATCGCTTATTAGCTGCACACAAAGCTAACCTTGTCCTTATAAATCTTAAGAACAAGGTCTTATTAATAAATTAAAGCGAAGAATGTAGAAAATGTTTATAAGACCACTGGTCTCGGACTCGAAGTATCAAAGTATTAATAGTTTTTAAACGCATCATCTTGAGTATTTATTTTTTCAATACACAAATCAAATGTTAAGACTTCTTAATTAAAAACTACACTAAGTTAGTGTCAACTAAAATCGAAGATATTGTCGTAAATCCATTAAAACTCAAAAGTTAAAATGGATTGTTGAGCTACTAAGACTGGAGGGCAACCAGGTCCAGTAAATGATTGTGGACTACAAACATACACCACTAGAATTATGAACTATAAAATATTTATGTAAACCAGAAATATAGGATGATAAACATACTCTGGATGTCAAAAAAGAGACCAATAGAGCAAAATAGTGGGGAAAATCGTGAAGAAGATTATAATATTTCTTCACTGTAAATTCTTATTAAACATCAAATTTTTAACTCATATAACCAAAATTTATTTAAAAAGTTTTACACTTTATGAATTACTATTATTATAATTTCGGGTTGATGATTTTCAAGAACTTTTTTTCGTAACCTTGTAATTTTTTTTCCAATCACAATTTATGGATTGGCAGATTTGCTCATTTAAATATTTTATTCTTCCGCACAATAGTTGTACCTTCCTGCACGATTTAACTACAGACGGTCGCCTCTAATTTTACCTTGTGCTGTGGCAGTCACCACACACTATTTTCTTGGTTCTTCTAATCCGGTTTCAGAAGAATTGAACTTTTGGTTTGGGCAAAACTATTTGATATTTAAGATTTGCACTTTGGAAATAAAATGTAACATGATTTTTAATAAATTTTTTCTAATTTTTTTTTTCGATATCATTTGCCATTTATGCAAATTCTTTTATAAAAAAATTCAAATTCTTCACAGCAAAAATATTTATTATATTTGATTAAACCTAATTAACTTTAAGTTCTTCCTCGAAAATTGAGATTTGTTTTATTCTTGAATTTGCACTAAATGTCAAGGCAGTGATTAAGCAAATTCTAACAAATCCACAACTTCAATTCCAATGGATGAAAATACTCGATTGCGGTCAATTAAATAAATTGAATTTCTTATTATAATAGTTTTTGCCGGAGACTAATAGATTATATTATGAGTCTAATTTTATTTTTGTTAATTTCATGAATTTTAAATATTAATATTTTAATGGGAGATAATTTATTTTGATGTCTTTTAGTTGGGTATATTTGTATTCTTGTCAATTTTTTTAACTACGTATATAGCAATATATTATATATAAATATATGTTCATTTATAGTGCTTCTGTCTTCTGGGATCAAAAAAAAAGTAATGAAAAAACATCTCATATATACAAAATGTTTACAGCTTTTTAAAATCTAGGCATATTTTTATTATCTATTATCTACATTATCTACATATTTAATATTAATTTTTAATAATAAAATAATGCACCCAGGTGAAGAAGTCAACGCACTTACCCATTTCGTACTCCTGATTTGGCAATGCTTTCATCCATTACATCATATGTTTAGTTCAAGGTTTCCCATTTTACAATATGAATCGTTTAACAACCGTTTAATGTGTTTAAATTGTGCTTAAACCACAACGTTTGTTTGACGTTCTATCACATCAAATTTTTTAATGAGACTCTTTTATCGCTTGATGGACATATGAAACCATATATGTCCATATAAAACCATATAAAACTCCGAGTATCTAAAAAAAAAGTTTTTTTTAAAACATCTTTTATTGGTTATGAGTAGTACAATCTTAACTATTTGTTAATTTATTACTATTGCTGAATTGTACTTAATCGATATTAAGTAATACGTGTGCAAGTTTACTGAACCAGTCTTCAGCTCTCATAGCTCGTCTTAAAAATAACGAGCGTTTGACGTAAACCATCAAACTCACTACATCCTTATGTTTACTAATTCTTTTTGACTTGGATATGAGGCTATAAGAAAATAAAGGCATAGTTGTGAAAGATATATGGTTGCCGCAGAACAGTGACAAAAGTCACACAGGATGTCCTCTTTTGGCTTTGCTTCCCGAGAAACTTCTCGGGCATGTATTTTCACATTTTGGTGATGTAATTTGATCACTGAGATAATGTCATTTGTCAGCGATATTCAAATGTTTTCTTATTGAATAAAAAAAGAATTACTCCTTTAGCAAGAATGTATAGTGTTTAATACAATATATTATAAATAATAATACATTATTGAAATTTTTAATATTATTATCATTAAAAATAAATGATTTAATACAATATAATGTATGTTATGTTACATAAGGAATCCGAATAATATGGCTTATTTAGCATACTTATATAAAGTATACCAATGTATATAATATAATCATCTAATAAGGTTTATGTCACAACCATTAAAATAGACATTATTTAAATTTCTTTATAAAAACATTGGGAAAAGCATCAATAAATATTTTTAAATCTACTAAAATAGATGACTATGCAAGAAAGTACCAGTACAAAAGTAACTTCAATAATTTTACAATTAGTAAAAACTCTATTCAAACCTTGACTCAGCTTCAAATGTACTACTCCTGGTAATATTTATTTTAAATATTTTTTAATTTGTTTTTAATATTCATAGTCGTAAGTAGCCCTACTAATTACTGCCTTAAAACTATAACGTATAAATGTTACCTATAAGAAATGCTGTTATACTAATAATAACTAATTTCAAGTAAACTAAGTTACATAGACTATTGCAAAAAAAAAGTGAAATTAATTAAGTGATTCATATATTAGATATTTTAAAGTTATATAGCTAAAAGACATAAAAATGTCTAAAAATTGTTAACCCTGCTCTAGTGTCCATAATTTAAATATACCAAAAAAATAATTTATTTTTCAAAAGTTTTACTTCTTATAAACTTTACAGAAATAAAATTAAAATAAATTAAAATTTAAAACAATTTAAAAATTAATTTGATTAAACAATATTAATAAAATTAATTAAATTATTGAAATTAATAAATAAAAAAAATAAAACATTACTAAAAATAAATAGCCTACTTTCCTACTTACGATTTACCTGAAATATATAAACCAAATATCTTGAAATTATAAGATACGAATGAAAAAGTTCTGTTATGAATGAAATATAGAAATTTTCATATTTTCCAATTTTTTACAATATAGGTATTATAATTAAAGCTTATATCCATACTTTCACTGTTCAATTAGCAGCTATTGTTCATTTAAAGCCGCTTAATGTGAATATAATTTATCATATAAAGACCTTTCATATAAATTAACTCATTATAAATAAATCAATTGATTTAAGGCGTTAAATGTCGTAAGCAGCCTTTAAAAATAATTTTCCCAGAAGGGTAAAATTATATTTAATTATTATTATTTATTTAATTATTTAAATTACTTTTTATAAATTACTATATTTATAAATTATATTTTTATAAATTACTTTTTATAAACGTTGTATATTACTACGTTAAAGTCATTTTTATAAATTAATTTTTTATTATTTATTATATATTTCTCAAATTTAACATCAGTTAAGAGGGAAGTGACTATTTTACTTAATATAAACTATTGTATTTAATAGAAAAGTTTTGAACAGTAGTGAACTATAACAAAATTTTGACCATAATGCTATTTCGAGTATTGCTAATTACCCATAATCAGTGGTCTTGGGATTATTTCTTGTATTTAATTATTTGTTAATAATTTTTTAAGCCTGCAAGTACCAACGGTTGAACTTGTGCCCTGCCAAATTTAAAGCTCAGAGTCAGTAGTCATTAGTCAACTGAGCCAAAGCTGTTAGAATTTTGTTAATTTGCTGTGAATGTTCATTAACAAACTCATTTGTTGTGTTATATTAGAACGAAATCATAAACCAACTGTCGAATAATTAAATTAATTAATTAATTATAGTTATTTTTAATTGTTTTGTTGTAAAATACTTCCTTTTTATATGTTAAAGAGGTGGAATTCTTTATGCGCTGTCAGAGCGACAGTCATCGGAATGGAGTACCCGACTCTCTAACATTAATATGTAGTGTAGTGAGTAAAACAATCACTCTTAGGAGGGACTTATTCCTCTTCGAAATCGGTTTCGCAATAACTTTGAGAAGGGCCTTTTATATGTTGGCATTTCAAAGCATGCTCTTGTGATTTTTGATCTGCATCTAGACCTCCACTTTTTCACCGTATTTTCTTGGTGTCTGCACTATTTATTAGCCTAGTTTCGGATTTTCCTTTTTAGGTCTACTTTCTTCGCTTTGTGGACGTGAAGTACATATCGCACACTCTCTTCAAAAGAGGCACAACTCGAAATTCGTCATTTTTGAGTTAATATTTGGAACTTGCTTATAGTTTACCTGTCTACCAATACGCAAATTCCACTTTGTTTTTATTATTACAAATTGTCGAAAAAAAATAATTATATCACTACACTGCAAAACATTTTTGACGAATTTCGAGTTGCGCCTCTTTTGAAAAGGGCGTGCAATATGACTCTA
>NC_051846.1:188964203-188979508 GCF_002237135.1 Teleopsis dalmanni | reverse complement strand
TACTCCTTTGGTACTGTCCGCTCGCTTAAAGTCGGTTTACATTTTACCATTATTTCCAGTCCAGCAACAAAACAGCAATAAACTACAGAAGCAAGAGATATTATGAAGAAATACGTACACAGATCGCTAGAATTTAACCACATACGGATATCCTGTGAAAAAGAGCTGAAAACACCAAATACGATTTATTTTTGCATTAAGGCATGAGTGCTATAAATTCCACCACAATTACTACTTTTTCCATACAAATT
Source organism: Teleopsis dalmanni (assembly GCF_002237135.1). Lineage (NCBI taxonomy): Eukaryota > Metazoa > Arthropoda > Insecta > Diptera > Diopsidae > Teleopsis > Teleopsis dalmanni. The sequence goes on along the minus strand of NC_051846.1, from coordinate 188,979,257 downwards.
GCCTATCTTTATTAAAGTATTTATTTAGTTAGCTTTTGCTTATTATTTGCTTATGCTTATTTGCTTGGATCAGTTCGAAAAGTTAAAATAGTTGCAGAAATTTATATAAATTCTAAGTAAATAAATAAATATTTTATCATGTTTTGGCTTAATTCAAAATGGGGTTAATCGCGTGTTTTATTTAAACATTGAAGAGTATTCGCGATTAACCACTAATTTCATTAACTTTTTTAACATCAGGTTATTTATACTCTTAAGCTATTTCTTTGGAAAAAGTTGCCACAAGGGCTTACTATATTACAAATGTTCTATAAACACCAATAAAGTTTTTATTTTGTGCTACTTTATCGATCGTTAAAACACAAAAAATATGCTCAACATACCTGCAACTTCTTTAAGTTTCGCTGGTAGTTCAGCAGCAACACGCTTCAATAGGCCAATAGTTGGTTTATCTGAACATAAAACCACTAACTCAACGATATTATCACCTTGTAGTAATAATCCTTTAGCTAGGCACCCAACACGCATAACTCCTTTTAAAATACGAATATTTCCAGAGTCTGCTTCCTTTTGAAATGATAACATTTGATTGTCGCGACCATCCTTCATTTGAGTATTATCATACTTTTCTTTCTTGGCACTAATACCATTTTCATCTGGGTTTTCTGCCAAGGAATCTGATACAAACTTTAATGCTCTTTCAGTATGTGAAACAATACGTTGAATTGTTTGCAGTTCTTCTTCTTTAGGATAAATTTCAGCATGTCGTGCAATTGCATGACGGTCATCAGTACTTTCAGGACGGCGTACATTAGCTCCACCTGGTATCATTCCATAGAATGGTGGTGGTCCATTACCCATGCGACCACCGAAACCGCGTTGAGATCCTAATTGTGATAGTAAAAATATTATAGTTTACTGTAAAATATAAATTCTAAAGCCAGCACAACTGTTACACACACAAAATGCACATAAAACGCATATCTGCATATTTTTCTTTATGCTTAAAACTCCAGCTTTTAGAGCTTTGTCACTGTCACGGCCTCATAACCATATCATAGTTACCACAGAGGTAGCAGAACATTTTTTTTTTAAAATGGAGTTTTATTTCGATATAAAAATCCATTTTCGTGCAAAACGTATGTTAACACTATGCTTAAAGTAAAAAATTTTACCTGCAAAACTACGTGCCAACCAATTAGAATAATCGTATTCATCATCATACTGAGATCTACGCCTTTGTTCGTCACCCCAATACATGCCACCGCCTTCATGTTCATCATTAAATCCACCATTTCCACTACGGTGAGAGTGCATTAGTGCTCGTTGAGCGCGAGCTTCAGCTAAACGCCTCTGGCGCGGTGTGGGTTTAAAGTCAACAACCAAATCTGGTTGCACTTTTCGTTTATATTGCAAACGATGTCGTCTGCCTTTCATATGCATCTCTTTGGCGTTCGGATCATTAAACTTACAATCACATAATTTACAATTGAAGCTAAGTATTTTACCCTCCTCATCTTTAATTTCTTCAATATATTCACCACCAACAGGCTTTATGTTGTCAGTGTTTTCACCAATGCTATCAGCATTTTCTTGATTATCTACAACTCAAAATATTTCGTCACTTAATATTCATTAGTATGTATTTATAATACTTACCTTCAGTTTCTGCTTCATTTAAACTTTCAGCTTTATTACTTTCACCTTCAGCACCTTCAGCTGCACCGCCAGCCGCTGGTACGAAATTAATTTTAGTCATTTTTTTGGGTTCATCAGAAGGTATAGGCTTTCCGAGTTTCTGGTGCAATTTTACAACTTTTTGGTGTTTAGCACCACGTACATGAGCAGCATAAGCGTCAGTACCAGTACAGGTAACATCACATAATTCGCAATGATAATTATTACCACGATTTTGAACTGTTGTCTGCGCGCTAGCTTGCATTTTTAATGATGCTTCACGTTTCTTATGCTTTTGACCTTCCAAATGTTCGCGATAAGTTTGTGGGCCAGCACAAGAAATTTTGCATACTTCACAATAGTGTAACTGTTGTGGACGCGGAGGTGGTTTAGCACGACCACGTGCTGCTCCTCCTTTGCCATTGCGATATTGCGGCCAACCAGCAGCAGCAACATTTGGTTTAACTGCTGTACCTTGTGCAACATACATGGACGCTGCACTATACAAAGTGGCATCATAACCGGGATATGCAGTTGCCGCGGCGGTTGTAGCAACAATTGGTGTTGCTGATTGTTGTTTGGAACTATTTTTGTCCTTGGTTGCTGATTTTACTCCTGCATTTATATTTTTCACAGGCGGTGCTGAATAATGCGTTTTACTCACTGTTACTGCTGGAGCAGTGGCGTAGCTGGACGGTGCTTGTTGATAAAATGTTTTGCTAGTATCATATGATTGCATTGTTCGATTGTATTCAGCGTAACCATATCCACTAGCACCCGAAGCACCGGCCGCTGCATACCCTCCTTGTCCAGCAGCAACAGCAGATTGATAAGCAGCCGCATTAGCGTACGTAGCATTGGTAACTGCAGGATAGGTTACCTGTCCCGCATTGTACTGCGTTCCACCATAACCAAAACCAGTGTAATTATTATTTGCCATATTTAGTATCTAAATTCATTTATCAATAGAAAAATCAATAATTGTTAGTATAACACCCACTTTTAAAAGCACACTTATACCTACCAACAAAACACGAACTCCCAACCGGTGCCGGTAGGGTAAGGGATATTCCGAATATTTTATTTATTTTATTATTGCACTGACGTCAATAGTATGCGTTAAACACAATTAAATCTAGAAAAAATCAGACAAATATTGTAAAATTTATACAACTCATTCCATTTTAAATCTTTTTCACATGCTTTTTCTTCATTAAAACAATTTACACTGCTTTTTTCACGTTTTTTTATCATTTAAATTGTTAGCTTACATTTAAAATCAATAAACTTGCATTTATTAAATATTAATTTAATTTTTCACGCTAAATGCTACTAACATACATTTAAAGGTTTTTCTCCAACAAGCGACAAAAAATCTGCAGAAGAAAAATTGACTGCACGCATACGATACGATAATAATCGATAACTTACGTGATAGTGCAACTGTCAAGTTGTATGTTGAAAAAACACAGATTTTTTTGACAGATGAATTTTTTTAATTATATATGTTAACAGAATTTATATTTTAAAAACATATATACAAAGATTGTAGATAGTTCGATTACGATTTCTTATACAACACAATTTGTTAATAAATTTTTTTAAAGTTTAATATACTGAGTTTACTTCTCCAAAAATTGGTCTTTGAAATAAATTTCCTACATTAACAACACAAACAAGAAATACACTATATTTATACTGTGAGATTAATACGACTTTTACATTGTGTGAACAATGAACATGAACAATATAAATGAATAATTGTGCAACATCATTTTTGAGTTTCGACATAGATTTATGTACGTCTATGTTAGAGCGCAGGGCTGATGTAATGACTCCAAAATTTTTAAGAGTTTTTCATTAAAAAAATTTCTCCTGAGTCCAATTTTAGAAAATAATTATAAAACCAGCAAAGTCTATATCTTTGGCAAACATAAGCATCTAAAGTGATAAAACGAGATATATGGTTTGGACTGGGCCAAGTACCTAATACTACGTTTACTTAAAATGAAAAAAAAAACATTTAATATAAATTTAATAATTAGTTCTTTAACAAAAAATTTACAAATTTTAGTTATAATTATAAATAAAACAAATAAATAAAAATTTCACTCAGACATTTTCAAATTTTTAATATTTTTTTTAAATAGATTTTGATAATCTGTTCTTCTAATATCGTAAAAGAATTTACTTTAATGTACTGTTAATCTCACAATATAAACGTAGTATTAGGTATTAGGCCCACCCCGAACCATATGTCTGGTTTTATAGACTTTGCTGATGAGCCTTGGTATAAATATAATGTGCATTTCACGCTATTTAGGTTCACATAGAGCGTTTTTGATTTTAGTCGCGTCTTACGACAAGCGTTCCTTACCATGGCCCTGTATTTACATGCCCATATGGGAGACGTATGATATATGCAACACAAAAGTAAGAAGAAATGTATATTGTAAACAATTGTGATATAAAATAGTTTTACTTTTTCGCCTTAATCATACTATGTAAATCTGTTGTAATTTAAATTGGTAGCGCATTATTTCCTAAGATTTAAAAATTGAAAATATAATTTCATTAAAGGTTACTAAAAAATACAATACTGTAAAATGGTAGCAAAAATCTGCACTCAAAAGATTTTGGCAACACTTTTTAAATTGCGAAATGCGCCTTTCACAGCTTGAAAATGTAAATTGTAAACAAAGTGAATTCGTCAAAAATGTTTATTTTAAATATATAAGAAGTTTTTAAATAAATGTAAATAAAAATAAAATGGAAGAAAAAAGTAAGTTGCTTTCATCACTTTATAGTTTATCAACTATAACGTGATATACCATTTTCAGAATACATTAAACGTAAGGAAAAAGCCGCAAATGATGGAAATCTTGAACAATTGGCAGTCAGTTGCAATAATTTAGGTGATTTCTATAATCAACATGGCAAGTATCAACAGGCCGCACAAGAGTATCAGCAAGAAGCGGAGCTGTATGAGCGGCTACATAAAAAACTCGAAATGGCAAAGGCACATCGTATGATCGGTGAAATGTGTATGCTATTAAGCGAATTTGATAACGCTAAGCAACATATAAACACATATTTAAGTAAGAGTTTTTGTGTATATAAATTACGAAAAAAAGATGTAATAATTAAAGATATTTATTAGAAATTGTTAAAAATTTACACAACAAAGTAGAGGAACAACGTGCGTATGCCACATTAGGCAGAGCAGAGTTACTTTATGGACAAAGTCTTAGTGAAACTTCATCAAAAGGTGGTATGGACCAATTGAAACAAGCTGAAAAAGCATTTCTAAAAAGCTTGCTTCTTACTAAAGAGTATGTAATTAATTTATTGCTATATATATAAGTTATTTATATTAAATAACTATCTGGTCGTTTCAGACTATCTGGTCAGATAACGAAATTAGAACAGTTGGATATGCAGGCTCGTTGTTACTTGAATATTGGCGTTGTTAAGGAACATATGGAAGATTTTGAAGAATCTATAACTTATATAGAAAAAGCTATCAAAATCAGCGTATCAAATGACATTTTCGAATTGACACATTTATGTTATATATCGATGAGCTTGCTTTATTTTTATAAAAAGAATGACGCGACGTTAGCGTTGCGTTATTGTAATTTGGCACTCGATATTGCAAAACGACTACCGAATAAAGTTAAAAGAATATGTGAAACGTTGATTACGAAATCGGAAATATTAATTAAAGAAGGTGATTTTGCAAGCGCAAAACAAATATTGACAAAAGCCTACAAGAAAAATACGCCTGATGAAAATGATCGTAATACTATCGAAAAATCTTTACGAGTTGGTGAGTTAAATTTTTTATTGTATTAGTATTTTTTTTTTTTGCGAAAAGCCTGAGTCCATATGTTATTGTTTCCATAATTTTAATTCGCTTATATGTATGTAATATAAGAATTTACGGATATATTTTTGATGAACATATCGCACACCCTCTTCAAAAGAAGCACATTGGTGATTTTTATTCCAATTACTTACAAAGGTAAAAGAATATTTTTTATAGACGAAGGTGTTTGTAGCACGGTGACATATATTATCGTTTCTCTAAAACGGATTAATGAATATTTTAGAGGTCCTTTTAGAGGGACGAAACGAATCTATCTAATGATATATACCAACAGCCTGTATATACTTTTAAATTTCAACTATTATATTAATTTAAGAGATAAACATATAAAATTTTGTACATTGTTGACTCCAGAAACGACTTCAAATTTATATTGGAATGTTCGAAATCGGTGACTTATATTATAGTCCCACAAAGAGGGATTAATGAATGTATTAGCTCCTTTAAGAGGGAAAAAACGTATCTATCCAATTGTATATATCCAAAACCTGTCTATATGTTTAAACGTAAACTAGTATATTAGTTTAATCGATAAATGTATGAAATTTTGTACATTGATGACTTCAGAAACGACTTCGAATTTATATTGGAATGTTCGAAATTGGACTTAAAATTGCCATAAAAATTAGATAAAAACTTGATGATTATGTAAATAATATTATATTTACAATATTTAATATATTTTTTGAAGTATACCTATTACTTTAATCAATAAACGTATGATATTTTGTACATTGATGAGTTCAGAAACGACTTCGAATTTATATTAGAATGTTCGAAATTGGACTTAAAACTGCCATAAAAATTAGATTATTATGTTAAATTAGATGATTTTGATGATTATGTAAATAATATTATATTTACAATATTTAATATATTTCTAGAATTTGATATTGTTCGGTTCAGATATGGAACCACAATTTTTAGTTTCTACTTAACACTGATATTAACTAAACAATTTTATTTATTTTATATTAGTTTTAAAATTATAATATTTATATAGCTTTTAAAACTGTTGACTAATATCATGTTTCCACAGCAGTTAAAGCTTTTTTTGTTAATGAAATTAAGGTTTGGTCGTTTCCATTGTCATAAGCTGATTTATGCATGTAAAGTAGTTTGTTTACATTTGACATAGGTATAATTATTTTTGTGGGCAAATTATTTTTAAGGGATGTATGCGAAATTTTTTGCCTTAAATCAGTTGATTCATTTATAATAAACTTATTTGTATGAAAGCTCTTTGTACTGTAAATTACACTAGCGGCCTTAATGAGCAAAACTGTCTAAATGAGACAAGTGGGAACACGGTATAAGAATTTTTGTACATTATTTAAAACAATAATATTATTTTTATAGTGGTTAAAATATGCCAGATTTTGGATGAGTTAGTTACAATGAGCTCTCTGGATTATGTAAATCGAAAAAACTTATATGAAAAATTGGGCGATGCTTGCTGTCAGTTGCACAATTACGTTAAAGCCTTGGAGTACTACAATCAAATGCTAAAATGTGCCCAACTGAATTCGGAAACTGGTAGAAGCTTAATTCCTATTTATGTGAGCCTTTATCAAACCTATAAGGATAATAAAGAATATGATAAAGCGTTAGAATATCTGTGGTTAGAATTTGAATTGAATAAAAATGAGCCAGCTGAAGCTTTTTCAACCTTATGCAGCATTGCAGATATATGTGAAATGCAAAATCAATCATATTGGGTTATACAAGATATTTACGATAAGGCTAAAATGTTTGCTTCAAAATCAGATTGCATCAAGCTGGAAAAGATCGCATATGCGCGTTTAAAAAAATTACAATTGAAACATAATATGGATTTTCTAGTTGATGATTTAAGAAAAGAAGCTGAAAGTAAAGGTATAAATATATTCTAAATTCTGTACAATCTATGTACAATCTATATAGTTATTTATAATAGTTTTTAATTTACAGGTTTAGACATTAGTAACATTGAAGATGAAAGTGATAGCGAATCTGAACCCGCAGAAAACAATGAAAACACACCAGAATTTGGAGATGATATCTGTTTAGATGATTTAACAGATTCCGATATGAGTGATTTAGATGAAACCGAAAAACCTAGACCACATCGTGTTACGAGAGGTACACGTTGTTTAACAATTAAGAGAAATAATAAAGGAGAAACGCAATTGCATCAGGCTTGTATTGCTGGTAATTTGGAATTAGTGCGACGCTTAATAGATCAGGGTCATATTGTAAACGTTCGTGATCATGCTGGTTGGATACCATTGCATGAAGCATGTAATCATGGCTTTCGCGATATTGTAGAATTATTATTAGATCGAGGAGCCACAGTAGCGATCAATGATAAAGGAGGCACCAGTTGTGATGGGATAACACCTTTGTATGATGCTTGCTCTAATGGTTTTCTCGATGTTGTGGAACTTTTACTGGAAAGAGGTGCTGACCCAACACTCAAAACTGATTTTGGGGAAACTTGTTTAAACGGACTTGATAAATGGCGTCGTTCAGCTAATTTAACAGAAGGAGAACAATGTCAATATGTACAAATAAGACAAACATTGTTGAAACCTATAACGAAAGTAGGTATAAACTGGAGTGAAAATGTGACACCATTGACAAATGAAAATGTGGAGGTTAACAGCGAAGGTATTTCTGATGAAGAAAATGATTTGGTGGTGGCAAGTACTAGTATGAGACGGAGCAATCACAACCGATCAGGTGGTAGTGGAACTATTTTAAAGGTAAATGTAAAATATTCAATAACTAGTTAATATATTGACATAGTAAATTTGTAAATTATTCCAGTCTCCAAATAAATCTTCATCTCGTCAAACAAGTGTGAGTGGTGCCAAAGAGTATAAAAATGTTATGGCACATCTTAAGCACCCTAATCGTGTAAATAATGTAAATGAAGACACATTTGATACATTCCCTACAAGTTCATTAAATGTTGCTAAGCAAAAACGTTCTGCTCTATTAGATGCAGAAGATGTAGATGATGATACTTGGTTAATAGATGATATTGGGCCAGAAAAAAAGAAACGTCGTTTTTTCAATACAAATACTGTAGAAACGCGTTCCCCAACAAAAAAATCTCAAGAATGCGCAAATGTAATAGTAAATCTTGATACTTATGATCCAGAAATAGATGCCTATGAATTATTACTAAGTGCTGGTAATGCTATGAGTTCTCAGCATAAACAAAAACAGAAAAAGGGCTTAAGTTTATCACGTTCTTCAAGCATGAGTAGTAGTAGTTCAAGTATTTCAACGACTAAACAAAGGAAACCGAAACATCAAACCTCCTTAATAGATAATGGTTTTCTACGTTTTCGTAGTGACAGTCCCGTTTCAAGCGAAGATTCAAGAGATAGTAATCTAATGTCTACTTCAAACAAACGTACAACTGAGCCGGATTCTACTACAACATCAATTCATCTTCTAATCTCACCGAAATCATCACCTATTAAAGTACAAACTGCACCTATACTAACAACGGTTTCTTTTAAAGTCAAAATAGAAGATGAGTTGTTATTGATACCTATAGAACGAAAAAAATTAAATGACGTTAATATACGTTGGTTGGCCGATGAGGCAGCAAGACGTTATTATAAGTTAGTAATATTACATTTAAGAAAATGGTTCTATTATTAATTTGGTTTATAGTTTAGTAGGCTTAAAACCGGTGCTCCGTTTAAAAACGGCAGATGGATTTGCATATGAAGAAACGGATTCTGTTACTGTAGCGGTTGAGCAAAATATGATATTGGCTACTGTGCTAGAGTGGAAATTATCACCATTACCACAAAGATACGATGAAATGTGTCTTCAATTAAATAAAGGTTAAACTCTAAATATTTGTTTATAATAGTGAACTTTTATAATTGTTTTTTGTATTATTTCAGAAGTCAATCAGGATGTACAAACTGTTCTAGAACGTGCACAGTCCTCCAATCTTATAGAATTAAATGATTTTTGGCTTAATTCCCAACAAACTGAACCACTTTTTAAAGCGGTGATGCATCAAACAAATCTTCAAGTGCTCGATTTATCAAATAATTTTATACAAAACCAAGGCTGTGTTCAATTGGCAAAATCGTTACCAACATTGAAACAGCTGAAAACGCTAAATCTAAAATGTAATTTTATAACTGTTGAAGGTTTGGAATCAATACTAAGTTCTGCAGATAAATTAGAAAACTTTACAGAACTAAATTTAAGCCAAAATCCGTTAGGTAATAGCAGTTTGCGTTTATTAGACAAATTTTGTAATAGTGTAGCAGGTAAAACACTACAAAAGCTTAACTTATCACAATGCAATTTAACAAGTTTATACGATTATGATTTGTGCTATTATCAGCTTACCGAATTCAATATGAGCTTTAATAATCTAACGGATGAATCAATACGAATTTTATTGACTAAATTGAATCCTAGTCGATTGCAATATCTAAATTTAAGTTACATTAAAGTTATTGAAAAAAATGATAAAAATCACCCGGCGACTGTTGATCGTTTCGTTGAATTCTTCGAAAGCGGAACTTGTGAAAAGTTTAAACATATTGCATTCGCTGGATGCAATTTAAGTGATACACAAATTTATAAAATTATTCAATGCTTAGAGAGGGCTAATGATTTGGAGGTATTGGATATATCAGATAATTCAAGAGTGAGTGCCTTAAGCTTACAATTTATTTTGGAAAAGCTTCCGCAATTGCGTAAATTGGTGGCTGTAAATTGCGATGGTATGATTGATGAACAGCGCTTGCAAAGTTTATCGAAGCTGGAACATTTTCCAAATTTTATGTCTTTAACGATATCAAGTGATTGTGAAGAAAGTGATTATAAACAAAAATTATGTTCTTTGTGGCAAAACCATTGGTGTGATGAAGCAAAAAATATTTCATTTGGGGATAATTTAATTCTTTATCTAAATGAGACCGATTTGATTTCCTGATAGCATTGGGTATGTTGATAAATGTTTGTTTTATATGTTTATTTATTAGTCGTGTTAGGTATTTATAATTTAATCGTTTAGTATATATGTTAATAACAATATTATAATATTGTTCTTGTTTTTATAAATAATGCTATAAATTATAAATGTTTATGATAGTTTAAATTTAATTGTGAAAGGCATAAGATATATATATAAAAGCTTTTATAAAAGAAGATATTATTAAACAAAATTGCTAAAAATATTTACAATTAAAATTTAAGATAAAAAATATTTGACAATATTTGAACAATTGTCAGACCAAAAAGTCGATTGATTTAAAATTGTTAATGATTTAAACATTTCCTCACTATAACCGCAAAATTTTAAATAAAAAATATTAATATTTTGTTCCATTATTTGTATAATATACTTTCTAGAGTGTCATAATATCCTATACGACTTCTCTTACTAGCATCGTAAACTTTATTAAAACCAGGAAGTTTTAATCCTTTCAAATTTTGTTAGGTAATATAGTTCTAATAGGATGCTTAAGACTCCTAAATGGCCCAATACTTCTACGTGGATGCTTAGGATCGCTTTTTTAACCTAACCTATTACATTAAGACGAAAAGCTTTCGGAAATTCTCATTTAAAATTCGCGCGCTGTATATTTTCCGATATTTTAAGTTTATGTAGTTTGGCAGCACTGTCCTTAATTACTATGCCAAAAATGAGCGCGATCTGTCAGACAGTTCGTTTACGGCAGCTGTTGAAACCAGTTCACCTCAGTAGGGCGTTGCGAAAAAAACAATGGAAAAAAATATTGAACAAAGAGTTTGCATCAAATTTTGTGTTTCGAACGAAATTTCGTGTGCAGAATCGTTGCGAATGCTACAAAAGGCTTATGGGGAATCAGTTTTATCGAAAACTCAAGTTTATGAGTGGTACAAAGCCTTCCAGGACGGTCGTACGACCGTCGAAGACATTTCGCAACGCACTACTGAGGTGAACTGGTTTCAACAGCTGCCGTAAACGAACTGTCTGACAGATCGAGCTCATTTTTGGCATAGTAATTAAGGACAGTGCTGCCAAACTACATAAACTTAAAATATCGAAAAATATACAGCGCGCGAATTTTAAATGAGAATTTCCGAAAACTTTTCAGTCTTAATGTAATTCTCCGCTGTTGTTACGAGTGAAGATCTAATAAAATAAATTAGATAAAAAAGGAATTTCAATGACGTATACATGAATAAAGATGTGGATAGGTAAAGATAGTGTGAGAGCGAAAAGTATTGTTTAAGAGTAAAAATACATTGGGGATGGATGGGTTTCAAATTGAAGCCAGTCTGAGTTAAGGCAGAGAAACGTGCTCATTTTAAAAAGAGTGTGTTCAAAGATCGATTGAACTTAGGTTAGTATGTCCGTAACGTCTACGTCGATGAGCCACTTGTTGAGTTCGATGAACATGTGCTATTTGATAAACCTTAAAGACACTAAACTAGCAGACATGTGTTTTGTTTTTTTATAGTTTTCCATGATCGTCTCTGTTGTTTTTTTAAAGCCTTTTAAAGAGATCTTCTTTCTCTTTATTTTAAAAATATACAGATTAGTTGAACATTAACGAGACAATAATAGCTTTTTCAATAGTATGTTCCCGTAATTTAAGTCGCTAAAAAATTGATCTTTCACAACAATAGCTGAGAAATTCACCATAAACATGTGATACAAATTTTTGCTGTCAAGGAACAATTATTCCATTGAGTAATCTTTCGGTTTGTTTTCCTCGAATAGATCCAAATCTTTTATCACTTCGTTCACTATCTGTTATAAAAATTTTTTTCTATCTTCATTTGTAGTTTTTGCCACGGTTATTTTTTTGTGAAAACTTTTTGAACTATACACATAAAATAAACAGAAGTCAAATTGCCAGTTAACATAAAAAAAAATATAAAAGAAAGTATGGAAAAAAAACTAAATAAATGCTAATTAACTGCATTTAAAATACAGAGTTGAAAGAGGAAAAAATTAAAATAATGCTCACTAACTACACTAAAAATACAAAAATAAAAAATGAGAAAAAAAAATTCTGTAAAAAATCTTTGTATAAACATTTTTATTGTATCAAAAAAAAATTGAATTTAAAATAACTTTTTTTTTATTTCTTTATTATTTCTTTACTTTTATTTCTTTAATTTTATTAATATTTATTGTTTCGATTATTGAGAATTTGTTGTGAAAGTTTAATTAATTTGTCAATTTCTTCGAAAATCAATTAGAATATATTTTGTTGATGTATCGCATATTTCAATATGTAATAAAGTCTAAATAATGTAAATAAAATAAAAATACGTTACTAATCAAAAATTAGTGATCGTTTTAAAATAAACGACTTAAGGTGTTACTTTATATAAGCCATATATTATTAAGCCTCTGTTAACTATGCAATTGTTTTTAATATTGAATAATGAACTTGATGTACTTAAAATTGTAAAAAAGTTATAAAATTAATGGAAAATACTAATATTAGTTATGCGCAGTTAAAGAGTTTGTCACTATTTCTGTGAATTGGGGTCACTGATTATATTTGTCTTTCTTAGGGATCGCCCTCATAACGAAAATTGGTCTAGCAATATTCAGAAGAACGTCGTTGTAATACATAACATATTTCTATGCAAACAATTTTCTGACAAACTGAGAGAGCATCATTATTATATGGCATATAAATTTATTTTATTTATTTTTGTCATTCTATATAAAAATTAAATATTCCGAAAAGAAATTCCTGATTATGTTTGTTATGTCACCAAGTTAATAAATTTTATTTTTTGTTAACTTTTTACTTTTGATTAAATAAATTTGTGTGCTTGAAATTTTTATATCTTATCAATATATTAAACAATCTATTTTTGTATTAAAAATTAGAACATGTCAAAAATTCTATAGCTTTGACTAAATATTTGTGTTTACCTGATTAGTATGTACAATTTATGAACAAAAAAAAAAAACAAAATACAGATTTTATTAAAAAATATTTACTTATTTATTATCCATTAAAAAATTAATGACTTTTTTTTAATACTAATATCTATCTATAAACCTGATTCCTTGGCGGCTTCAAACATATTCCTAGATATGATTAGACGTTGAATTTGTGATGTTCCTTCATAAATTTGATAAATTTTTGCATCACGCATTAATTTTTCTACGGGGTATTCACTATTAAAACCATTACCACCGAATATTTGCACAGCATCGGAAGCAATTTTATTAGCCACATCGGCTGCATGGCATTTGGCAATTGAAGCATAGTAACTATTACGACGACCCTGATCAATTTCCCAAGCTGATAAACGATATGCAAGACGGGATGTTTCAACACCAATTGCCATATCAGCTAACATAAATTGCACAGCTTGATGATGAGCAATTGGTGTACCGAAAGCTTTGCGTTCTAAAGCGTATTTAAGTGCTTCATCCATACAACGTTGTGCCAAACCAACAGCGCCAGCTGCTACTGGAGGACGTGTCTTATCGAATGTACCCATAGCAATTTTGAAACCAGCACCTTCACCGATCAAAACATTTTCTTTAGGTACACGTACATCTTCAAATGTAATGCCACGCGTATCAGAGGCACGTTGTCCCATATTTAATTCCTTGCGACCGGGTGTTACACCGGGAGTATCACGTTCAACAATAAAACCTGTAAAAGCTTTACTTGCTGATGCCTTTGGATCGGGATTTGTGCGTGCCAAAACAAAATACCAATTGGCTACACCACCATTTGTAATCCACATTTTTTGTCCGTTTAGTATATATTCATCACCTTTTTTCTCAGCACGTGTTTTAATACCATTTACATCTGAACCAGCACCAGGTTCTGTAACACCATAAGCAGCTACGAGTGGTTCTTCTAAAAGACGGCCTAAATACTTTTTCTTTTGTTCCTTGTTACCAGACAAAAGCACAGGTGTTTGCTATAAAATAAAATAGAAAATACTTCTTTAATTAATTTATATTAATATATATAATATAATATTATATATAATGTAATAGAATATTATATATAATATAATAGAATATTATATATAATATAATAGAATATAATATAATATATAAAAACATAATATTAGTAATATAGCACAGACTGTTTAGTTTAATGATTATTAGGTTTTTTTTTATTTATAGTACCTATTATTAGTAAACATTAGTTTGTATATATTTATAATATTTGTCTCTGAGAAAAAAAAACTTCATTTAACAAAGCTTAAAGTTTAAAAATTCAACGTTGGCTCAGTGATCTAGCACAAAAGTCTGCCTTTAAAATTTGATAGAGTTTAAGTATAATGCCTGATATTAACAGTTCAAAAATAATATACGGAGAATCAAGACCGCCATAAGACCTGATGCTAAATAGCATTTTATGCTACGCCAAAGGTTCTAGGTGGTTTTAATCTTTGAATTTTTCCTACATATACGGTAACACAATGGGCCAATAGGCCTAAGAGGATCCACCAGGGATCGCCGGTATAACCTAAACTAA
>NC_051846.1:188958089-188964103 GCF_002237135.1 Teleopsis dalmanni | reverse complement strand
AACATAAAAATTATCGAAAACAATGGATATAAATAAAAATGATAATGTTTTATGGGCACATAAACTCCTCGGGAACGCCAAGCCACCTGCTGTCATTTATGGCAGTTGACACATTTACGCCTGCATTTAATTTAATTCAACACATTACAATAACTCATATTTGGTGGCTTTCTTCTCTGCCAGTTACCTAAGGAAATATAGTTTTTTATGGAGTTGGCGGTGTGCTGAAGTGAGTGTCATTGTGTCTGGCAACAGAAATATATAAACTATTAAAAACTTTATTTTATATGTGAGCAAAATTATTTTGTGAAATAATTTCGGTTATATTGACACCTTCTACTTTTATGGCCATGAAATATTATGGGCTTGCTTAAGTACCGGCAAACAGCATGAGATTTGCGGTTATATCAATACAGAGATGATTATTATATATGGAAATTGATTTCTAAAAAGACTTTCACATTACGAATATCAAATTAATCTGAATAGAACTTTTTAAAACTTTAATATATAGTATTGGTTAGTAAGTATTTCTGGATACACTGAGTAACGAAGAAATGATATATTTTGTTTTGAATAAATATATTTAACAATATTTAGTATATATTATAATATATATAATAATATATGTTCTTTCTCTCCAAAGAAAATAAGCAAATTTAGTTAACGAATTATTAAATATAAGAAATAATTCCAAGACACTCATGACGAGTATTTGGCAATAATCGAATCAACTGTACCGTCAGCCAAGAATTTAATTAATTAAAAATAAATAAAAATTTTGTTGTTGCAATTCAGTACTCTTCAGTCTCTAATAAAATTAAAAAAAGGTTCTACTGATGTTGTGCTTCACCTTTTCAGATAAAATCAAATTCAGATATCTCTAATATTGAATATCAGATTTTTAATATCTGTATTGTAAGTACTTTGGTTTTGTGCTATTACCATACAGATTCAACATATACCTGAGTAGATATGAAATGTCTCTTTAAAAATCATTTAAATATCTAAATTGAAACTTAGTATCAAGTACTAAGAATACAAAATAGGTCTAAAATCTAGTAATGTCAGACACACGCAGGATGGATGGACTGATATTAATAACGTAAGACGTTTGATTAATTCAGAAATTGGCACAATGCATTCGATAAGTGCTTCTTTTATCTAGATCTGGATAGAATGACTGGATTATAGCTTAAATTGTTTGTAAATGGCTTTTCACCTTTTATTAGTAGTAAGTATTAGTTTCAATTATTACAAATAATAATATTTAAAATAATATATTTTGTTGTGGTGATGTCTATGACATATATATATATATATGTTTTAAGCTATGTGATCCAAACCAACGTGATTCAAGTTTTAATTGAACAAATTATAAAAAGAAGTCGTTTGTTATAAATATTAATATCTAAAATTTATTCAAAACGATTCATAGGAAGATTATTATTGTACTACTAATAAAAGATTTTCCTTTACTCTTTAGCAATGACTATCGCATCCAGTAGAACCACGAGCTTTAGCACGACATTGATATTTAGCGAGTTGAAATCCATCGGTTTTGCTAGCTTTGTTATGTCGAGAGAATGGACGAAAATGCTCCAGCGAAAAAAGTTTTTGAAGAGGTAGTTGGAGGAAGTAGACGACCATATCTTCGGTAGAGTGATCAAGTTGAAGGAACACTGACTGCACTTGCTATACGACACTGGAGAAAATGCGCACGTAGCACATGCGTCTGAAGGAACATGTTGCGTCAAGCCGAAAGCCGTTAATGAGTTATAATGGCTAAATAAGTACGCAAACACATCAAATAACCATGTTAAGTAGCAAGTATGTACACGCTTATCCTTATTGTTCACATTGGTTTTATATGATTTGATCAGTAAACAAGCAAAGGAGGTGAATGGTAAAGATGTGAGAAGTGGTTGCGCAACCTACTAAAAGGAACCGAAAGAAAAGACTTTGTAAAACATCCGCAATATCAGAAATGTTCAATGGAATTGAGATGTAAGCAGTATTTAATGGAAACTATAGGCAAAGAGAACAAGAAAAATAAAGAGTTGAACAGTTTCTTTGCAAACATTCAAGCATGGAAAGATTTGCGTATTCCATTGGGAAAGTCTGCAAACTAATTAGCCTGTGAGCATCTCGAATATCGATCTTCACAAAAAATCCCTCTTTCGTTAACTGTGCTGGTTGATTTCAGAACTTAGACTTCTATCAAAATGGCGCCTAGCCGCTAATTGAATAGAAGAAGTAGCTAAATGTCATTTTAATTAATAAAAGAAATTATTTTTTTTGTTTCACATTCAGATATGACTTTTACAAAGACTTATTGAGCAGTTTCCGAAGGACAAAAGTATTTTGTATTAATTTTGAAAATTTAAAAGTATTCGCAAAATATACTATTGCTCTATTTAAGTTGAAATTAAACCATGATTTATTTACATCTTTAGTTAATTTCATTATTGAACATTTCAACGAAATCCCTAGGTTAAGTTAGGTTGGAGTAACTGCCTTGTGCCCACTTCACGAAGCCCCTACAATTACAATTAATTTCGTCAACTCTTGTCATAGTAACAATTCCAAGTAGTCGATATAGCTGACAAAAAGTGTTTTTAATATATCCCCATTTATTACCAATTACTAAAGCAAGCTCACATTGCTTTTATTAAAATTTTTTACTCTTATCTAAGTGATGATATACACAAATCTGATAGTTTCGCAGAAACCCGCACATAAGGCCAACATATGCGATAATTTTTTATATTTCAGCCATGCTCATTCGTTCCATTATGTGACAACGCAGCAACTTGTTGATATTGCTGTTGACATAAACATGATGAAACTATAAACATAAAGTAAAGACTCGCAAATGCTAGATGAGTTGTGGTTGTCCTTGATGCACAATCAACTCGATCGATGCAATAAGGAAAAGACAAGACCTAAAGCATAAAATAAAATGTCAAGTTTATTTATCATTTGTCAATGCAAAATCAACTGCAACAACAAAATCACTGGTAACGCATAAAATACCACAAGAGGAGAGGCAATGCATTGATCAAGCCAAAGAGATGCGTGCTGCAGCAGTTGCAAATTGATCAGTATCACTAGCCTTGATCATGGAACTGCACTTGCCTGTTTCAAATCGCTTAGGTACTTATATGCGCAGTCGAGCAACGTTTTAGGAATTTAAATATTGATTTATGCAATCAACTTAAATGTTTACCAAGCCATGATCAAATCAAGTTAAAAGATAGCCAACAATGATCTTTTGTGTCCTTACCAAGCACTCAGAGCTGACTTCTTATGGAGATCATATGAGTTATGTGCTGTATGTTGTTTATTTGTATTGTTCCTTGTGCCTTTGTTTTTATTATTTATTGTCACTTGCGTGTTTGTTCATAAAATAAAGGTATGTACTACTTTTGTGTCAATCTGTCAATCAGCGCTTCACTTTGTCACGATCGATTGAGTGATTTCATTAATAATTCATGCGAAAACCTTACAGCTTCCATATGGTCGGATTTGGTGACTCGTACTAATGCCCATGTACTCGTACCAAACGTCAAAGGAGTGCGAGGACTTCGTAACAGGGATAAATAAAATTACCTTTGTATGCAAATTTTATGGTTTATAGTTCTTTAAACGGAGCTAAAGCAGGCAATGCTTTCGCATAAATTAAATAAAATATCACATCATATGATCCTCATCTTATGTGTGCTATTGTGATATGACATTATATATTTGGTTCAATAGTTATGTTGTAAATATATTTCATTAAGTATATATAATATATCTTATATTCCGATGTGTGTTTTCTACTGCTTACAAAGCTTTTATCTGAAGTCAAGTTTCCACAAACTACATATAATCATTTCAACTCATTTTCAACTTGGTTTTATTGAATCTTTAAAATTGTTGATATCATAAAATGAAATCTTCATTTAAATTGTCTGTACTTTAAAATTTAAATTGTTCTGCAACAATTTCAACTTATAATCAAGCAATCAACACATTTGCTTTTAAACTCTGACTGATCGTAAACCCAAAAGGATACAACGAAAATTGCTTGAATTTCGATAAGCAAATAACTCACTTCTTGGGATTAATTGAAGAATCTCAAAGGAGCGGTCGGTTTCATGCTCAGTATGAGTGGCTTAGGACTTAAGTAATCAAATTAAAATTGCTGGCATATAACTTTAAATGGAGACGTCAACATGAGACTGACAAGTTCATTTCACTTGTACTCCTTCGGATTGCAGTTTAAACAGAGCACAAAAGGTTTTAAGATAAACCAAAAATGAAACCAATTTAGAGCTCAATTCGGACTTGAATGCAGATATATTTGATGGCTGCTACCTACAGTGGCTTGACTTCACTGTTGTTGAGATAACTTAAACAAATACTTAATTTACTCCAACGTTCATACCTGACAAAAAAAAAAATAACTTTTAATATTTTGTGGACGAAATTCGCGGAAATATTTTGGGAATGCAACAGATGTGCCAGAAAATAAAATGAGTAAAATTTAATAGACCGCATACGGTAATCAAAAATTTAATTGAAAAACCATTTTAATAAGTTTGCCCTAAAGCTCAAATTCATTCTTTGAAAGTGAATTAATTATTATCTCTTAATTACATAAATACAAATGAAATAGAAGCAATCAGTCCTTTTATCAAGCTAGAGACAAAAGAACACGAGTATGTATATAGTTTCATCTGTAAGTCGTGGTTTTAATGAGAGATCTACTTGTCAATGCCGCTTTATTTATTAGGGGACGGAAATAGGTGAGTGGTGTATTCACTGACTGCTAAAACTTGACCGAATTCATTTGACATGTAATTGTAAATTTATACATATAATGTCGCTTTATATAAGTTGATTTAAAAACAACATCAATAAAAGAGCGAATATTAAGTTCCTCTATAAAATGTGTTAGAATGTAAATGGAATAAATTGTATGCTCCCTGTACTTAGACCACTATGTTGTTTGATAATATAGATTATCATTGGTTTATTTGATCCTTTGATGGTCGTGACAACTCTGTTGGTTACGTCTAAGCATTGCAGCTAAAAACCCACTGCAATAGAGAAAACCCTAAAGGTTATATCATAGCATTATCACTAAGCACCAACTGCGAAGAAGAAAACATCAAAGAGATCAAAGAAACTTTTCATTTAATATGTACATCAAATCGAATGAATCAGAAAGAAAGCAACCCATGTTTATGGAGCAGCCAGCTGGCTCCTACCGAAATTTGATCACACAAGACCAAATTATTTTAGTATGATAAACTTTTTATGCGACCTTTCATTGTCCTTTGACAATGAAACTCATCGTAAAGAAATCCCACACATCAAAGGGGATAGACTATCGAACTCAAATCAAAGATTTGAGAAAACGAAAGGATTGTAAATGCATCGTGCCACATTCTTTAACTGATGACCTTAAGGATTGTAGAATTGAATACTGTGAAGACATGTTTCAGAATATTCTTTAAAAAATCCATCAAATAACACAGTCAATATATCTCGTGATGAAACGTTCCGTTTCCACAACAAGACGAAAAATGTGTCAGAATGCAAGCCAGCCACTAGAAGAACCATATTAGAGATGATTGTGATTTCACAAAAACAAAACCAAAACAATGTTGAACGTTGTCTTCAATTGAAATTGTTCATACTGAAATCATTCCAGATGATTGTGTAGTGTAAGTATATACAGTATCATAAACACAAACTATTATCTTGACATTTAACAACGATTGGTGATCAGGACTCAGAAGGCCCGACTGGAATATCGAGAACCAGAAAGTTGGTCTCTGTAGCACGAAAGTATATCATTGGACTACTCTACCATAGTATTATATCATTTTTATCGATTACCTATCGCATTGAAATGATTTGAGTCTGTGAGATTTTTGATTGTTCCCAAAACTGACATTGGCGATAGAAGAAAATCGTTTTGATGTGATTCTAGGACTTACTCACTACACTACACTTTACTA
>NC_051846.1:188956674-188957989 GCF_002237135.1 Teleopsis dalmanni | reverse complement strand
GACATGGAGTTGCTTTTTACAACCAGTTGTTGTGGCATAAAGAACAACAGAGATGTTCTTTCCTCTTCAGAAATTCACTCCCTCTGGAGGAGAGAATTATATATAAATGTAAAACTTCAATTGGTACTTTCGGAATTGCTTGAAATTCCCATGGGAATTATATGTGTTTTAATAGCATCGTGGTAATAAACCTTCACGGCAGATAAACATTTTCCAAACCTTTGGATTATTTTCAAATTGAGAGGGAAGGATAGTGGTTAGACTATTCCTGATGTAAGGCATACCTATTATAAAAGGTAATTATCGCAATTCGAAATTATTGAAAAACTTAAGTAAGAGCTGTGTGTTTAATTCTGGTGTATCTAAGTCGTCAAGTTTTGAAATCTCAGACCCAAGACAATATGGTTTAGTTTAGTCATGAAGAAACATATATCGAATGTGTGTTCTACTGTTTCTTAATATCCATGGCATACTTAACATAAAAAACGTTCTCATACCTTTTTTTATGGTGTTTGCGTTTACATTAAAGTATAATTAGTTTAGAATATATTTTAATACGTTTTTATTGATGTTTAAAATAATTTGCAGTTTAAATCGTTTAGGATTGACGTGCCTAATCAAGGGCATACTAATTGCCACAAAAAGTTTTTCAGACTTTTTCCCATTTATGGGTTTAAGGAGTTTAGAGGATATTGCAAACTATGAAATATAGTTTGAAAGCTATGTAGATTTATAGTCTGATTAGTACAATATTGTTTTTTTTAATATACACTTCGTTTCCAATCGTTTTCTAACACACAGAGGTCATACGTCATACTTTCCATGGAGATACTAAATGGAAAGAGGATATGAGTGAAATAAACCTATTTCATAAGTTGTAGATAGTGACGTGTCCAAAGAGAGGGCGTGATTACGTGAGATATTTTCCTCTTGACATTATAGTGTACAGATATTGCGCTGTAAAAACTTTGCCAAAAATACCAGCCATTTTCCCTTTGGCACATTTCTCGCTATGCCACATTTTTTAGAATTTCTTCTTCGCTTCTCAAGTTGTTTATGATCTAATTTATTAAATAATTCATGGTCTTTTAAAACTTCTATCAGATCCGGTTCATATCAAGAGGTGCTATAGTAGCCACAATTCTGGTTTGCAATTCTGGTAACGCCGGTGTGAAACAATTCACACCGGCGTTATAGTGAAAATCATTTTAGTATAAAGAAAATAGGGGAATCACAGAATTATATAACGAAACATAATTCTCACTAACCAAACACTTGAGGTCTCAATTTTAATCGAAGTTTACTTTTATTTATT
>NC_051846.1:188946343-188956574 GCF_002237135.1 Teleopsis dalmanni | reverse complement strand
CATTTGTAATTAGATTACACTCAATTATAAATTACTGAGTAATTTAATTGATAATTGAATTTCCAGATTATATGTGTAATTTAATTGAAAACCTCAATTACGAATTACAGTATAATCTTAATTTGTAATTTAGTTTCTGAATTACAGTCATAATTGAAATTGAAAAACCAAATTTCAAATTACGTGTAATTTGCAAAAATAATCTAGAGAAGAAGAAGCATTGAAACTTTTGAAAGATGATAAACGAATCGAAACTATGGTTGGATTTTGGGTTGTAAGTGGCCCGCATTTTGTTTGCGCCTTCATTCATAGTATTTTGTTGGGTTGCTTGTTTTTGTTTTTTACATTTGGTGTGTAGAAGTGTTCCATTAGAACTTCAAAGCAGATCAAGAGGCAGAAAAATTTTTTTTTTTGTACGCAAATCGAAATATGAATATGTGCATTGTTGCTTTTTTTCATGAAGTTGTCAATTTAATATTGCTGTTTTTTTTTTGTATTTCTGTCTTGTGCAGTGATCGAAAATATGTATTTAGAAATGTGTATACTTGTTTCATTTGTTCGGTTGCGTGTGTACTTTTCTATGCATTTGCTCTATAATATTTGTTTGTTTTACTTGTATGTTTTTTTTTGTTTTGGATTGTAGTTTTTTTTATGAAATTTAGGAAGGTGTCTACTTCGCATGATTTTTTTTTTGTTTTAAGCGCTGATATGCATGTGTGTCAGAATGTGTATACATTTTGTTGTTTTTTTTTGTTTAATTGATTGAACATTTGACTATGAGTTGCGCGTAAATTTTTTAAAGCAAATTTGAAAAGATCGTTGTTTTTGTGCATCAAATAAATATATGCAAATTTGTAAGCAGTATATGTATGTGTGTACAATGTGTATGCAAATAATATAATTTTATCTGTAATGAGATTATGCCTACATTTATGTTTTAAGAATTATTTTTATTGCTAAATACGATTTAGAAATTATAATAACAAAAATGAGTAAAAATATGTAGTTTAAGAATAAAATTTTTGGACAAACTCTTATGCTGGATGTATATTTGGTTTTGTATGTGCAATAATTTTTTATTGAATATTTATTAAATGGTTAATTGCGTACAATGTTTAATTTTTCCCTGTTATATACGTATATGTGTATTTTTATATTTCTGAATATAATCAATAATTTTAATAACTAATTTTTATTAATATCGTCTAGTGATAATATGCATGTATATATAAAATTTTTAAAATTATATATTTCAATATTTTGTAGCAATGTGATAACAATACCAAATATACTTTAAAAATTTATATTTCAATTTAATATGAATGCACTTGGTACAAATATTTTCAGAAAAAAATCAGTAGTAATAAGCGTGCATTTAAGGGTTTTGCCCAGTTTTATTTTTTTGTTTTTTGTTTTAAGCGAATGTGTGTACTTTTCTTCTTTTTTTTTGGTTTGACTGATTTCACATTTGCTATGCGTACCGCCTGAATTTTTCTAAGCAAATTTGGGAAGATCGTTGTTTTTGTAAGCAGTATATGTGTGTACAACGTGTATGCAAATATAAGTACAAGTTTATCTTTATGCCTACATTTGTTTTTTTAAGCGATAATGTGCATATTGATACGTTTTGTTGATTGTCTAGTTGATGAAGAATAAAGAAAAGAAAAAATTTAACTTACGCGCTTTGGTTTTATAATTTAAGACAGATTTAAAGTGTTTGTAAATTAGTTCAAGAAAATCTTTATTGAAAAATTTATTTAAATAATGTATATAAAAAAGATATAAAATTTAATTATATATTGTTTTATATCTTATACTTTCAGTTTGCGTATTTTTAAATGAATTATTAGAAAAATTTATTTATGGAATATCTTTAATTTTGTATATCATATTTAAGAATACATACATATGTATATGCCAACAACAACGCTTATTTATTAAATGTATATATTTATTAAATTAAAATTTAAGTTAATGATGAGATAATTTAATTGTGGGAAAATTGAAACATGTATTAAAAATTGCAGTTGCATAATTTAGCATAAGCTAAATTTTTCCTTTTCTTTATTTTAACTCAGCTGTACAATCAAGTAAATATAATAAAATGCATATTATCGCTTACAAAAACAAATGTACGCAAACCTTATGAGCAAAACAAATTATATTATTTGCACACAAATTGATATACATATACTGCATAAAAACAACGATCTTGCCAAATTTGATAAAAAAAATGCACACGCTTCGCATAAGCAAATGTAGAATCGTCAAACCAAAAAAGAAACAACAAAATGTTTACACATTCGCTTAAAACAAAAAACAAAAAAATAAAATTGGGCAAAACCATCCTTAAATGCATGCTCATTACTCAGCTTTCCATGATAATTTTTTTCTCAAATATTTGTAACAAATAAATTCAAACTAAATTGAAATTCAAATTTTTAAAATATGTATATTTGGTATTGTTATCACATTGCTACAAAATATTGAAATATATAATTTTAAAAATTTTATATATACATGCATATTATCACTAGACGATATTAATAAAAATTAGTTATTAAAATTATTGATTATATTCAGAAATATAAAAATACACATATACGTATATAACAGGGAAAAATTAAACATTGTACGCAATTAACCATTTAATAAATATTCAATAAAAAATTATTGCACATACAAAACCAAATATACATCCAGCATAAGACTTTGTCCAAAAATTTTATTCTTAAACTAGATATTACCATATTACTACTCATTGTTGTTATTATAATTTTTAAATCGTATTGAGCAATAAAAATAATTCTTAAAACATAAATGTAGGCATAATCTCATTACATATAAAATTATATTATTTGCATACACATTATACACACATACATATACTGCTTACAAATTTGCATATATTTATTTGATGCACAAAAACAACGATCTTTTCAAATTTGCTTTAAAAAATTTACGCGCAACTCATAGTCAAATGTTCAATCAATTAAACAAAAAAAAACAACAAAATGTATACACATTCTGACACACATGCATATCAGCGCTTAAAACAAAAAAAAAATCATGCGAAGTAGACACCTTCCTAAATTTCATAAAAAAAACTACAATCCAAAACAAAAAAAACATACAAGCAAAACAAACAAATATCATAGAGCAAAAGCATAGAAAAGTACACACGCAACCGAACAAATGAAACAAGTATACACATTTCTAAATACATATTTTCGATCACTGCACAAGACAGAAATACAAAAAAAAAACAGCAATATTAAATTGACAACTTCATGAAAAAAGCAACAATGCAACATACTCAGATTTCGATTTGCGTACAAAAGAAAAAATTTTTCTGCCTCTTGATCTGCTTTGAAGTTCTAATGGAACACTTCTACACACCAAATGTAAAAAACAAAAACAAGCAACCCGACAAAATACTATGAATGAAGGCGCAAACAAAATGCGGGCCACTTACAACCCAAAATAAAACCATAGTTTAAATTCGTTTATCATCTCTCAGAAGTTTCAATGCTTCTTCTTCTCTAGATTATTTTTGCAAATTACACGTAATTTGAAATTTGGTTTTTCAATTTCAATTATGACTGTAATTCAGAAACTAAATTACAAATTAAGATTATACTGTAATTCGTAATTGAGGTTTTCAATTAAATTACACATATAATCTGGAAATTCAATTATCAATTATAATTACTCTGTAATTGTAATTTAATTTGTAATTTAATTGATTTTGCACAGCTCTGTATATAACTATAATATTCTTCTATTCATTTTAAGTTTCCCTATTTAATGTATTCATAACTATAATTCGAAGGTGCCTCGACTTGAAAGGTGCTTGCTTCGATACTCGAATCTATATCTTAGGTATCTTGTGTGGAAGAACGAGGTGGCCAACGATATGAAATCACTCGGTACTACCAACTGGTGACAGCAATCTATCAATTGAGCTGACTGTTGATAGCTAATGTACGCGCCCAAGGATGATTCACGTTTGTTATAGCCAACTACTTTAGGAAGTATTTAATTAAATTTGATTTTAACAAAAGTGTCTATTTTTACTTTAACAGAAACTGTGCTATTTAATAGAGAAGTGTCGAACACACTTCTAGTATTTATATTATTTTATTTAATTGGATTTTTGTCTGACCATACAGCCAATTATTTCCTGTTTTTAATTATTTGTAGATAATTTTTTGAGACCTCAAGTATCAAGGGTTGAACTCCTTCCTTGGCAAATTTGAAGGTTAGAGTCAACGCTCCTTAAACAACTGACCCAAAGCCTATTCCTGGTACTTGTAGTCTTACTGGTACTTGTAGTTTACGAATAATTAAATACAAGAATTATTTCCAAGACCACTAATGATGGGTATTTGACAATACTCGAAACAACTGCATGATCAGCAGTCAAAAATTTAGTTAATTAAAATAATATAAAAATAATTTTTGTTATTGTAGCTCGTTACTGTTCGCAAAAAAAATAACATTTCAAAATACATAAAGATTTGTGCTTATTTTAAAATGTTTTAAATGTTTTAAAAAATATTTGCTAATATGAAATACTTTTAAATAATGTTTTTAAATAGGAAAATAACTGAATAATTTTAATTTATTGCTCATTAAGCAAATTTCTTTTTAATTAAAGCAATTCATTAGAGTGCAGTTTTCTTTATTGCAAAAAGGAATTAATTAAAAATTCCATATAATTTAAAAAATTTTTATTATTACTTGGCTGTGACTTGAAACGATTCAGGCATTAAGCTCATTCACTTTTTAATTCAACGCAATTTTTCTTTTTGAGGATTGACAAGAGTGAAGTTTTTCAATGACAAATTGTCTGCAAGATGTGGGCGCTGCATGTCATCAAAATTAAATAAAAATAAAAAAATAAAAAAAATAAAAAAAATAAAAAAACTGAAATGAAATTCTCAATATCAAACAAGAAGGAAACAATTGAAAATTAATTCAAATATATGAGTTCATGTGCGAACGCCTTATCATCAAAAACATCATCGCAGTTCAATCAAATTATAATTACGAATTCAATAAACCCGCAGTTCGGCGTCTGACATCAAACCGGCGTTAAAATTTTTATATTTATTCTCAAATGATTAATTTTTTTACCAGTGAAGATTGCTCAAGTGTAAAATGAAAATAAAAACCAATAAAAATAGAAAATAAAACCAAAAAAAAAAACAACAAAAAACAAAATACATTAAAAATGTTAAAATCAAATAAAAGTACGTTACAAAAATTGTTCTTGAATTTTGAAACAAAATTTAAAAAAAAAACAAATCTCATAAAATCCTTTCTACCCCACATAACACTATTATTTGATAAATTATTTATTATTTGGCAGCTGGCCGGCAACACGTGAATTTTAAACATTTATTGAACACAAAAAAACAAAAAAAAACAAAAAAAAAATAAAAAAAATAATAAAAAGGATTAAAAGTGAAACAAATAAATATTTTTCTTATTTGGTCTGCTGAATATGAATTCTCTATGCATATATAATCGTTTAATGAAATTTATTTTATTTATGTGCCTAGTGTAACACTAGGCATTAAGAACATATGTCCTTGCTGTGTTCCCACTTTAAGATTATAAGGTTATTGCTTTCTCACTTGAAGTGCTAAAGCTACATTGTAAATGAATGGATAACAGTTTTAAATGCTGTCAAAAATATATTAAAGCCATCCTTTATACACATCTGGCGTATAAAGTGTATAAAGTGCACAAAAATTAAACACATAAAAAAATATGAAGTGTGAATTCAAGTCAACGACGTGGAAATGATATTGAAATGTTGCTGATATTAATGATACGAATGTCTTGATGAAGATTGATTACTAACGTCATTGCTCTTCGTAACATAACATATACATTCATTGCATCCAAGAGTCGAAAAAAAGAAAAAAAGAAAAAATATTAATAAAAACAACAAACAACAATAGCACAAACATTTAAATATGAGAAAAATTCCAAAATTTACTTAAATTTTACGCGCCACACAGTGCGTATGAGCGATTTTTATTTGTATGGCAGACGAACAGATATTGGCAATCAAATTTTTTTGTATTGCCGTTAACAATGCTTGAATACCATAAATAACTAATTGAATGAAAGCAGCTAACTTTAAGAATTATTGTTGGAATGTTTTATATTATTTTTTTTCAAATATATATATAATATATAATTTATTATATATAATCAGTTATTAAAGTTTGTTTCAGAAATATAAGCATTTACGGACCTATTCTGTGCACTTGTCAGATTTGTCAAATTCTTTAATAAAATTTTTGATTTTTATAAAGCAGAAAGCTTTTTTGGTATTCTGACACATTCTTGGGACAAATTCAAAGGCTGAAGTACCTAATGCTCTACACACTATGGGGTTTGTAAAGTGTTTGTATATTAAAATGTTCGTTAATTGTTCGTAACTGTTCGTAAAAAATGCTTGTAAAGAGCACATATTTTAAGTTGCCAAAAGCATTTTTCATGCATTCAAATAACAATAAAAAATATGCTTGTAAAGAGCGTATATTTCAATTAAGAATATTTATCATGCATGCAAATAATAAAAAATGCTTAAAAAGAGCATATTTTTATAGTTGTCAACAGCATTTGAGGTATGGACAACTAACAAGGAAAAGAGCTTTTTATTTATGTCACAGAATACCTAAACCTTTACAGCAGTCAATTTTGACAAGTGTCAATGTTTGACAAGTTTATAAAGTGCACAGAATAGGTCCGTTAATATGTATTGTAAACTGATTAGTTATATTATTAATAATTTATTTCTATAAACATTTTAATATAGTTTTCAGTATATTTTGCTAAGTTGTAAAAGTAACATAAATTCAAGGTAAATAAAAGTCAATAATGTGGAAATAGAATGTGAGGATAATGTTAAATACTTAGGTTCAACTTTTGACAGAAGTTACATTTAGTGAGAGAATATGAGGTCAAGAAGCTGGCTTATAATATAACTCTACAAGCACGGTCGAAAATTTTAGCTTTAATTCTTAACCCTTTAAACTTTTTTAAGGTCTAAATCAATATTTTTAAACTCTGAGGTTGAGGTTTTTAAACCCATTGAAGGCGGTAGTCCGATATAACATATATCAAAAAGCAAACTCTCGGAGTTGAATGCTTGAACTTTAAATTTTAAATACTAGTAAATAAATTGCCTAAGTTGACAATATAATTCGAAAGTTTTATTTTGAGACCATCACAGTTTAGTTTTTAGATCCTAGAGTCCAGTTAACTCATTCAAGTTGGATAAACATAAAAACCCTCTGAGTTTTAAATATAAACTAATATTTTCGATCGTGTGCCTTAAAACCATTAATACAAATTACTTTATGGCTGTATTACTTATGACAATGCTGTTCCATTCACCATTAGAAAACCCCAAACTTATCAGAATCAGAATATTCAGAATATCAGAATAAGTACTTAAAATAAGTACGTATGCTAAAAGCTCCATTGCATATCAAAAATGAAGACATATACACAAACTTGAGAGTCGAGTGTTTGCAAAAGTACATCAAAGACAGAGCGTTGAAATTATTCGATACTGTGGAAGTACATACTAATTCAGAAATGCACTCTCTCAAATCAAATGCAATATATATTCCGTCAGAAGGTAAATGCTGGGCTTTAAAGTATACATCTACAAAATCATATGAATATATTATTGTCAGAATTCAACGAAGCTCATGTACTAATAGAGCTTAAGATTTCGAACTTCTCTTTTGGGTTTTTATAAGCATAATTTTAAATTATATATAAACATTTAATATTAAAAGTTAATCATATTCTGAAAAATCTTACATATTTTTTTAAGAGTATTATAAATTGTTATAAAGCATATGTAAGTCTTACTTTGTTATATTACTTCATTTTATAAGTGTTATGGTGAATTTCAATAATGTGATTTTATTTCCAAAGTCTTTATTAAATATATTTATTAAATTTTTTTCACTATAAATTCCTGACAACGACTTTAGATTAAAGACAAAATATTGAAAATAAAATAGAAATTAGTTTAAAATAATTTAAGTTGTTGTTCTTAATTTTTATTTAGTTTAAAGTGAAGTTTAAAGTGAATAACCGAGTCTCATACAGCACTATAACTATAAATTTGCGGCAGTTTTGATTGAAAGGGAGATTTAATCTTCTAGCATGGTTCTCTAGTTTACAGTGACCTGTAAATAAACTTACCAAAAGACCGATATCTGTACGGCGTATTTCAATAAGAATTTTGGATTTTCTTTTATCGCAGCACAGAAAGAATTAGGTAAAAGTTTACATGGTAACATAGTTATAAAAATAACAAAATTAAATAAAATTTCCATGCTATATTTTGGGTTCCATTTAGCTTCCATCTATTGATTTGTGTGCAAAACGTGGAATAGCTGCTTTCTTTTTAGTCAATATATCAGTTTGTTTGTAAGTACACATTTTACTATACTTTAATATCCCTTTTTCCGATATACTAGTTGTTGGATTTTATTGTTTGGCATAATTTTACTAACCACAGTTCAGTTAGTTAGTCAGTTAGCATAGTTAGTTGTAGTATTTTATCGTATTAAAGGTGCTGACTATTTTTACAACTAATTTAGATCGATTTTAAAGAAAATTATGTTATTTAATCTGTCTGTTGCATTAAGCTAAAGCTATCAATGTTCATTCCCTTCACTCATTTATAATCGTGTGAAGGGTGTAATAATTTAAAAAAGTAAAGGATTTGACTGAAAATAAAGTCCCTTTTGTAAAAAGTTTCATTTAAAATCCATTTATCAAAACAAATCTCTTATCACAAATCGTATCCAAACCAATCAGACCATAGCAATTAAAGCGAAATAACAATGCCAACAATAACAACAACAACAACAATAGCAACAGTATTTTTTTTTATTGCTTTTCCAGAACAGTCACTGTTACAATAAAAAAGCAACAAATTAAATCTCTTCTTCTTAGCACACATGAACACACACACACACATACACACAACACAAAGGGACGAACAAATAAACACGTACATAAGCAGTCATTAAAATGCAAACCACTCAAACACACACACACATATATACACTCGGCAACATCCACACAAACTCATTTCGCTGTGTTGCTTTCTACGCTGACACTGACACGGCTTTAATCAAATCAACGCTGTTTAATTGACCATGTTTTATACGCGCGTTGCCACCTGAGACGTAGTCGCCGTTTAACTCAATTTGCTAATGACAGTCATTAAATAAAACTTTTAAGTCCTCCTCAAGGTTACATTAATTGCCATTGATCGGTTTTCATTTGGTCCAAATATACGATTACGGTGCAGTATTTGCCAACGAAGCTGAAGCTTGGCAGTTGACAGTTGGCAAAGTGCTGTAGGCTATGGCCAGTTGGCCATGGGTAGGTAGATGGGTAAGTGTCATTGAACTCGCGTATCCCACCTGCTGCAGGCTGCAACTTTTTTTAGCTCCACTGCCTTTACTGACTGCTGGCAGTTGGCAGTTGGTAGTTCGCAGCAGTAGCAGTAACAGTAGCAATAGCATTGCTCTTAATTAAGATATTAAAGTGAAAGTGCTTACTTTGATTTTAATGCTATGCCCTGTGACGGACTGCTGTGCGTGCAGCTCGAATAAACAACAAGAAAAGAAGGACCGACATTTTTTATTGCTTTGTAAATAATATGGCTACTTTTTACTTTTGCTTTTAATTTTATTTATTTATTTGTTTTTTCTTTTTTTTTTTTCGTTTTATTTATACTAATATTTAACTAGAAAAAGGTCCTAGAATTGCCAAAAAATAAAAATTAATAATAAAAATTTGAGTTTTATTTCATTTAAGGACTTTCATATATTTCATTTAAAATTTAGTCAATTTATTACTTTGATTTATTTTTGCAAAAATGTCAACATGAAAAATTTATAAAACTTGGAAAAGTATTTGTTGAACCCAACAATAAACAATATTGCATTCTTCATTCATAGCAAAAGAAATGAAAAATGAAATAATTTAAAAAAGTAAAATTAATATATTCAAAATTTTATTATGAATTTTCAAATAAAATAAATAAATACTGTGAAATTTGCTAAAGTCAATATTTAAGCAAAATAATTTGTTTATATATAAATTAATATGATTTTGTCTTCAATATAAAATTCACTTCAATTCAATTAAAATATTAAATTGCCAAATTCTA
>NC_051846.1:188939506-188946243 GCF_002237135.1 Teleopsis dalmanni | reverse complement strand
CTGTTGCGCAAGTACCAGTTGCCCAAGTTCCAGTAGCTGCAGCGGCGCATACTCCAGTAGCAAATGTACCAGCAGTACAAAATTCGCAACAACCTCAGTTACCAGCACATGTTGTACCTGTAGCTCACAATCCTGTTGCTGCAGCGCCGATAGCACCAGCTGCTCTCCCACCAGCAGTACCCGTTGTACCAGTCGTTAGTATAGGTCAGCAACCTCAAGTACCAGTCGCAGCTGTACCCGCAAATCCTGCTGCTTCTCCAGGTACGAACCCAAAAGTTGTCGTCATATCCAAAGATTCCGGTTTCTATAGGAACAACTCTGATCGTAGAGCCAAACAGGCGGATATAGCTCTAATATTATTTTTTGCTGCTTTCGCTTTTTTTTTATTCTAAACTTTCGGTTTTATAGCAATAACTTTGCAGTATCTGAAAAGTAAAAATTTTGACATATGAAATCTTAAAATGCTATTAAACCGAAAGTTATAAACTCAATAGATGAAGAATGATGACGTCAGTTTGACAAATTAAAATGTGTTTTGAATGTTAAACAAATAAAAAATATTTTTAATCAACATATTTAAACTCTATATATAAAAATATATGAAACAAGCGATAAATAAATATTGACATAGTAAGTTACTGTATCGAAAAAATATTTTTTCACAAAAACGGAACCGAACCAAATTTTATATGTAGATACATAAATGTTTTTAAAAATTGTTATTGAATATTTATAAAAATTTATAAAAATACAATATATATTGTGTGTTCATTATAATATTAGTACAACAAAGATTAATTAACAGTTGAGGTGATGGGGTTTTTCGGACGAGTCGATAGTAAAGAAACGCAACAGAGTCATTCAACAATGAGCCAGTATATTCAAATATGTCAAAGAAATTAACTAAACTAATATTAAAACAATTTAATTTAACTACTTCAATAATGATTTGATAACAATTAAACTCAATCAGTAAAGAAAATTGTGATTTCTAGAAAGACAATACACGTGCTTAGTCATGATAAATTCAAAAAATGGTCTAGAAATCTATCTGATAATTAATATAAGTAGTCCATAAATTGTTGTTATATTTACCATATTTTCAAGATTCAAATATCATCCAGTATGAGATACTCACACATCTAGGTATCAGGCAGTATACAGAAGGCTGAGGTGCGGATAGAACGTGCTCAGGCTTATAGGTTTATATTATAAACAAATCACACAGAATATTGTTTATGCATTTTATAATTTGTGTTCTCTTTTTATTTTTATTATTATAATCATAATAATATTATTGTATTTATTATTTTTCCCGCTATAACTTTTTGTTATAGCGTTATATTTTGTATTTTCCCTGAAGATGACTATCGAAGATAGTCGAAATATCAGAAAATATCTTAATAAAATAATATGTTTTAAATATAAAAAATAAATTATATATTTTTTATTTTTATTTAATGACTAGACTATCACTGACTTATCAAACCGCCCTCGTATAACTATAATTTAATTAAACACCTCGTTAAATTTTTGATGAATCTAAGCAGCAGAACAAATATAATTTCAATGGAGTTGATTGCTTTAATAATATTTTATATGAAAAATCAACTTATGGGTCATCAGGTTGGGTACTTTTAAATTTCCTACTAAACGTATTCAGTTTATGGATCTTGGTTATGTTTAGATAAAAAAAGTCCAATGTCAGTTACCTTTTTTTTTTTTGTTTAATGTTATTTTATGTCTCATTAAATCTGTGCCGCCTATAATAACTTATTTTGTTTTCACAGACTCTCTTGCCTACATCCGTCAATCGGTCGGTCTATGGGCAGAACTGTAAAAAATTATTTCTAAAGCCATTAAACCATAACAGATTTAAGGATTTTTTAATGTTTTTTTATTTTAAGAATAAAAAAAATGACAGCAAGCAAACAAAATGTAAGCCTAAAAGGATTAAAAAAATTCAAGCAAAACCTTTTTTTTTTTGTTTTTTTTTTTTAGTTGTTTTTTGTTACACTTCTGACATTTTTTTCTCGTTTACTCTTTTTTTTTTGTTGCATAAAAATTAACTGAAGCTGCTACTGCTGCTGCCAACATCATCCTTAACGCCCAAAGCGCTGTAAATAAATAAAGTGTTAACATTGTTGCTCACTTCCGTAGTCTCTAACAAGAGCCAAGAAATGAAGAGTCTTTCAAATCGCCCCCTCCGCACTAACCCCACAACCCACTAACCTTGATGTATAGTATGGTATGTCGTATGCTTTGTAACTGTTGTTGTTTATTATTTCTGTTGTAATTGTTGTTGTAGTTGTTGTTGCTATTATTTCATATTTGCAACACGCAGGCCAACGCAAGCTGCCACTGAAAAAGACAATATTTAAGCGTCACCGACAAGAGGCCAGCAAGCCAACAGTGGAAAATTGCTGCCTTTTCCACTACACAAAGTGGAATTTATTCTTTAAAAAAAAACAGCAGAGAAAACCGTAAAAAAACAACGAATAATCTTCCATATAAGTTTGCAACCAACTGCGTACGCGATGCATGTGTGCGTTGTGTGCGTTGTGTGGGAGGGTCAGAGGCTGACAATGTTTTCAGAAGAGCCAACAAAACACAAAAGCATAAAAGGCGCAACCTTTTGTATTGCAATTTTTAATTCTTGCATCCTTGTGTGTTTTGTTTTGATTGCATGTGGTGTGCTTGTGCTTGTTCTTGTGTTTCGGTGGAACATGCTTGTGTGTGTTTGGGGTGGGTGAGTGTGTGAATGAGTGTGGGTTGTGATGTGATGCTGTTATCAGATGTTTAGACCAAAATATTCATGCCCTTATGAG
The DNA here is from genome assembly GCF_002237135.1 of Teleopsis dalmanni. Taxonomy (NCBI): domain Eukaryota; kingdom Metazoa; phylum Arthropoda; class Insecta; order Diptera; family Diopsidae; genus Teleopsis; species Teleopsis dalmanni. The sequence continues at coordinate 188,943,415 of NC_051846.1, read as the reverse complement.
TGAGACAGAGGTAGAGAGAGAGAGAATGTAAAACTGCTGGAATTTTTGCTGAATTAATAAGAGTTGTCAGCGTTTTATTGAGAGAGAAATATTGTATAAAGGTGGTAAACCGTTTATTTACTTTAGTTTTTTAACGCAGTTTAGGAGATAGGAACCACAAATTTAAATTAAATTTTGTATTAAATAAAAGCAAGAAATATTTACCCTAAAAGAAATTGTTAGTTCTAACAAGAAAAAATTAGTTTTAGATAAGGAGGGCGTTTACTATAGGATTATTATTATTATTTTAATTATAGGAGCGAGGAAGATTTTATTTTGGATTCAGTGCATGATTTCTAACTTTATTTCCACAAAACAATATCAAATCTTCGTACCATAAACTTAGACGGGTACCAATATTTAACCACAGTTAAAGTAATTGCAATATAGACAATAGAATAAAGAGGATGACGTAGACATAGTTTTATTAATATTAATTTATGTTAGATCATGATGCTGATTATGACTTTCAAGAAGCGTCAAAGTATAGAATATATTAAAAAATATTAAATAAACGTTGAATTATTTAACAAAAAGTGACCTATAGCCGGATAAAAAAATTTATAAAAACCGTTATATTTGACAAATCTTAAACATCTCTTGGTTCAAGACATTAGACCTTATTTAATGCCTTAATTCCTGTTTCCTTAAAATCACAACACCAAGCAGATAAAATGGACGAGTGTTACCATTTGCATTTCACAAAATTTGCAGGTATCGGTGTCATTAAAAATCTCCTTTAAAAAGTAATTAATATAGTTTTTAATAGTGTTGTCGTAAAAACTTTCTTATAACGACAGAGTTATTTTTAAAATTTAGAGGGTTTTCGAATAGCTATTCTATTAATTACTATAAAAAAGTAATTAATCTAAGTTTAGATTTGTTAAAGTTGACACATCTATCAACATTTTTATTGATGACCCAAATAAAGTATTTGAGTTGCCTGAGATCTTTGCCATGGAAAAGAGATTTCGCAAACAATTTATATTCAACATTTACGAGTACTGATAGAGAGGATATCTATAACTTTGCCAACACGTATATTGAATTCGATATCTTAAAATATCATTGATAGAGTCCACAGTATTTAATGCTTGACAGAATAACATGATGACCTAATTTGAAAGCTTGAAAACATTGTGCTCTTAAAACACATATCAATATAATTCGCAGATAAATGCTTCCATTAGAATTTCAAAGAATTTTACCAGTACAACTATGCTGTTCATTGGATCAGAACACCCGGTTGGAAAATGTAACTCCATATCTAAGAAAAGTAAGAAATTATAGTCGCTCTAACAGAGTAACTTTGGGTTTTAACGACAGGCAATATGATACTCCCAATAAAGGGACCTACCTCAATTGATCAAACAATGGCGTAAATACCGATTCTTTCTTTTTGTATAATAAATCATCTTCCTCTCACTTCATCATTTTTTATCGCTTTTCTCAATGTTCCAATGTCCAAAAAGTCAGGTAAGTTCTTTTTGCTTTGTTTCACTATATAAGATTATGTTACATTATATAAATTATAAATATAAGATTTTGTCTACATTCTAAAACTTATATAATCGTTAAAATAATTCAAAATCACTAAATTGTTTTTTTATCTTAATAAAATCTTAAATAATTATCAAAAAAACAAAAATTTGAACGATTCGAAATTTGGTGTGGTGGATTGTATATAAACAATAGAAACAAGAAAATTATCTTTACATTTTTAATATATTTTGTTTTTTAATATTTTAAATTAATATTTCAGATATTTTTAATCTAATATTATATTATTTAAAAATAATTAGTAAATTTGCTCATATAATTTTTAAAAGTATGGTATTCCATATTTAACTTTCATCAACCTGAAAGCTTTTAAGCGATGAATCCATTTCCTTTTATATTTTCTGTTAAATGTTACATATAACAAAGTATTTATATAATTTAGCACAAATATAAACTACGGTTTCTAGAAATATTAAATTTATCTATAAAACTCTACAACAAGGACTGTTGAATGCTTTAGAAATGTCTGCGCATAATTTTATAGCACAAAGTGTGTTATCTAATATAAAGACTGGATATAAAATTTCTTATATAAGATAAAGTGCTTTATCTCAGAAACATTAAAGCTCAGGATAAAAATCAAGATATAGTAGTAAGATAAATATTTGATTAATGTATTTCCCATTGTTTATGGGAAATTTAAATAAAAGCACGGAAAACACAATGAAGACATCTTTTTAGAAAAGTTTGAGCATAATTTGCTATAAAATTATAGTAATATTATTAAAAGCGCAGGATAGATGGACAATTGTTATAAGTTTAAATAATTCAAATATAATATATAATTTATCGTGTTTCTGAATATAAAAAAGTATTAAACGGATTTTTTTTAACCGTCGTAAATGCCAGTGGATTTTTCAGTGACAGCTTGCGTTGGCCTGTGTGTTGCAAATCTTCTTTCACTATGGGTGTGGGTGAATTGGGGATGGGTGGGATTTAAATTCAAACCAACCTGTGACAAGATAGAGATACTGGTCAATTCAATAAAATGAGTACAAAGGTCTCAGATCTGAGGTTTGTGTGTGTAATGAGGCAAGAAAACAGATGTGCAACGTCATGGGAAGTAGAGTTGTAGCTTGGGCACACATTAGGAATAGAAGTGTGTATGAATGACGAGTAACTGTTTAGCACTTGATTGTATCCTGATCTCGATTGAGATAGGGACAAGTCTTGTTGCATGGGGGATCGTCGTTCTTTCTGACAGGGACCTATACGGAATCATTTTGCAGGACAACCTTGGTCTCAAAGAGAATACTGTATCTGTGTGAAGGGGAGATGATTTATAGGTTTGGTTTTTTTTTTGTCTCACCTTAAAAAGTTGGTTGTTAATTGGATAATATTCAGTTAAGCAATCATTTTTTAATTTAAATTTATTTGATTATAAAATGATTATTTCACTCTACATATCTCTTTAATCATACTGTTAGTAAAAAAGTCTTATAACATATCTATTCTAAACACTGTGATATATAAATATTTTTTTGAATTGTTAACAATAATAAAAATTTATTTTTATAAAATCAAATAAAATTTTTTTTCTTTAAAATTAGAACAAGGACGATCTTATATGGGTCTCATATGTCTATAATAATGTAAATGTTAGTCATTTCCTATTGAACAATTTGGAATTTGGGCAGTTTGACAGCATTTAGAATTTAATTTAATGCAGAAACAGCTTTCTGTGCTGCATCATCTAAGTCTTTAGCAGTTTGTATGGCAAGACCAGAATTTTTAAGTATTTTTCGTGCTTCATCTACATTTGTGCCTTCCAGACGCACCACCAGTGGTACATTTAAATTAAGCGTTTTTGATGCGGCCACAACTCCATTAGCAATAGTAGCACAATTTACAATGCCACCAAAAACGTTAACTAATATACCCTTAACTTTTGGATCTGATGTTAGTATTTGGAAGGCTTTCATCACTTGATCTTCTTTTACACCACCGCCAACATCAAGGAAATTAGCTGGTTCACCACCATTAAGTTTAATAATATCCATTGTAGCCATAGCTAAGCCAGCGCCATTAACAAGACAACCAATATTACCATCCATTGCTACATAATTTAAATTATGTTTAGCTGCTTCGACTTCACGTGGATCGGATTCCTCCTCTGTTATGTCCATAGCAAAAATTTCTTTTTGACGAAAAGCTGCATTATCATCGAAATTTAGTTTGGCATCAACTGAAATAACTTCGCCGGTATCGATTTCAGCCAAAGGATTTATTTCAATTTGTACAGCATCCACAGCTTTGAAAAGCGTATACAACTTTTGTATTTCATTGGCACAATGTTGCAGGGAAGCACCT
>NC_051846.1:188925998-188939406 GCF_002237135.1 Teleopsis dalmanni | reverse complement strand
GAGTGGTATTTAATTGACACGATGGGTCCACGAAAAGAATTTCAAGTGATATGCGAAATCTGGTTATTAAGCATAGAAATGAAAAAAAACCTTATGGTGAAAATATCAAAATTAGTAAATTTGACTCGATCAACAGTTCAGACTATAATAAGAAATTATAAAAATACTGGTTCTCCTGAAAATAAACCTCGCAGTGGCCGCCCAAGGATACTCATACGTAGGGATGTCAGCTTGGTTTTAAAAGAAGTTAACAAAAATCCGAAAGTAAGTGCCTTAAAATTAGTCGAACACATTACTAATGCAACTGGAAAGCATGTCAATCCACGTATAGTACAAAGAACGTTGAACAGCCACGGTTTTCATGATAGAATACCACGCAAAGAACCTTTAATTTCTGAAAAAAACCGAAAGCTGTGCTTAGAGTTTGCCAAACAATATAAAGAAAAGGATTTTGATTTCTGGAAGCAGGTTTTATTTACAGATGAATCGAAATTCAATATATTTGAACGCGATTGGAGAGCTAAAGTTTGAAGGAAAGCGAAAACAGCACTGAATCCGAAGCATATAATGCCAACTGTAAAGCATGGTGGTGGCAGTGCTATGCTTTGGGGAGCCGTAGCTGCAACTGAAGTAGGAAAAATAGCTTTGACGTAGATTAGCATGCTTCCTAGTTGCACTAGCAATGTGTTCGACTAAATTTAAGGCACTTACTTTCGGATTTTTGTTAACTTCTTTTAAAACCAAGCTGACATCCCTACGTATGAGTATCCTTGGGCGGCCACTGCGAGGTTTATTTTCAGAAGAACTAGTATTTTTATAATTTCTTATTATCGTCTGAACTGTTGATCGAGTCAAATTTACTAATTTTGATATTTTTACCATAAGGTGTTTTTTCATTTCTATGCTTAATAACCAGATTTCGCATATCACTTGAAATTCTTTTCGTGGACCCATCGTGTCAATTAAATACCACTCTCAAAGCACAACTAAGTGCATTATATAAATGTATGACTCATGCCACAAGCATGAAATATGAAAAACGGTACTTTTCCGTTTAACATTTATATTTCTGTCGACTATATCTAAAAATCAATGAAGTGTATGTAGACTTTTGTCAATGATTTTTTTAGCTTTTTTTCAAATAACTTTGTTAATTTATATTGATGAATGGATTTTCTTTTGTTTATTATTATTAAAAAACAGTTCTAAACAAAACTGCATCATTACTTTTTTCTATTATGTCCTTGGATTTACGAGCTAGCAAAAATGGGGGGTGTATGTAGAGTTTTGTCGCTGACTGTATATACAAAATTTAACAGAAATAAGTTAAGTTAACGATAATTTATTTCAGTTAACAGAAGTTCACATAAGCTAACAAAAATAGATGCTTAAATTAACATAGATTAGTGAATTTAACAATAATTCATATAAGTTAACAGAAGCTCATGTTAGTTAATAGAAAATCATATAGCAGTAAATTACAGTACAATTACAGTAGAATTATAACAGAAATTAAATTTAACAGAAATTGTTATACTCTTAAGTTTACATTAATGTAATATAAATATAATGTCGTTTTCGATTCGAAAATCTAAATTCAATCTGGAGTTATTCCCGATCCGTCAAATATTATTGCCCAAACGAACGTTTTTAGAGTACATCTTACATTTTTGCAGTTACGTTAGTAGGCATTTATTTATAAAGCACTCGTATTCTGTTATTCTTAGTATTATTATGTTGAGCCTTTTCCGAGTTAGTACATCTGGGCAATTTTACTCTTTGATAGTTGGGGGTTTCTGCAGAGTACCATCCATCTTACATACTAATTTGTGTATTCCTCATAAGTTTCGTGATTATTCAATCACTGATCTAACATTTGCGTACCGCCCTGTGCGGTTAGTGATTACTCTGAGATTAGATAGTGCTAAGTAGGGAAGCCTGTCGGGTTTCGCTTATAGCTTCAGGGCTCTGTCCACAGATACAATAGAGTCACCAACTCAGGTATACACGCAAACATACATACATATGTATAGGTATATATTATAAATACATATGTCGATTCGAATCACACTTTATTTGTCAACTAATATTAAGCAGTTGTTAATTTCAGGGTAATCTTGCTACTCTGGCAAAATATCTAGAGTATTGTAAATTAATCTCAAGTGTTATACATTATGCCAATCGAAAAGAAAAATTGCACTAAAAGTTAATCTTAATTAAAAAATTAACCCAGATTTACTAATCGAAAACGTGATAACACAGATTCTATTGTAATTTAATGGATTGTGAACAGGCACTTTTAGGAAGGACGAATAAGGACTATCGAGATTTATTAATTGAAAATAAACATTGCATTAAAAATGAATCTTGATTAAAAATATTACCCTAGATTTACTAATCAAAAACGGGATAACATAGATTCTATTATAATTTAATGGATTGTGTACAGGCACTTTTACGAAGGACGAATGAGGACTATTAATATCTGTTAACCGAAAAGCATCTATATCTTTGAAGTACATCAACTTAAAAAACTAAAAATATAATCATTATTTATTATAGATGTATAAAGCTCACTGAAGTCATTACTTTCAAATATATTTCGTTCAAGTAATGCAAATTAAATGAATTTAATTTGCAAACTTCCACATGGTCAACCTAAAAACTCCATGCATAACTGCTGTTGCGCTAACACCCCGAAAATAGTACGGCGCGCAAGATGGTCGTTCGCTTGAGGTGCGTAGTTGGAAGTTAATCAGTTTGATTTTGAAGTTGGGATTGAGTGCTTGGCTTAGAAATTTTTTTAAAGTTTAAATTGTGCTTGTGAAAATCCTTAAAGAAAAAAATAAATATGTATTGTTATATCTGCAGCAAGAAATTTGGCATCTTTTGCAAAGTCGTGAGTATAATTAAATATTAAATTAATAACATAATATTAACATACTAATTTAAATTAAATTATTTAAATTCTTTATATAAAATTTTTTTAAAATAATTATACCTCTAGTTTAATTGCTCCTATTGCAAACATTATTTTTGTGTTAATTGCTTGAGTAGCAATCCTCCACCTGTTTGCTTCGTTTGCTATGACAAGCTCACTAATTCACCAGTTGCTAAGGCTGAGAATGTCCAGAGTGAAGAGCAACCAACAACTACAACTGCATCCAGCCCAACTGGTGTTCAAACAACTATTACGTTAGTGACTTCATAATCTTATATAATATTACAGAATTATAAATAATTGTGTACCTCTAAATAGTTCTACCAAGCGCAGCTATTGTGCTACTACACCAAGCGAATTCGAATATATCGATCGTGCATTTTCCGACCGTCTTAAGGCAATATTTTTCGGTATAGCTGATACTACACCACCTTCACATTATCAACGCCAACAGGAGGAAAAAGTTAATAAACTGATGCAACACTATCAGCGCGTTAAACAACTGAAACGATCCGCCATGGAACGTGCCCCACAGTTATTGCAACTACCCTGTTTTGAGTCAACATTGAACGCTCTGAGAGATATGCATATTGATAGTGACTCTTCAGATTCGTCGGATTCGTCAACTGAAAATGACTTTAGTTCAAAACAAATTTTTGAGCTAATTGCATCAAAGGTTTGTTTTTTTTTCTTTGTACGAGTATACAAATTAGAATAACTTGTGAATATAGTAAAAACTCTTTTGAGAACTATCTTTTTGTTCGACCAGTAGCGGTTTATGTTGTTCCAATAATTTGTAAAAAAAATTTGTCTCTCCAATTCATTAAGAGAGTTTTCCACTATATACTATAGTTTTTAATATTATCTAATACTTTAATTTCAAGTATGTGGCTGGATCACCGCCAAATAAGATGCCCAAAATGGTACATATGATACGACGTTCAGAATTTAAGGAAGAACTACTCTTTTCCACTATAAGCTCTGGGGAAAATCAAGATGTTAACGTTGAAAAACCGAACGAGGGAAGCGAAGATGTTCATTTTGGAATCGTTTCCAATGACTCTATTATTGAAGAAGAAAAAGAGCCTGAAAAAATCGATGTCGATGATGATAAGATCATGGAGTAAAATTTTTTTCTATTGAAATTTACAAGCCAGAAATGTAAAACGCACTTTTTTAAAAACACATTTTTATATTTATAACATTATTGCACTAGCATACATACATATACATATATATCTTATAAACATATGTTCTATATATTGGATTACACGGGTTTAATAAATTAACAAGAAACCTATTTTAAACAGAAGTTGAGATTTTTTTTTATAAAAATGTGTGGATGTGTGTACGTAAATCAACAGTTTTTATGTATTTTTATCCGTATATGGCAAAGTATAGTATATATTCAGCTTATTCTTAGTTTTATATATCAAAAAGTTTGCCTAAATGTAGAATTTTTTATTTAACATTGGTCACATATACATATGTATGTTTTGTTAACTTTTGCCTAAACTCTTTTCTTAATATATTATATATTTTAACTAAACAATATTATTTAATTATATTAAACATGGATTATATATATAATATAACAAAACATTTACTAGGAAGGAATTAACTACAATTTGAAATCATTTTTATTGTTTATCAGCAATATGTACTTTATTTGCAACTTAAGTATGTAAAGAATATTATCCTATTGATCGTTTATATAAGACGTATATACGCTTCTATATAAAGACTCATTAGCGGGCATTTTGAAAACTAATTTAAAGTCTAAAATCCGAAATAGGGCAATCTTATATAGGTTGTGGAATCCCATAATCGGCTACCACCCCTTATACTATATGTCATACTGTCATAATCTGTCGTATTCTATGTTATAATTCCATATCTAGGTAAACTGAGTAGTATAGTTTTTTTTTTAGATTGTAACGGTTCAAATTTCAGTGTATATTGAATGTATATATACGATTTAAAGCAATTTCAGTTAACAGTTATAGAGCTTCATGATTATTCAGTGATTAATCTAAGGTCTGCGTACCTCCCCGTGCGGAGAGTAATTACTCTAAGATTAGATAGTGCTAAGTAGGATAGCCTGTCAGTTTTCGCATATAACTTCAGGGCTTTATCCTTTATGTATTTTTTGATCGGGTCTATTCTACGGTCTCTTAGCATGTCGTTTGTGCGGATGTACCAAGACACTTCGAAGAACATTGAAAAAGAAATAGTTAAAATGATTATTATTTCATATTTTTTTCATTCAATTTTATCAGAGCTGAGATATTGACAACTTCATATAATTAAAATAGATAGAGCCATGTTATGTAAAGTGTCATGGGCTCGTCAAAATTGTCTCTTTTGAGTTTTGACGAAAATGCATACTATGCAGAGTTTTACAGAAATTCTTATAATTTGCTTCTTAAAGACACAATTGTTGACCTATATTACTAAATAACACTGCTTTGCCTAAGTGACGAGACACAAATAGCCTTGAAACCCATGACCAAATTTGAGAACCGACATATTATTTTTCTCACACTCTCAATTTTTTAATTTGCATTGAAAACAACAACAATTTTGCTCATAACTAGCCCATAACACTCTACATAACATGGCCCATAGTAGGACAGGGTAAAAAGAACTGTCAATTTTATTATAGCGATATAAAACTCATAAATACTTAGACCAACAATAGACAAATAATACTATTTAGTTTGCGATCCTTACCTTAAATAAAAAAAAAAAAACACTAAAACTTAAAAAAACAGGTTTTTAGGGAAGCACGTTTTTAACGGTTAATCAGACTGTTCATCGATAAGGACAAAAAACCTTGGTAAATTACCTAAATTCAACGGAAAGAATAATTTTTTGTCCTCATTTTATGTCTTAAGGTTTCTGGCGGGGAATGTCGTAGTAAAATGGCAAAAAATAACTGTGGACAGCGAAGGTATGTCTGCTGAACTGCGATTGAAACCGACAAACCATGCCTTGCAGGGATCGTTTTTTAGGAAGAATCTTATGCTTCATTAAGGATAAAATTGGTTTCAAGCTTTTCGAAATGGAATGCCCAAACAGGATTGAGTTCGTATATTTAATATTTGGAAAATATTATTTGATTTTATAATATAAATATAAAAAAGGAAGCTCTACCGTCACTAAAATCAAGCAATCAAAACATATGAAGCAATTTATAAAATAAGCGGACAATAACCGAGCCATATGCGAATCTTAAAGTCACTATTCTAAGTCAAACTTAGTAAGAAAAATTTTAATTTAGAATAATTGTTTAATTATGATTGGACGAAACACAGTTGAATAACATTTGTATCAGTAAGTCAGAACTAGTATGGTCTTATTTATTCTAACAACATAGTATTATGTCTATTCAAAACAGTATAACAATTTACCATTTTAATAAAAAAAAAATTTTTATAAACTATAACTTATTACTGTCTATGTCCAAATATGAACTAGGCTTGAGTTTTTGGAGACCCTCTTCTTCACTGCCTCTGGTTGGATCTAGCTTGACCTTCTCTCCACTACCCACTATTACGAGGTTTTGTGAATTTAAAACTGCTTTTTTAGCGAATTGAGGAGAACTCGTTCCTCTCTCCCTCACAACTAACTAACTAACTATAACTTATTACAGGTTCAATGTAATATGGCTTTTATTCAAATTGATGGAATTCTCGAATATCATCAACTAATTTGAACTAATTGTTATTCATATTCGCCGAATGGATCCAATAACAATTGATTAGAATAATAGGAGCGATACACTTGCTAAATGTCACATTTTTAAGAGGACCTCACCTAATGGTTCAATATTATACATTAGCAACAAAAGTGGTATTCACAAACTCAAGTAACCACCGGGGTAACACAGTAACATAGCGACAACAACAAAATACATACATTCAAACGATGTATTCATTCCTGCCGCTTCGCACTGTTACTAAACAACTCCGTCGCCGATCTCGTTACTTGAGAATGGAAATACCAGTGATATAATTAATTATGTATTTGAAAATAAAAACAAAAAATTTGTTTAAACTATACAAAAACAAATAAAAATAACAAATATGGGATTGTTTTGTCTGACTGCTGCCCTGCAGCTATTTTTTTTAATTATGTTTAAAATCATGCTATTTCCGAGTTCAAAACTATGGTATATCAAATAACATTAGGGTTTGTAAATATATCTATATAATGCCAACTAACTGTATTTTATGTTACATACTCAAGTTGCAACCAATAAATATTAATAATTTACCAAATATTTTGTTATTATATATAAATTCGTTTTTAACGGACACTTGTACTTAAAACAGAAATGTTTGGATAGTCATTGGATACGCCTATATGCGTAACTTCTCTAGATATTTGGGTACTAAACGTTGTGCGGAATATATATCAAAAGTAAAATATTCAAAAAACTTATCACGTTGCCTACGAAACACATCGGGATTCCGACACCAATTATATAACATTTTAATAAGTTGATTAGATGTATTGTAAAGATTTTCACTAGGATATATTTCAGGATATACCAACTTGTTAGGTGCAATAGGCATACAACCGCAATAAGTAGCTTCCAACCTAAAAAAAAATAAAAATAAAAATTTTATTATAATTTTTTTAAGATTAGTACACAAATCTTACATAGCAACACCATAAAATTCATGTCCAGCTGTTGATACAACTACATCACCCGCCATTAGTGCCTTAACATAGTTTTCTTTTGACAGATAACCAAAGTTAACCAATTTTGTGCCCAACTTTTCTTGTATTCCCTCAAATGCTTCTGGCATCGCGTTATATGTTTCTCCACAAATCGTCACCTTAAACTCCACTTTACGTTTATTTAATTCCAATAACACTTCAACTAGTAATTTTGGATTTTTATCATGCTCCCAACGATGTGGCCATATAATATGTAAACAGTCTTTATCATTTTCCATCGTAGGCAAAGTCATTTTACCTCCAATCATGAAACGCTTATTAGGAAATGAATGAAATTTTATGGGATAGTATATAACTTCGCATTTCTTCTCAATCTTATCACGTAAGTTTTTTAATTTCAAGTCAGGTTGTATGCTTAAAAATGATTGTATGTTATCAAGAAATGAAGTGCGATTAAAATTAGAATTAAAAATGCAACAATCGGCAGCGAGACTGTAATAGAGATAATAATATGAATATTTAATCTTCCTATATAATATTTAATATTTAACGGACGTTATACGAGTATCAACGCCAGCTTACCAAGTAAGTATCTGATTTAAACCATATTGTACATCACGTTCCTTTACGTCACGGACTGGATAGACCAATTGATTTTCATGAAAATAAACAAGTTTTCTGCAATCGCCTAAATCGGGTCGTGTGCCTATTAGCTCAGCTAAATTTATTACAGAACTAGTAAAAAGAACTTTGTACATGTGATCTGTTGGTATTATTTGAGAAAAGTATAATGCACTTGTGCGTGCACGCCAATGCCATTTCTTTGCCGGCAGTGTGAAAAGGTCATATTCCGGCACACTTAAACCTGAGAAAATACATTTTATTAAAAAACTTTGTTGTAAGAAAACTATTTATATTACATTCTGTCAGCGTTTCTATTAATTGTTTATGGCTGCCACCGAAAAACGGTTCTATTATTAATATTGATGGTTTTGACATTATCTAGAAAACTTATTTAAAATTAGTTTAATATTTAATAAGAAAAAATTAAATGGGATTACCTCAATTTCTACCTCATCGTGTGTTTATTGATACTGGATACATGAGTATTTACTTTACGTGCGGAAATGTTTTGGTATTTTTTTCAACATTCACAATAGATATTCAAAATTCTTATGTTTACGAATATATCTCAACAAGGGGAATTATTTTATATTGTTCTATACACATTAACATTAAGGTTACTTTTACTAATAGATAATTGTAGTAATGTGCATAAATCTACTTGGCAACTTCGGCGAAACTCCTCAACCGAAAACATCCTATGCAATGTGGAACCCTAGATAAGCAATAACGTACCTATAGCAAGCGTGAAACATGCAGCACGTATGAAAACGTATATGATCAAAAATGTAGCGACATAATTGCGCTTTTTAAAACCATTTATTGATATGAACTGGCTATGACAAAGGTTAGGTTGAGATAATTTGACTAACTGTACACCGCGTAAACCTAATGATTCTTAGAGTCAAAAGTTGTCCCAATCAATTAGAATTTCAAAATATTTTAAAAAGTCCGAGTGCCTTTATTATTCTATTTCTTTCTATCTATATAAATAAAATCTATTTAAATAAAAAAATCAAATATACTCAAATATTTAAATATTTAAAATTTAATACATATATAAAAATATTTTTTATTAGTTTTTTTTGTCGAATTGTTAAATAAAAGGGAAAAATTGTGTTTTATAAAAAGTAACACTTTTCTCAAATAAAGTAAAATTCACAATAGTTTATATTTCTCTTAAGAGTGTGCAATACTTTTCACCTTCACTTTCACAACTAACCACAAAACATTAATCACAAAATTTTTAGTTTTTCTATCTAAATTATAGTGATAAATTAATTGGATATGTCTGTAATAAATATTAAAACTGCTGAAGAATACAATAATGCAATAAAGTAAGTCACAATGTATCAGTGAAGAGTAATTAATAATATTGTTGATTGCAGCGAGGACAAAGTTTCAGTTGTGCTCTTCTCTGCCGACTGGGCCGAACAATGTAAACAAGTATCTGAAGTGCTAGAGGAATTAGCCAAAATTTTAAAGCAGCTACAATTCTACAGTCTAAATGCAGAAAAATATGCTGAAATATCATTGAAGCATCAAGTAAATCCTTGCGCTAATCACGAATTCATATTGATGATAACGTCTTTGTTTTGTTAGATTGATGCTGTGCCGACTATTATATTCTTCAAAGCGGGAACAGCAGTAGACCGTGTGGATGGTGTAGATATAGCAGCTTTGACAACGAAATGTAAAAAGCTTGGAGCAAATAATAGTAGTAATTCAGGTGAAACGTTAGAGGAACGTTTAAAATCATTAATAAATCATGCGCCAGTAATGATCTTCATGAAAGGTGATCGAAATGCACCACGTTGTGGTTTTTCGAGAACATTAATTGAAATAGTAAATAAAGTCGGGTAAGCGATTAAATAATAAAACGTTAATAGTATAAATTATGTAATATTTATATTGATTTTAGTATTCCATATGAAACTTTCGATATTCTGACCGATGAAGAAGTACGTCAAGGCTTAAAAACATACTCCGATTGGCCTACATATCCACAAGTTTATGTTAAGGGTGAACTAATTGGTGGCTTGGATATTGTAAAAGAATTGCAAGCAAACAATGAGCTAGAAAGCTCGCTTAAGGGTTGAATCTTTTTAAGATATAAATTGATCTTTGAACTCTGCGAAAAAAATAAATAAAGTACATAGCTTGTATACTTTTTACTAAATTGTATATTGTGTATATTAATTCTACATTTATTGTATATATAAAGCTTTTAAGTGGATTTCATACGAATCCTTATAGTTTATTTTAAGAAAGAAGCGTTCTCAAATATTTAGGATACTAACTTTAACATCGACTGTTTTAAATTGCTTTTTTAATTATTAGACAGTTACAAATATTCCCATCACTCTATATTCTTCCGGTGTCAAATGATAACAAAAGATATACAGGATGTCGTCAATATTTTATTTTACCTTTGTTGTTGTAACTCGCGGAATATCTATATAGCAGAAAACGGTAGCAATTATAAACGCTATAAAAGGTTAAGGATGTAATTAAGTGAGAAGAAGGGTTTAAGAAACGACTGGTTTTATGTTTCCGAGCCACTCTTCAATTACGACGACAAAACGTCGCTCACCACACACAACAGGAACTATAGAAGTAGGTGTGTGTTATGTATATTTAAGCATGTTGTTATTGTAGATAGCAAGGATCTGCTTATTTAGTTTCTTTTGAAACCATTAAACTAGCAAAAGTTCTAATTATAGTTGCTTACTATTATTATTATCTTAGAATCTCTCTTAACATTATCTAGCTTTGCATATAATACCATTAATAATTTCTCATATTTGGAAACACTGTTAAAGATTGCTAATTTAAAAGTGATAGGAAGAATTGATTGCTTAATATAAAAATCATATTTTTAAATATTTAACAAATTAATATATTTCTTCTTTGTTCATCTAATATACAATGTATTGCTTAAGTTAGTTTATTTTTAATTATTAATTGTTTAAAGCATTTTGTGCAGTCATTATTTGCGAGTTGGTGGCCAGTACAAACAATTTGAATAAAATTCTGGCGCTGTCGCTATAGGTAGTAATATACACCAACCAAAGAATCCAACCAAATATATAATGATTAATATGACACGTTTAAAAACGTGTTGTTGCCACAAATCTTGTAAATCAGGTACACCCATGTGGTTACAGAATGCATGCACAAGAAATGGCGCAACGATATGTCCTGTTCGTGCGAATAAATAAGCTGAATAGAAGCCAAAAACTGTTGTATATGTTAGCTGAAACACTTTAAAAAAAAGAATATATACATATATATATATTATTATTAATAAAACTTAAATTTTATACAAATTTCACTAACCTGATATTAATATGGCTGTTTTTAATTCCATGCCTAGTCCTAAACGCTCTCCAATGTGATGTACATGGGCAGTACCAAAAAATAATGGAGTTATGAACACTGCTTGCATGGGTGTGAAACTTTGTAAAATTAGTGGCATCATACAGCCACGATAAACAAATTCCTCACTTAATGGCGCAACTACATGATTTCGCCACCAAATTAAGTTCGACACATTACTTTTCCAGTAGTTCAAATCTAATAAAAATAAAAAAAAACTATAAAACTACTTTATATAAAATAACACTTACCAATAAATATACGCAAAGTTTCGTTTTGCATTTGAACACAGATTGGTCCCAAAAATAGGAGCAATGTTAGTAAAAAAGGCACGACAATAGCTTGCCATAATCCAGCCAAACGTATACCTAATATTTGAAGAAAATTTACTTCTTCCAATAATTCGTTGGATGAAAATGCGTAAACAAAGACTGGTGCTATCAACATTACAACAAAAACACTGCAGAATCTTTTTTTAACGGTGGTAGGGTGATCGCGATTATGTTTGTTGTTCCAAACGTACAGACTGGCTACATAAATGAGTGAAAGTCCGAAACAGCATGACACTGAAGTCCATGGTGATATGTGCGTTTGTCCAACTGTACTTGTCATATTCGTTTGCTTATTTCTCAATTTTAAATTCATTTTAAAAAATATAAATTGTAAAAGTCTTTAAATTCTTGAACCCACAAAAAGTGAAAGTTTCTTATAAAAATATCAAAACAATTATCAGATGTTTTTGACAGTTGTTATATTGCTAAGCAAACTATTGTGAATATTTAAATTGCTAGCGGTTAGTGATGCAAGATTTTTAATAAACAACTAATTGATATGCATTGCTAACGAAGAGGAACTTGCGCGTATCTAATTGGATATATATAATTAAAAAGTTCAAGTATCTATATATATAAAAATTTTATTAATTGAAGAGTGGGAGATATGGTAATAAACTGAGAGGATAGCATTCAATATCTAAGCATCACGGTGGACAAACGATTCACATGGCATTCAAATGTTCAACTGAAAAGCTATTCAAAAATGGAAATCTGAATGCTAAGAACAGGAAGCTGATATATAATCAAATAATTCGACCGTCACTTCTACATGGGTGTGTTCAACAAGCCTAAAACACTACTATACGCCAGTTGGAAAGTGCACAAAGCTAGGCTCTGAGAAGACTTTTCAAGGTGTCATGGTACATTAGGATGAATGACATCCTTAGGGACTTCAAGATTAATTCGACCAAAATATATATAAAGAACAGAGCCCTAAAACTATTTACGAAAACTGACAGGCTTACTAACACTGCATTATCGAATCTTAGAATGGTTATGGGCTCCTCGGTGGGGTATGTACATCTGGTGTCAGTTATTGCTTAATCTGATGAAGTGAAAAACAATAATCCAGTCAAGGCGTAGAGAGGGGTTACGAAGAAATCTCACAGTTAGTTACAGAGTAAAGGTGCACAAGTCCATTGACTCAACTAGCCTCAACATAATTAATTATATTTAATATCTTATTTATCATCGTTAAATATCTTCAAACTCTAAAAATTTTTATTCATTGTTGTAAAATAATCAGCTAATTATAATTTGTACCCTTTCAATCATTTCTATGAGAAAAATTGATATCAACATAATTATTGTGCTGATTGTGGTTAGCCTGTAACAGTTTTTGACTTAAACTACCCACCTTTTTATTACGAATTATAACAACATGCATTTAAAGTAATGTAATCTGTACATATATCGACAAATTTTTAAAAACGTGCAATGC
>NC_051846.1:188918712-188925898 GCF_002237135.1 Teleopsis dalmanni | reverse complement strand
TTAGTATAATTGCTAATAAAATCACCTCTAGTAAAAGTGAACGTCACATAGCACCATTTTTGAAAATGGTGCTAATGAATGATATATTGAATGAGTGTAAGCTAGTGTATCGGACCACATCAATGAGTGCACCATTGTAGCACTAATACGGTTCTATAGAATGATTGCATAAAGAAAGACAAGATTATTTTTTAGAAATAGTGAACAGTGAACAGACTCAGCAGGCAGGTCAAGGGTTAAATGGCTAATATTTTCCAAATGCAGAACCTCTGACTTAATACACAGAAGCAAATCCGAGATATATAGGTTAATATCATTCTTTTTTTAGGTTTGGCCAAAACTAGGCTTAAGTTTCTGGCGGCCGCCTTGTTCAACACACCCGCCGATATCTTTAGCATAAGCATTGGTTAGATACTTGCCTTTATAAATGCCTCTGGCTGGTTCTAGCTTGACCTTCTCTATACTACTTATTATTACGAGGATTTCTGGATTAAAAACGGCTTTCTTAGCTAATTGAGAACGACTCGTTCCTCTCTCCATTAGAACTAACTAACTAACTAGATATATATAAATGATTTCAATAAATAGTCAATAAATAGTTTATGATTGTAATATTGAGTTCGCTATAATTGAATATTGTGTTTCTAACTGATTGTTATTATTTTAGGTTATCTTTTGATTGTATAGTAACAAATATTGTATAAAAATTCAAATATTTTGATTGTATATAATATTTATTATAATTAATTATTTTGTATTAATTTGTAACTCATTATAATGTTATCAGCATTGAAAAGCAAAAATCATATATGAAGTCAAATATATATTTTTTGTTTCTAAAATATTAATTAATAATGTGAAATAATATAAATCAAACATATTGAAAGCAACACCAATTTAATTAACCCAAATACATGATTCACATATATCACAAAGATAGAAAAATATTTCAAAAACTTTATTCTGCTACATGTACTCGTACGTTACAAATAAATGTGATTTAAGGTAAGCTCACAAATTTTTATCTTGTCAAATTGTAATGAGTCACCTGTCAAAATGAAGAATCCTTTGGAAATTCGAAAATCGAGTAAAAAATTTTTTCCATTTTCGTTACCGATTTAGATTCAACGTGACCATAAAACTTTCTCTTCGCTAATACTTAAATTAGGTCAATTTACTAACAGAGGAAATCGATTTTTTTATGACATGTTTTCCTCTGGCAGTTTCCACATGGTAGCAGGATTCGTTGAAGTTCTGGTAATATTTGATGTTTTAAGTTGTGTACTTTTCGGTAACGACGTTTGGCATTGCTAGAAAAATGACTCAAAATAAGCAAAACAAATAAAAACGGATTTTTTATCTGTCGTCATGCTGGCTGCATTTGTACAGTTAAAGGACGAACATAGTTTTTCGATGTTGTTTTCTAACTCAAAATTTTGGTATAAGCAATTCCGAAACAAGTTTTTTCATCTCAAGATGAAAATATTACTTCAAAATTTTTTCCACAAACATTAATCGCTGTGTTTGGATGAGATTTAAAGAGCAAAAAGTTTCTGACATATTCTTTACGATTTTATTATTGAGTGCCAATAAAAATTTGTTAGCGGACTTTGAGGAGATATTATAAAAACAAATTTTAAACTTACATCAATAAAACAATGAATATTTAAAACAAGAATTTAAAAAATATTATTTAAAAAATAAAATTATTCATTTAAACGTATATAAAAATAGATAATAGATAGATAGATTGATAGATAGATAGATAGATAGATAGATAGATAGATAGATAGATAGATAGATAGATAGATAGATAGATAGATAGATAGATAGATAGATAGATAGATAGATAGATAGATAGATAGATAAAAAATAATAATAAAAATATAAAATAGTTAGTGTAAGAAATGAGTTAAATTACTTGAATTAAATATATAAAAATTAAAAGTTGCTATATCCCAATATTACTACTGTTCGTATATAACTTCATATCAATCGTTCAATCAACAAGTGGTACACTCGTCCCCTTATGTACTTAAGCAAATGTGAAAACTGCATTTGTAGTGCGTCTTGAAGTGCATTTTGACTTACTATACTTCACTTCACCTGTAATTTCATTTGAAATGTTTGAAATTTCCTCATTTGTTACATACAAATTTACTTTTTTTTGTTTTTCTGCTAGATTTTTAAAAGTCATAAATTACAAGAAAGCACTTAACTAGCCGTAAAAAATTTGTTAAAAAAGACATACCAGAAATAAAACATGTCTAACATCTTTCAAACCAATGCCGAAATTGTAATTCGTGCTAAGGCCAATTTTCCACATATGAACGAACACTTGAACACTTGAAGAAAATAAGAAATTCTGAACCACATGTAAAACCTCATGACAGCCAAGAGTAATTACTGCGGATTTCTGTACATAACCTAAAACAAATGTTGAGGTTTCTTCGTTTTGTACTTCTGACCCATTTGAAAGAAATTTTAGAGTTTTTCTTTGCATATTTCTGAGATGTAATGGCAGATGTAGAAACAGTTTCTGCATTTAAATTAGATACTGTAAAAAGAGGGGAAAAATGTGTTTTTAATCATTAAAGCACAAGAAAGTAACAAAATGGATGAAAAATTTTCATGGAAAATCAACAACGTTTCTTTTAATAATATATCCAGTACTTTTTGCCTACATTAAGTGAAACAGTTTTCCCAATATCTAAATTAGTGATGCAAAACAGCATAAAATTGCAAGCTAAACTGCATTTTAATTGCAAATTTTCGCTCTTGTTTTTATTTTCTTATAAGCATTAACTTAATTAAATGGAAAAAGGTAAGTTACAAAAAAAAATAATATTCTTGCGCAGGAATTTAAATAATAATAAAAATATTGAAACAAATATTCAAAGGGAAAAAACAAAACTATTTGTTTATGTATATAAAAAAAATTTTATATATAAAAAAAAAATATGTATTTATGTAGTTAATGGTGATATGCTGGAGAATTTACTGGAAGAAATGAAAACTTTTCTGTAATGCTATTGGACAAGAGTAGAAGGTAATAATTATGTACTTTATATATAAATTTAAAGAAAGAAAATATATTTTCAAAAAAAGTTTGTTATTATTTGCTTTAAATGTAAAAAAAATTTTAATAGTAAAATAATTTGTAGCTTTTAAGTTTAACTTCAATTTATTAATTATAGTTAGGGCCATGCTATGTAGAGTAGTCATGGGATCATCAAAATTGTCTCTTTTGGACTCGGACGATAATACTCGTACATGTTATGTTGAGTGTTGCAAAAATTGTAATAATATGCCACTAAAAGACACATATCTTGACATTTATTACTGTATAACACTGCTTTGCCTATGTGACGAGGCGCAGATATCGTCGACTCTCATGACGAAATTGGAAAAATTGTTAAATTGACATATTGTTTTTTTTCTTACTCTTAATTTTATAACTTGCATTGAAAACAACAACAATTTTACTTATGACGTACCCATGACACTCTACATAATATTGCCCTTAAACTGTTAATAAAAAAAAATTATTCACGTTTTATAAACCAAAAGCTAGAAAGTCCAATAAAGCAAGAACTCTATGAAATCCGATTCGTGAAAAAAGAGTAATAAAAATATAGAAGAAAATTTATATTAAAAGAGGATTTAAGAACAGCGCAAAAAAAGTTTGAAAAACAAATGGATCAGGTTAATTGGAAACCGAGTTGTTAGAATTGACAGAACAAAGCATTGAACAAGTTAATATTTAAAGAGGAAGACACATTAAGAATGAAATAGAAGAGCCACTCTGTTGTCCGAAAACGACAGAAATTTTTAACATAACGGTGATACTGCGACAGTATCGCTTTTCTATTGCCATTCGAATATCATTTTATTAAAATTTTCTTCTATTACTTCTAAACAAGACACTCTTATTTCAAAATCATCCTTGAAATACAAATCCGTATTGAACAATCAGCCAAAATATGACCAGAAGTTTTATATTCTTTAAAATAGAATAACAAAATCATAAGACATCATGTCCTATTGAAATGGATACATATATTAAGATAAATTATTGGGTGACCAGCCTACAAATTAAAATTTTTCCTGCCGAAAGAGATCATTGTCTTTAAAGTAACGAATGTCATGTCACGTTGTCTGAAATGTCACATCATGATTTCTGAAAAGTCACGTCCGTGCTAATATTTTTAAACTGTATGCAAACTTCAATCAATCAGTATCTTAGTTGCAAAATAATTATAGTAATTCCATTGCATTGTATTGCTGCACCGATAATTGAGAGTTTTTTCGCCAGTTCATAATCATTAAATTCAGTACGATGAAATATATAGCACATTTATAGGAAATAAAATATAGGAATATTTTTTCAAAATTTAATTAAAAAAAATTATATATATTTACGCAACAAAGTTCCATAAACTTTTGTATCATAAAGAATATTTATAAGATATATCTAAGCTATTTATAAGATATCTACGCTAATAAAAAAAATATTAATATATGTACTATATTGCTAGTATTTTCCTATCTATCACATAGTTTTCTATTCATTATCTCTTCCTATAGTCTCATTGACAGTATTCAATTTTGATTTTACATTTGAAATGATGTGAATGGAAAAATTTTTTGATTGAAAAGCGACACATCTTTTCTCGACACAATTTAAATTCATCCTCTTTATGCAGTGGTCATGTTGAAAATGTTCACATCAGCCAATGCTTCCTGTCGCATGCAAAACTGTTTCTTTTTTGCTCTGCGTCCAAGAATTTCTGATTGCTCTACTGAAGTTTACTGAAGTGAGATGTCACGTTGTTGTTTCAACAACCCAAAGCGGAAATGTTTATCGATTTTATACTAAAAGTTATGTCCACTGAATTTTAAATAGGATTTCTTTGCAGAATAAAATTCAATATTAACAAATTTTCATTTGAGCTACTCGTATTTGCATATACCAATGGTTGCGAAGGTATTAAAAAGGGTACAAATTGACAGAAAATCTTTTGGGAACTAAGGTGCAAATTTACTAGAAAATGTAAACAATTTGAAATGGTTGAAAAATATAAAAAAATTAAGAAAGGAAAAAGGTATAAAAAGTGTTTCAAAATCATAATATCAGGTCATGTTGTGTCTATTTAGGTATTAAAAGTTATTAAAGGACTTAAAAGTTTCTAAATGTTAAACTATCTGATTTAAAAGTTCAAATAAATACATGCATTCATAATTTCATATTAACTTGAAGAAAATTTACAAAAATTTAATTATAATTATAAGAAAAGAATTAGGAGAATATAATAATATGATATAAAATAAAAATACAAGATGCTTTCCAAGGGAAGCACATGCTATTCACTGAGTTCTTTGAAAAAAATAAGTCTGTAGCATGTTATGTGTTTAGGACATAACTTTCTCATTGGTGAAATGCGAGGCGGAGTTAACCTTCTGCTGACTTTTGGGTCACAGCATACGGAGATGAATACGCAATGAATTAATATCAATCATTCTTCCCGCATATGTTTGGGTATTAACCACAGCCACTACGACACCTGACCCCCGTAATGACCAGAATATCACTTTCGCTTGAGTGCCACAAGTGCTATGTCACTTACTACTATGCACATTTCCTAAGTAGTGTCGTAAGTAGTCGCCTTTTACGACAGACATACCTTATCTCGGGAATATTCTAACCCCCTACCTGTAGGGGGCATACATGCTCAAACGAAATTTGAGTTTTTGGGACGTGTTATCCATGTATTTTATGAATGGCACAAACAAACGTAAGTTCATTTTAAAAGCGAGGGCTTATAATAAAAAGAACCGTAGTAATATATTTTTAGGTTGAGTTTAGACAATCGTTATGTTTAATGAAAGAATATTAAGAGGGCATTTGACTATGTAGAGAATACAATCTACATGATCTGACAAAATTAATTATATAAAATTATAAAAAAAAACGTAATTTTTAAACCAAAAAATTATTGATGTGTTCATGACCTAAAGTTACAGGTCGGTAAATCGGATAATAAAAGTAAGGTAAAAGATAAAGAATAGTAAAGTAAAATATAGGAACTGAAAATATTAGCATCTTCTGTTGACTATAAAAGCATAACTCGTAGCATCAATAGAAACGAAAAAAAAACATTTAATGATAATTTGAAATTTCAGTTAAAACTGGTTCTAAACATTCTCTTAATGATATAATTTATTTAATTTTAAAAAAATTAAATCAAGTTTTTAAAATTCATTGAAAAAATTTATTTAAATTATTTTAAAACAATTGTAGTTGCTAATTAAATTTAAAAACATTTTAAAACATTTCATTAACTTAATCAACATTTTAAATTAAAGCTCTTAACTACTGGAGAAAACACAAAACGTAATGTGAAGCTATTAAGAATTATCTTCAAAAGATTTTGAAAAATGGCAAATAAAAGAAAAAATTCTTCATGAAGAAAGAATTCATCTGATAAATGAACATTTTAAGAAGCAAATTAAGTTTAAAGTCCTTAAGTCAACATGTATTTTTTTTGAACTGCAGACAGTTAGTCTTTTCACTCACTCATCTACTGACGGCAAAGGAAGTTGTTAAAAACTACGAGAATGAAAATGAAGAAGATTTTTCATTTAATTTATGTATTCCTCACAGAGTTCACATTTGACTCAGTGAAAAATTAACCAAGATTTGTGGCTGACCAGTGCTGGATAATTACAGCAATTACTCTTGCTTTCTTTAAATTTACTTGTTATTCTAGCATAATTTGTTTAAAATAATAAATGAACGTGTGATTTCATGAATCTCTACAGCATTGCTAATGTATGTAAAAGCTTGGTAAAATTATATAAAATTTAAGAGCAATTAAACAAATTTAGAGAAGGAATATATTAAAACAGTTGTGAGGTATAAAACTCATAGCACAGATATTTAATAGACATAAATATGTCAATTGCAGCCCGCCTCTAGGAACTCTTACTTAGGTCTAAGAAACGGGCTGGTTGTGGTATCACAATAAAAAATTTGAAAGCACTACCGCTGTCAACGTTGAATGCTGTTTCTAGATTGGCCTTCTACCCCTTATAACAAAAATTTATGGATGCAAGACGGCTTTCTTAGCTAATTGAGGAGGAATCGTTTCTCTCTCCACTTTAACAAGCTAAGTAACTAATGCTG
>NC_051846.1:188863278-188918612 GCF_002237135.1 Teleopsis dalmanni | reverse complement strand
TTGATTAAAAACAAATAAAGTACTTCTTCCTTATATAATTATTCAACCGCTTTTACTATTTATATCCTTTTATAAAACATTACTAAATATTTTAATACAATACCAATAAGAAACTTTTTCAATGAAACTCTAACAAATTATTCTCTAAATATTGAAACAAATTTACAAGCATTTTTCATCTTTTTACCAAAACAAGAGCATAGCTTAAAAGGACTTCTTAATTGTTTATTTTATTAGCAAATTAAACATTTGCACTTTCATCAAACTTCCTTAACACTTCAATTCCTCGCAGCTATAAACTCCACTAAATAACTGACAAATGACGAAAAACGTTTTAATATCTATAAAGATAATGAATAATGCCACTGTTTATGATAGACATTTCTACTCACAACAAAAAAAAAAAAACAACTTCAAAATAAACGCATCTAAACAGAATCGAGTTAAACCATTTAAAAGTCAAGCCATAGTAACAGCCGACAACAACAACAACACCGGCAGGATACAACAATCCTTAGCGTATAATTATGCAGGAGTGCGTCATAAAAGGTAAAAACTTCAACATTTTACCGAAGCTTTTTCAGTGATAAAAGTATTTAATGACGTTATTAATTTCGACTGTAATTAAAAACTTCCCATTTAAGCCGCAGGCAAAAGTGCTATCAAAATTATGTGAAAACTCAGCAGTATCAGCAGTCGTAGTCGACGCCGATACAGATGCCTTCAGATGCTGGTCTGATGTGATT
Source organism: Teleopsis dalmanni (assembly GCF_002237135.1). Taxonomy (NCBI): domain Eukaryota; kingdom Metazoa; phylum Arthropoda; class Insecta; order Diptera; family Diopsidae; genus Teleopsis; species Teleopsis dalmanni. The sequence continues at coordinate 188,917,866 of NC_051846.1, read as the reverse complement.
ATTACGTCTATTGCCTGCGTAATTTAGCAGATTTTATTGGCTAGGCAGTGACTTGTTTTGGTTTATTTTTCTTATCTTTAATGGGCAAAAAGCCTACTTTGCATTTTATTTTTATTTTCTGTTTATTTTTTAACTTGCGTGGGTATTTCTATGAGTGTTAAGGCACTACAAATTCCGTAAATATATAATAATGATTATTTGTAATTGACATTAAGAACTATAGAGACATACAGACATAGTTAACGAAACAATTCACGAGACAGTTAAGATTAAATGGTGCATTTTAAAAATAAATTTGGTTTGGGTATATTTAAAATAGTATTTTATTGCAGCCAATGATTCTACTATTTACAGTTAATAATAGTATTTGTAAGATATATAATTATATAGACTTCTGAAAATTCATACAGTAAGATTACAGAGAAATACCGATGAAACATTAATTATTAATTTTATTGTGTATTTACTACTTCAATCCAATGGATTGTATTTCCTTCAATCCTTTCTTATGAACGGAGCAGAGAAGAAGGAAAGAGAACTATATTTAGAAAAACTACCAAGACCATCGCAATTTAAAATGCTTTTAAGAACTTACAACCTAAAAAAGGATTACATAGAACTAACAAAAAAGAGCCTAAGGTTTATTACGGGATTATTGACCGGTCACTGTCGATTGCATTGTTAGTTAATAAAATTAGGAAACTAATCCAACTCAGAATGCAGATACTGCAGAGAAGAGAGAGAAACTGCAGACCATATGCTAGGGAAATGTCCGGCACTAATACACAAGCAGAAAAGACAAATAAGAGGATATTTCATGTAACATAGGCATCCAAGACTAGAAAAGGTAGGCTCTACCTAATTTCATTAAAGAAATTAGACTTGGAGAAACACTCTAATGCTACTAAGGGGGCACAATAGATTTTTTAGGTCGCAGTGTACTATCCCTTTTTTTAACAATAATAATAATAATAACTGCTGTATTCTTTTATATTAAAAGATTTCGTAAAATGTTTTCTGAATCATTAAAACAAATACATTAAGACCGAAAGGTTTTCGGATATTCTCATTTAAAATTCGCGCGCTGTATATTTTTCGATATTTTAAGTTTATGTAGTTTGGCAGCACTGTCCTTACAATTACTATGCCAAAAATGAGCGCGATCTGTCAGACAGTTCGTTTACGGCAGCTGTTGAAACCAGTTCACCTCAGTAGTGCGTTGCGAAAAAAACAATGGAAAAAAATATTGAACAAAGAGTTTGCATCAAATTTTGTTTTTCGAACGAAATTTCGTGTGCAGAATCGTTGCGAATGCTACAAAAGGCTTATGGGGAATCAGTTTTATCGAAAACTCAAGTTTATGAGTGGTACAAAGCCTTTCAGGACTGTCGTACGACCGTCGAAGACATGCCGCGTTCTGGACGACCTTCGACCTCTACCACCGACGAAAACATTGAAAAGGCAAAGGAAATCGTGTTCAAAAATCCTCATGTGAGTGTTAGAGAGATAGCACGAGAGCTAGGCATCGGTCGTGAGATGGCTCGTTTGATTTTGGTGGACAATTTGTGTATGCGACGTGTCAACGCCCGGCTTGTTCCGATTCACCTCAATTTGTTCAACATTATCAACGATTTTAAGGCCAAACATTCAATAAATACCATCGAACAGCCACCGTATTCACCTGATCTTGCACCGTGTGACTTTTTCCTGTTTCCCAACCTCAAATTACCACTCAGAGGAACGCGTTTTGAATCCATAGAAGACGTAAAACAGAATTCGCAGAGGGAACTCAAAGCCATACCGGAAAGCGCCTATAAAAAATGTTTTGATGATTGGAAGAAACGTTGGCATTTGTGTATCGCTTCTAATGGAGCATATTTTGAAGGAGATAAAATAAATATTGATGAAGGTTAAGAATTTTGCGTTTTATTTAAAATTTCCCGAAAACTTTTCGGTCACAATGTAAGCATCACAAAATGATGAAGGGTATTAGGCAATATTCGAAACAGCTATATGGTCAACCATAAATTTATTTAATTAAAAATAATGAAAACTTTTTGTTGTTGCAATTCACTATTATTCAATAAAAACCTCTTCATTAAAACAATAATTTATATTAAAAATTTATTTTCTTTCTTCAAAACGTACGATAAAAATCAATTTAATTCAAAGCATTTCTTAATATATACAGTATAAAATCATTTATTGTCTTTTGTTACCAAAAAATAGTTAAAGACTCTAATACTCAGACAAATGAAGTGATATAAAGTATTGTATTTTTATACTTTAGCATCAGTCCTTTGAGAAGAACCAGTAATGAATTGACGAGGCTATTATAAAGCATTCATTGAAGGCATTAAGATGTCAGGTTTTTCATTAACAGGAGAAAGCTCCATATCTCTGATTAAAGCTCAAACATTTTCTGCAAAAAATAACTTCAGATTTCTTATTTTGGCTATTGAACTTTGTGTGGGGAAGGGGAGCAATTAATCAAATGCTCCATTTAAATATAGGACCGAGATATTACTGTATAATAAAAACTACTGAAACTATAGTACCCTCGGGTCGTTGGCTACGTCCAGAGTGAAGTTTTTGTAATGTAGTTTTAAACGTAAATACTATGAATAAGCAATACTTTTCGACCTAGCAAGTTTAGTGGAGTAGTGAAGATGGTATTGGGAGCTGTGCTAATCGTTACTTAATCATTGATAATCATAGGTAAGGACTACGCGGACCTTTTTGACCTACTTAACCCTTGATATCAATCCTATTGAATACTTTACTAAAAAATATATATACAAAAATATATATGTACTCGTGTATTTACTTCTTTAGCTTTAAATGTATGTATATATTTTAATTTAAAAATCATATAACCTTTATTTGCCACGTTTTCATATTTTTTCTTAATAACTTTTTGTTTTGAATTACGTCTTTGAAATTCATTGCTGTCATTTTGGAATGAAGTCCATTGATTTGTTTTTATTTGTATCTTCCCTTCGACAGGCAAAATTTCATTTCTGTCAAAACAAGTGATTATTTTATTATATTTTTTATTACTTTATGAAAATTTATTTTTGTCATTTTTTATTTTATTGTTTCAAATTTATATTAAAGGTAAAAGCTTCTTGTTTGTGCAAAATTTATAAGGAAAGAGAAGTAAACTTGCTTAGGAGTAACAGTTTCTAGCGAAATATTGTAGTTGCAAGCACTTAAAATACATAAATCCTGCAACAAAAGCAATAAGTGTCAGTTAGGTGAAATGGCAGGGATTTGTTGTTCTCGGCTAATTGAATTGATATGCATTTTAGAGAGAGGAGACTATGCCTGACAAATTAAATTTTCATACAAATTTATTTACTTTATTAAGAAAAAAAAAATAATAATTTTTTGTACGAAGAAGTAGGAAAGTGATAAGTGCTGTAGAATGTGGCATTAAATGTTTAAAAATGTATTAAAAGACTAAAGAAATAAAATTTTTGTCGTTACGAAAATGTTGTTAATTAAGAATGTGTAAATTTTAACTGAAAAAGATTTATTTAAAGTGTACTCAATTGATTTCTGGTGTAACGTAAGGCCAAGATTTATGTGCATTGCAACAAGGCTTTTAAGTTGAACCACAAGGTTTACAATTTTCGGAAGGCTATTTTTAATTAATATAATTTTTCCAATACTTTACTCAATAAAAAATTAAAAGATTTCTCTTTTTACTTTTAAGTATTTATATTGGGTGATATTTACGTTAAATTAATGGCATTACTTCCACATCGTCCTTGGAGTTTATGCCATTTAGTAACGTTTGCAACTGTAAGAGCAAATAATTTTCAGATTTATCATTAATGCCTTAAGCGAGAAGGTGGAAGCCGTGATTTAACTGAAAGTTGAAGACATTTAAATTATTTTATAAAAATATAGAAAAAATTCTGATTTATATAAATTCAAAATATAATTCATAAGTTTCATTGTTATGAAAATATTTTTGCAACATTTTTTTTAATAATCATTTAATATTAAAATTCTTAATATATATAAGTACAACTTAACTTAACATAATTAGTTTTTTAATTATTCATTATACGACTATGGCTTTCGCTGTCAAACGAAAGTTTGGATTCATCTTTGTTGATCATTCTTTATTCATATTAGTGAAACATTGAGAACTTCAATCTATGGATTTTAAAATGCTTGTAATATAACATACCTCCAGCTCAAAAAGTAACCGGATTTTGTAAATAAAACACACAAATTTAAATTTTATTCCAAATTTATTTTATCTCCTTCAAAATATGCTCCTTCTAAAACGATAAACATATGCCAACGCTTAACCCAAACTTCCATACACTTTTCGTAGACCCGTGCAGGTATGGCTTTTAGTTTCTTCAGCGAATTCTCTTTTACCGATTCAATCGACTCAAAATGCTTACCACGAAGGGGCAATTTGAGTTTCGGGAGCAGGAAAAAGTCGCACGGATCCAGATGTGGCGAATATGGTGCTTGAGCGATGACAGTGGTGCCGTGTTTGGTCAAAAAATCGCGTACAACAAGAATTTTCCATAGTAAAAATCGCTATATGCACTTGAGATAGTCTCACAGATGGCGCTCAAATTTGTACTATATGTCAAGAAAGGGTGTACCAACATTACAAAAAAAGGTTTGAAAAAGGTTTATTACTTAAGGAGTAGTTAACAAACAATAAAATATACTTTTTGAGCAGAAGGTTCTCTCTATAAGGAATTGCCATTTTCACATAAATCGATAAGATATGCCAGTTTTCACCATTCAGCAGCCTCATTGACTCGTTCATGTCCAATGTTTGGTTACCGAAAAAGTGTACCCGTAACTCTATTATAATGGAACATTTAGGAATTGTAATATGTATTCCTTATTATCCATTATTGCATAGTGGGTCTCGGGTCTGCATCTCGGTTCTAACGAGTTCGTATTGGGATCGTAGTTGTGTTTCAACAGTTCGCATCGAGTTTTGGTAATATTTTCGATTGTTTCTGCACTGAATCTGCACAAATCTGCACTATCTATCATTAACCTGAAATGTTTCAGAAGCGATTTACCGCTTTTTCTATTTGGTTATACGTATGTTAGTACTAAAAATACTAAACAGCCAAAATGTTCTTATTTGGACATACACAGAATAAGATAAATAAAATCTATGATATAGCGAAAGAAGATTTCTGATAATCAGTTTGAAATTGCTGGTATATGCATGGAATTAACATTTGTGTGGTAACATTTTTTGAAAGACAGTTAAATATGAAGATGTTATCAGCAGGATGGATGATGCGTTTATTCACAATGGAACGAAAGAGTACTTGTGTCCATGTAATCACTTCCAAGTAATGTTTGCAAATATTTTATTTCAATCTAAAATTTTGGAACATTAGTGGACTTACTATACTTCGAAAATATAAAAGCAATTAAAACAGTAGACTTCTGTTGAATGTTGAGTGCTTTCAATAAACAAGATAGTACATACATAAAACGGTAAGATAATTTTGATCAAATACTCTGATTGAAAATCTCTACTTCATCTACAAGTAGAGAATAATCTACTTTATGTAGAAGATAACCTACCGTTATGTCCTTATCTGCCACAAGGATACAACACAACTAACTTCAAAAGTACACAAAAGTATTTACCGCATTTCGCAATTAAATCCAAGTGCATAGAGCTTAAAAGAGGCTTTGTCCAAGAATAAGTTTAAAAACAAGCAGAAACGCAACTCTTTCCATAAAGTACTAAAGTATTAAACAGTCCGTATGTCACTAGAAATTCACAAAATTTATATTGTAAAGAGTTTGAGAAATGTATAAGATTATTTAGAATATTAAAATCTATTTATTGAAATTTGAAAAGTCTATAATAATGCTTTTTTATCCTAATAAACTTTTTATCATTAATATATTTTATTTAGTAATCATATAGTATTTAAAATAATTATGCTATAAATATGATTGTATTTTTTTGCACCATATATCTTATGCTCAGGAATCACAAAAATCTTTTTGTATATAAATATATATGTGCAGCGAGTATACTATATCAATATAGTAAGATATGAATAAATCTTAAAATCAAACACGTATATCATTCCAAAAATGTATTTAAATTATATATTGAAATAGTGCTGCGAGCGATTGTATGGTAAACAGCAATACCAACATCCGATATTGTTTTAAACTACAAGTCCTTACCATATTACATCACTTTAAAAAATGTTGTTGTTTTTGTAATTATGGTAGTTTTTGCAATAATATTGTTTTGTAAAATGTCCTGCGGCTCACGTCCTACCACTCGAATTGTGTGCGATAATTACAAAATTGCATCAATTATTTCGCTATTAAGTGGCATACTTGGTATTTCGGAGTTCAATGCAAATGACTCAAAGCAATGCAGAATTTTAAAGACCAAGCAATTTTAAAGACCTTTTGTAAGCCATAAAATTATAAATGGAATGCAATGCAGAAATTGTTTTCTTTTTTTTTTGAATTTTTTATTTATTTATAAATTAAATATTTTAAATGTGAACTAAAATATTTATTTGTTTTCTATAATACATACATTTCTAATTTTATCAATCGCTTTGAATGAGTTAAATGCAAATATTAGAAATTAAAATTTTTCAGCAAATTAAATTCAAAAAAAAACAATTTTAAATGTAAACAAAATACTTAAATCCAAACAAAAAAAAAACAAATAATAATATAAAGTTTTTTTTAGAATATTAGTTCAATAAACTTTGAACAATATGATGAAGGATGAAATGAAATTCCACATTTTAACTCTTCGAGCAGTAAATGGCTTTTGCTTTAAGGCAGAAAGAAGTCTGTTTATATTTGAGTTTTGTCTGCTATGGATGTATATTTGATTTTTTGTTTTTAATTTCCATTTTATGTTTTATTTGTTCTTTTGTGATGCAAATAAATTCTTCAAACAAATTGCAGAGACATTGCCTGCATTGTAATCAAAATAACTTAAAAGCATTCCACAATAAAGCCCAAAAGGACTTCTGAGCCTTTGTCAACTTTCTGACCGTTCAGTTGTTTATCAATCATTCACCCACTCGAACAGCTTCCGCGTCAGTTATTTGCTGAGCATTTAGTCAACACTGCCGTAAATAAAAATTCCCAAACATAAAGCAATTTTTATGACACTTAGGAATTGTTTCTGAGGGAGACAGACAGTATCTCTATAAAAACGTCATTTTTTAATTTTGTTGACTTTAACCAGCAGGAAAAACTAAATAACTTAAATAGAATCTAAATGAAATTAAATAAGGAAATAATAAGTAATTTTAAAAAAATAAAGCTATAAAGCTATATAAACTAAAGCTATATAAACTAAATGAAATTACTTATTTTGAAACCTCAGTTATTCATTAATAAAACATTATTTATTATTATATGTATTTAAAATATTCGCATTGTTGTTATTGCTAATTTGTTGTTTTTTAAACTTGTGTATAGGTTTTGCAAGCTCCACTTTTTATTCTTTATTCTTTTATGCGCTCCACAGTTCAGTCAGCACTCAACTCAACTCAAATGTATAGTAGTTCCTACGCGCAATTGTGTAAAAAATCGTGGAATACCAGAAATTATATATTAAATTTTTTTTTACATTCTGATATTTTTCAATGAGAAGTATTACGAAATATGTCACATTCCAAACAAACAATTCAATAGTCAATTAAAAATAAAGAACGTTTGAAAAGGTTTAGGTAGGATGCAACATTGCAAGAAAAATAGTTATATCGTTGGTAACGTCAACATATTTCTGTTCTTATATAGTATAGCATACCACACGGTATTTTCATTTTTTAGGGAAACAATTTTTAGTATTAAAAACAGATTTGTTCCATCGAAGAGGTTTATGCTAAAATTCAGAGAAGCTGTCACTCTTGTAGCGAAATAGCTTTACTTCATATCTAAAAATCAAAGTATTTCAATAGTACTCGTATATCTGTTAAAAATGTATCTTACTGACATATTGAATGTATTTAGATATTTTCATTTAAATACAAATACCTGACTTATTCCCATTTTATTTGTGAATTATTATTTCAGCGAAAGCACTTAGAGATGATGAAACTGTGAAATGAAATTCACAGAACTAACTGTAATTATGGCTTATACAAAAAGTAAAGGGAATAAGGTGAATAAAATACAATTTGTTAAATACTGTTAAACAATTATTGTATATTCTTTGAAATGAAGTCAAATAGATTTCAAATGTCTTTTTCTTTTCTATAAGTACAGATTAAGATATATTGACATTCAGGTAGTTTCCAATAAAATGGCAATTGAGTTTGCGATTTTAAACTATCTTGTAGAAAAATTAACTCAAAAATTGAGTCCATTATGAAAACACAGCGTATATTGGTACTGTCCAAAGAGCACACTATTTTGTAACGTAAAAATATTTTTTGTTTTAAACAAACGTGCTATCGGATAGATAGGTATGTTAAGAAAGGAGACACAAGAGTAAAAAATCTCTTTTTTTAATTTCTGGCGAGTGTGGAGTAGTTGAACATTTTTTTCTAACCCAAGCCTACAATCGGCGTTTTCACCAAATAGACAATGGTTAGACCAATAAGACGATTGTTTTTGAGCAACTAAGCCTAAAGAGTTGCTCAGTTTCTTTTTGGATCGTAGGAGAATCGTGCTATATGTACAGTTGTACATATGTACTCATATATACCATCTTTGGTTCTTCAATTAAAAATATTTTTTACATATAGGCATAGAGAGTATTCTATTATATGACATTTATGAGATAAAGCAAATTAACAGATAATGATTGGATGGACAATATGATAAAAGATAGATGGAAAGTTATTAACAGATTGTGAGCAGCCGTGAAAGGCAGAAGTAGTAAATGCGATGATTGATGACGAAGGAAGATTAAATTTTAAATCACACAAGAGCATAATGTAATAAAGATCCGTTTGTTTACTAAGTTCTTACAAAGAACTTACAGATTGCGCAGAAACAACAGTTTAGAGTATTAGAACATTTTGATTACTTTGATTATTCAAAAATTTATTTAAATATTCCATGTTATACCATAAGTGCAAAAATATCAATTTCAGAGTAGGTGATATTTTCGAAAACGTTTAAAACAACTTTTCAACATCTGTATTCACTTAAACTTCTGAAGTATTTTTAAAATCATTACACATTTAACGATATTGAGGTTCATTGACCACTAAATTCATTTTGTTCAAATATTTTCCTAGTAAAAATAGACGTACTTTTTGGCAAAATTTTTGCAATGTTGCTTATGATTGAGTCATAATGTGAGCTAGCAACCGACAAAGTTTCGTAACATGGACACCGGCATTAAAAACTTTGTTTGACGACATACACACATAGACCAGGCACTTAACATGTTGACACCAGACGTAGGCGGACATGCGATGATTTTAAGTACCACAAAAAATATCCCTTTTCCGGTGCTTGAACATTTGGTACTTGATGCAATGGCATAACAGGACATTATTGCAACTAATGATGGAGCTTGGCGATATTAGTTTATTGGACTTAACACTTGACAATTTTGTGGGTTGTAATTGCTGTTTGGTTGTACTTTGATACTTTGAAGTGGTTTCGTCTACGTTTTGATAAGGACACAGACATGAGGTCATGGTAAATTTGTTAGCTTAATTAAGCAAAAGTAATTTAAAACCAACAAATGAAAAGCTTTTGCTATTTATGCCATAGAACTAGAGATGTAAAGAAAAAATGTATTTATAAAAATATGGTATAAAGTGTTTTGATATAATCAAAAGTCAAAAGTTGTTGACAATTGGTTTGAAATCAAATTGATTGATATAACATACATATATGCTGAAGTGCTGATAATTCAGAAAATTTATAAAAAATAATGTGTCCTATTACGAAATTTATTAATAAATGTATTTTAATTTCTTTTTTCACTAGAATAGAGAACAGTTCAATATTATTGTGAGTAAAGGTTTCAACGAAACTAAAATAAATCTCTTCAGTTTTAATATAAACTTAAGTTAAATATACTGATATAATAACTTTATGTATTTGAAAAAGAAACAATGAAGAATAATATTACAAAATTATACTAAATTAATGTCTATACTCGCAACAGTTCTTATTATATTGAATCCAATATATTCGGAATATAAGAATGATCTGGGCATACTGGTAATCATTTCACTTGTTGGAGGGAGTTTATCTATTATTGATGCTAATTTAGTCAAATGTATATCCGACATCTTTAATGTTAGCACTGACAATGTTATCAAAAGGATATACTGTACCTTCGCTGTAAAATAAAAGCATATCTGCACTATCTGAATCTGAATTGACAGCATTAGTTACTTAGCTTGTTAAAGTGGAGGGAGAAATGATTCCTTCTCAATTAGCTAAGAAAGCCGTCTTGCATCCACAAATTTTTGTTATAAGGGGTAGAAAAAGGCCATTCTAGAAACAGCATTCAACGTTGACAGCGTTAGTGCTTTCAAATTTTTTTTTTTGTGATACCACAACCAGCCCCTTTCTTAGACCTAAGTAAGAATTTCTAGAGGCAGATTGCAATTGACATATTTTTGTCTATTAAATATCTGTACGATGAGTTTAATATCTCACAATTGTTTTAATATATTCTTTCTCTAAATTTTTTTTAATTGCTCTTAAATTTTATATAATTTTTCCAAGCTTTTAGGTACACACATTAGCAATGCTGTAGAGATTCATGAAATTACACGTTCATTTATTATTTTAAACAAATTATGCTAGAATAACAAGTAAATTTAAAGAAAGCAAGAGTAATTGCTGTAATTATCCAGCACTGGTCAGCCACAAATCTTGGTTAATTTTTCACTGAGTCAAATGTGAACTCTGTGAGGAATACATAAATTAAATGAAAAATCTTCTTCATTTTCATTCTCGTAGTTTTTAACAACTTCCTTTGCCGTCAGTAGATGAGTGAGTGAAAAGACTAACTGTCTGCAGTTCAAAAAAAATACATGTTGACTTAAGGACTTTAAACTTAATTTGCTTCTTAAAATGTTCATTTATCAGATGAATTCTTTCTTCATGAAGAATTTTTTCTTTTATTTGCCATTTTTCAAAATCTTTTGAAGATAATTCTTAATAGCTTCACATTACGTTTTGTGTTTTCTCCAGTAGTTAAGAGCTTTAATTTAAAATGTTGATTAAGTTAATGAAATGTTTTAAAATGTTTTTAAATTTAATTAGCAACTACAATTGTTTTAAAATAATTTAAATAAATCTTTTCAAGGAATTTTAAAAACTTGATTTATTTTTTTTAAAATTTAATAAATTGTATCATTAAGAGAATGTTTAGAACCAGTTTTAACTGAAATTTCAAATTATCATTAAATGTTTTTTTTTGTTTCTATTGATGCTACGAGTTATGCTCTTATAGTCAACAGAAGATGCTAATATTTTCAGTTTCTATATTTTACTTTACTATTCTTTATCTTTTACCTTACTTTTATTATCCGATTTACCGACCTGTAACTTTAGGTCGTGGACACATCATTAATTTTTTGGTTTAAAAATTACGTTTTTTTTATAATTTTATACAATTAATTTTGTCAGATCATGTAGATTGTATTCTCTACATAGACAAATGCCCTCTTAATATTCATTCATTAACCATAACGATTGTCTAAACTCAACCTAAAATATTTTACTACGGTTCTTTTTATTATAAGCCCTCGCTTTTAAAATGAACTTACGTTTGTTTATGTCATTCATAAAATACATGGATAACACGTCCCAAAAACTCAAATTTCGTTTGAGCATGTATGCCCCCTACAGGTAGGGGGTTAGAATATTCCCGAGATAAGGTATGTCTGTCGTAAAAGGCAACTAAAATCCCGGCACTACTTAGGAAGTGTGCATAGTAGTAAGTGACATAGCACTTGTGGCACTCAAGCGAAAGTGAAATTCTGGTCATCACGGGGGTCAGGTGTCGTAGTGGCTGTGGTTAATACCCAAACATATGCGGGAAGAATGATTGGTATTAATTCATTGCGTATTCATCTCCGTATGCTGTGACCCAAAAGTCAGCAGAAGGTTAACTCCGCCTCGCATTTCACCAATGAGAAAGTTATGTCCTAAACACATAACATGCTACAGACTTATTTTTTCAAAGAACTCAGTGAATAGCATGTGCTTCCTTTGGTAAATATCTTATATTATTATACTATATCATATTATTATATTCTCCTAATTCTTTTCTTATAATTATAATTAAATTTTTGTAAATTTTCTTCAAGTTAATATGAAAATTTGAATGCTTGTATTTATTTGAACTTTTAAATCAGATAGTTTAACATTTAGAAACTTTTAAGTCCTTTAATAACTTTTAATACCTAAATAGACACAACATGACCTGATATTGTGATTTTGAAACAGTTTTTATACCTTTTTCCTTACCTAATTTTTTTGATATTTTTTAACCATTTCAAATTGTTTATATTTTCTAGTAAATTTGCACCTTAGTTCCCAAAAGATTTTCTGTCAATTTGTACCCTTTTTAATACCTTCGCAACCATTGGTATATGCAAATACGAGTAGCTCAAATGAAAATTTGTTAATATTGAATTTTATTCTGCAAAGAAATCCTATTTAAAATTCAGTGGACATAACTTTTAGTATAAAATCGATAAACATTTCCGCTTTGGGTTGTTGAAACAACAACGTGACATCTCACTTCAGTAAACTTCAGTAGAGCAATCAGAAATTCTTGGACGCAGAGCAAAAAAGAAACAGTTTTGCATGCGACAGGAAGCATTGGCTGATGTGAACATTTTCAACATGACCACTGCATAAAGAGGATGAATTTAAATTGTGTCGAGAAAAGATGTGTCGCTTTTCAATCAAAAAATTTTTCCATTCACATCATTTCAAATGTAAAATCAAAATTGAATACTGTCAATGAGACTATATGAAGAGATAATGAATAGAAAACTATGTGATACATAGGAAAATACTAGCAATATTGTACATATATTAATATTTTTTTTATTAGCTTAGTAGATATATCGTATAAATACGCTTTATGATACAAAAATTTATGGAACTTTGTTGTGTAAATATATATAATTTTTTTTAATTTAATATTGAAAAAATATTCCTATATTTTATTTCCTATAAATGTGCTGTATATTTCATCGTGTTGAATTTAATGATTATGAACTGGCGAATAAACTCTCAATTATCGGTTCAGCAATACAATACAATGGAATTACTATAATTATTTTGCAACTAAAATACTGATTGATTGAAGTTTGCAAACAGTTTAAAAATATTAGCACGGACGTGACTTTTCAAAAATCATGATGTGACATTTCAGACAACGTGACATGACATTCGATACTTTAAAGACAAGGATATCTTTCGGCAGGAAAAATTTTAATTTGTAGGCTGTTATGATTTTGTTATTCTATTTTAAAGAGTAAAAGATTGTTCAATACCGATTTGTATTTCAAGGATGATTTTGAAATAAGAGTATCTTGTTTAGAAGTAATAGAAGAAAATTTTAATAAAATGATATTCGAATGGAAATAGAAAAGCGATACTGTCGCAGTATCTGAAACACCGTTATGTTAAAAATGTCGTTTTAGGACAACAGAGTGGCTCTTCTATTTCATTTTCAATGTGTCTTCCTCTTTAAATATTAGCTTGTTCAATGCGTTGTACTGTCATTTCTAACAGTTGAGTTTTCAATTAACCTAATCCATTTGTTTTTCAAATTTTTTTTGCGCTGTTCTTCAATCCTCTTTTAATATAAATTTTCTTCTATATTTCTCATTATTATATTTTTCACGGAACGGATTTCAAAGAGTTCTTGCTTTATTGGACTTTATTGGACTAGTTTTTAGTTTATAAAACATAAATAATTTTTTTTATTAATAGTTTAAGGGTCATATTATGTAGAGTGTCATGAGTACAAAAACAATATGTCAATTTAACAATATGTCAAATTCGGTCATGAGAGCCGACGATATCTGTGTCTCGTCACATAAGTAAAGCGTATTATACAGTAATAAATATCAAGATATGTGTCTTTTAGAGGCATATTATTACAATTTTTCCAACATAACATGTACGAGTATTATCGTCCGAGCCCAAAAGAAACAATTTTGATTTTTACTCTACATAGCATGGCCCTAACTATAATTAATAAATTGAAGTTAAACTTAATAGCTACAAATTATTTTACTATTAAAACTTTTTTATCATTTAAAGCAAATAATAACAAACTTTTTTTGAAAATATATTTTCTTTCTTTAAATTTATATGTAAAGTGCATAATTATTACCTTCTACTCTTGTCCAATAGCATTACAGAAAAGTTTTCATTTCTTCCAGTAAATTCTCCAGTATATCACCAACAGCTACATAAATACATATTTTTTTTTATATATAAAATTTTTTTTATATACATAAACAAATAGTTTTGTTTTTTTCCCTTTGAATATTTGTTTCAATATTTTTATTATTATTTAAATTCCTTCGCAAGAATATTATTTTTTTTTTGTAACTTACCTTTTTCCATTTAATTAAGTTAATGCTTATAAAAAAATAAAAACAAGAGCGAAAATTTGCAATTAAAATGCAGTTTAGCTTGCAATTTTATGCTGTTTTGCATCACTAATTTAGATATTGGGAAAACTGCTTCACTTACTGTAGGCAAAAAGTACTAGATGTATTGTTAAAAGAAACGTTGATTTTCCATGAAAATTTTTCATCCATTTTGTTACTTTCTTGTGCTTTAATGATTAAAAACACATTTTTCCCCTCTTTTTACAGTATCTAATTTAAATGCAGAAACTGTTTCTACATCTGCCATTACATCTCAGAAATATGCAAAGAAAAACTCTAAAATTTCTTTCAAATGGGTCAGAAGTACAAAACGAAGAAACCTCAACATTTGTTTTAGGTTATGTACAGAAATCCGCAGTAATTACTCTTGGCTGTCATGAGGTTTTACATGTGGTTCAGAATTTCTTATTTTCTTCAAGTGTTCAAGTGTTCGTTCATATGTGGAAAATTGGCCTTAGCACGAATTACAATTTTGGCATTGGTTTGAAAGATGTTAGACATGTTTTATTTCTGGTATGTCTTTTTTAACAAATTTTTTACGGCTAGTTAAGTGCTTTCTTGTAATTTATGACTTTTAAAAATCTAGCAGAAAAACAAAAAAAAGTAAATTTGTATGTAACAAATGAGGAAATTTCAAACATTTCAAATGAAATTACAGGTAAAGTGAACTATAGTAAGTCAAAATGCACTTCAAGACGCACTACAAATGCAATTTTCACATTTGCTTAAGTACATAAGTGGACGAGTGTACCACTTGTTGATTGAACGATTGATATGAAGTTATATACGAACAGTAGTAATAACGGGAAATAGCAACTTTTAATTTTTATATATTTAATTCAAGTAATTTAACTCATTTCTTACACTAACTATTTTATATTTTTATCTATCTATCTATCTATCTATCTATCTATCTATCTATCTATCTATCTATCTATCTATCTATCTATCTATCTATCTATCTATCTATCTATCAATCTATCTATCTATTAACTATTTTTATATACGTTTAAATGAATAATTTTATTTTTTAAATAATATTTTTTAAATTCTTGTTTTAAATATTCATTGTTTTATTGATGTAAGTTTAAAATTTGTTTTTATAATATCTCTTCAAAGTCCGCTAACAAATTTTTATTGGCACTCAATAATAAAATCGTAAAGAATATGTCAGAAACTTTTTGCTCTTTAAATCTCATCCAAACACAGCGATTAATGTTTGTGGAAAAAATTTTGAAGTAATGTTTTCATCTTGAGATGAAAAAACTTGTTTCGGAATTGCTTATACCAAAATTTTGAGTTAGGAAACAACATCGAAAAACTATGTTCGTCCTTTAACTGTACAAATGCAGCCAGCATGACGACAGATAAAAAATCCGTTTTTATTTGTTTTGCTTATTTTGAGTCATTTTTCTAGCAATGCCAAACGTCGTTACCGAAAAGTACACAACTTAAAACATCAAATATTACCAGAACTTCAACGAATCCTGCTACCATGTGGAAACTGCCAGAGGAAAACATGTCATAAAAAAATCGATTTCCTCTGTTAGTAAATTGACCTAATTTAAGTATTAGCGAAGAGAAAGTTTTATGGTCACGTTGAATCTAAATCGGTAACGAAAATGGAAAAAATTTTTTACTCGATTTTCGAATTTCCAAAGGATTCTTCATTTTGACAGGTGACTCATTACAATTTGACAAGATAAAAATTTGTGAGCTTACCTTAAATCACATTTATTTTTAACGTACGAGTCATGTAGCAGAATAAAGTTTTTGAAATATTTTTCTATCTTTGTGATATATTCAATTTAATATGTGAATCATATATTTGGGTTAATTAAATTGGTGTTGCTTTCAATTTGTTTGATTTATATTATTTTACATATATTTTAGAAACAAAAAATATATATTTGATTTCATATATGATTTTTTCTTTTCAATGCTGATAATATTATAATGAGTTACAAATTAATACAAAATAATTAATTATAATTAATATTATATACAATCAAAATATTTGAATTTTTATACAATATTTGTTATTATACAATCAAAAGATAACCTAAAACAATAACAATCAGTTAGAAACACAATATTCAATTATAGGGAACTCAATATTACAATCATAAACTATTTATTGACTATTTATTGAAATCATTTATATATATCTAGTTAGTTAGTTAGTTATGCTGGAGGGAGAAACGAGTCCTCCTCAATTAGCTAAAAAAGTTTTTAATCCACAAATCCTCTTAATAATGGGTAGTAGAGAGAAGGTCAAGCTAGAACCAGCCAGAAGCATTTATAAAGGCAAGTATCTAACCAATGCTACAGATATCGCCGAGTGTGTTGAAGAACACAAAAAAATAAAGATATTAACCTAGATACCTCTGATTTGCTTCTGTGTATTAAGTCACAGGTTCTGCATTTGGAATAGATTGGACATGTAACCCTTAATCTGACTGCTGAATCTGTTCACTGACACTATTTCTAAAAAATAATCTTGTTTTTCTTTATGCAATCACTCTATAGAACCGCATTAGTGCTACAATGATGCAATCACTGATGTGGTCCAATACACTAGCTTACACTCATTCAATATATCATCCATTTTATTTTGGATTTTAAAAATGGTGCTATGTGACGTTCACTTTTACTAGAGGTGCTTTTATCGACAATTACACTAAATAGAGTTAGAACATATTTAGAGATGCACTCAGATAGATGGTAGAAGATGGCGTAAGCTTATAGATATAAAATGCCCAAATTAAACTTCAAGTTGTAAAGTTGCTCTGAAAAGCCAATCTCCTTTAAGTTCAGAATATGAAGTACTCTTTATAATAGCATCGTTAAAACAATTTGGACAAATGTATGGTCATGCAAATGCTTTAAACATAGATATTCTGCAAAGAATTAGGTCAATAGTTCAATATATGTTTGTGGTAATAGCGGAACTCAATGGCACTTTAAAAATAAACAAATCCACAAAGATCTTGGAATATCTATGGTCAAATCAGAATTCGTAAAAATTGGACCAAAATACATTGAAAAACGATGCCTACTTCAATCTTTACGTTTGTCGTTAGGACTTACACTCGCATCGGAAAACGTCATACCTCCCCCGTAAGTCAAAACTAAATTATCTCATTATTTATTTTTATTCTTTTCTTTTTTTTCTTGTTTTCTTATAGTATTCTCTTTCTTCCTGAAAAAACATATAATTCAAAGAAAAATCCATTCATTGAATATCTATCCAATATTTATCATTCTTTTAAAACAAATGTCATTATTTGTTTGAAGATCTACATTAAAGGATTCAGAACACATTTGTACCACACTCTCTATCAGAATATTATGGAGTTGTAATGAGTAATTTCTTATTATATGGCTGTGGGACCCACTTTGAGACCACCACTTTAAAATCACCAAGTTCTCGAGAGTGCCTGTTTCAAAATATTTTAATAATTTAGCTTTAAATATTGCTTAATTGTTTATTAAACCCTTAAACAATAGCGACAATATTTAATAAGCATAATTAATTTATGCAAATAATTGCAAAATAGTATCAAATTTCTTTTGAAATTTTAACATGTGTTTTTATCATGTTCTGATATTCGGTATGTATTCCCATATAAAATATTATATGTTCAATTATAAATAACAGTCTGAGCTTTACAGTTTCATTGTAAACAATTTTTTTTTATACTTCTCGACCTGGAGGCAAACCATATACCTTCAACAAACTACGGCATTTAGCCAGAGATAGAGACAACTGGAGATTCTATGTAAATCGTCTTAGTTCCTGATGGTATACGACTTACATGGATAAAAATTAAAAGTCGCTTTTATATTGACTTTATTTTGTTTGATGAATTTTTATTATTATCGTACAGTTTTCAGTAAAACTTCACTTAGTAAATATAAATAAAAATAATTTTTTTAAATATGTTTAATATCAAAAAATTGATTTTTTAACTCTATAAAACTCATTTCAGTCAGCAGTCTAATTAAAACTTTTCCACACCTGAGCATATGTAAATAAAATAATTAACAAATAGGTGGTCGTATATGTAGGAGGACATTAACTGCAGACTAATTAACATATGAGATTATTGCAATTATTTACATGCAGTCATTAAATATGTAAAATTTGTTTATTTTATGTAAAATTTGCAGAAATGGTAAATTTATGCAAATTGTCAGAATTGTCAAAAACACATGATATTACTAAATATTTCATTTTTTTGCATTGTGGCAATTTTTTCTTCTGTAATTACTTCAAAGCTTTTTGCAACAACTCTACTGCACTTGTTTGTGTTTCTAAATTTTCGGTAAATAATACTGAAAATGACAAAACTAGCTAGTGCAATTCAAATAAATAAGTATATATACAAGTTGCACTGTTTATTCGCACTAATTAGAGAGGTATATGTTGTCAAAAGAAATTTTTCACGAAAAAATATGGAGTCATGCAATCCAACATATCTCATTATTAGGATAAGTATCAAAGCTTTTAATTTACTAAACAATCTTTTAATTTGTTTCATATTTTGTTTGCCCTGAACTTTCAAAGAAAACTTCAAAGAGATTAAAATCAGATCCATC
This sequence comes from Teleopsis dalmanni, assembly GCF_002237135.1. Classification (NCBI taxonomy): domain Eukaryota; kingdom Metazoa; phylum Arthropoda; class Insecta; order Diptera; family Diopsidae; genus Teleopsis; species Teleopsis dalmanni. The sequence goes on along the minus strand of NC_051846.1, from coordinate 188,898,637 downwards.
CTATTGCTTTTAGAAAGTTGATAGATTTTTCATCCTTACCGATTAGCACGGCGACAAATTGTTAAACCAGTAATTTTTTAAAAGCCTATTTTGTTTAGAAAACAAAACTGGGCAGCCACAGAGGAAGCGCTTGGTAGTTCTTTCAGTTAGATAAATGTTTTAAAATTCTATAAAGATTGTTACAAAGAGTGCACAGCGAGGACTGCAGCTTGCTTAAAATAACCTTTTAATAAGTTCGAAGACCAGTTCGTTACTGAGCTTACACATGCCATAAGAAATTCTCACCAATTTTTAACTATCTAAAAAAAATAAAGTTGGATGTTCCACTAAAGGATCTCTAAGGGAACATAGACCGACATTCCTAGGGATTCATCACCAAAAATACAAGTTTAAGATAAGATAAAATAAAAGTGAAGTAGCAAGTCGATTCGCTCCAGTTATTTTCGATCTATGTACTCTATTTAACTTTATGATGGAGAATCACACCTGACCTTGAGGTAGCATGCAAATAGCCAAATTGACTCCCTAGTAACTAAAATTTTAGTGTCAAAAACCCATGAAGTGATTTATGTTTGGGAATGGAGACAAAGCATTTGTTACACTATTTTTGAGCCATCTGTAAAAATTGAGATGACAATTTCGTTTAAAGTTCGTTGATGAATGCATTATCTGAAAGTAGTTTTAAAGCATAAATATGAAATTCAAGTATATAAGGTCATCCCATATTTACAGTTTGAAACTCTGCCAAAACTCAGCTATGTCCAGGTCTCTATTGTTTCTATCTGATAATGTTGCTCGAAGCGATATTATAATATTGGATCAATACATTACATTCAGAGCATCCGAATAAGTGATCCTAAGAGCTCCTGTAATGACAATAAATTCTGTCATCTTAATTCAGAAGAAATTCTAAATGTTTTAGCATTTTCCTGGTGCTAACCTCCACGTTACAGCACTACTCGTATCAATATAAATTTTGGATGTATACGAGCTATGTACATTTAATGATATATGGACGAATCGACTAGTTTTTGCCAAGTGTTGAATTGTAAGTGTTAAATTGGTATTGATAGTGAATTCTAAGTGTAACTTACTATACACTTATTTGATAATCTAGCTTTCATTTGAAGAGTAGAATGTTTTCTGTTTAGTTAAGATGGGTTAGAAGTACAAGGATTAACCTTGATCAATATCTTATTTACATTATGATGGGTTTTAAAAACTATGGTCTTTAAAAAATATTTTTAAAAAACTTTTCGATCATTTCTGAGATAAATCGAAATTTTTCTTATATTTTTCATTAAATTTGTTTTATTTATTTTACGTTATTACATTTTATAATTGTAATTTTTGTAAATTATAATTAAAAATTTAAAATTTATTTTAATATTTTTCTATTTGCATGAAAATATTTCACTTGTGATTCTGAAATTTCAAAGTGAAATATATAAAATATATTCAAAATCTTTGTTTTATTGCTATATATCTTTACTTAATTTTAAAAAAATCCACAGGTAACATAAAATATGAATAAATTATTGCATTTATGTGAATGTATGAATTTTTAAACATTTTATTATAATCAACATAATTTTTCATTAGAAGGATTTCTATGATTGAATTGATTTAGAATTTTTTCTTCTATGATTGCTTATGTTGAGATTCAACTTCTAAATTCAAATTATTTTGTCTAGCCAAAAATAAAGGTGCATAATCTGTGCATAAATACTTTCGAATTATAAGTATTTTGCCCTTAAGAAATTTTGTACATAAACTTTTATTATATCCAAGTTTAGCATATTTAAACCCCAGACAAGGTGAATAAAATTGCAAATAATTAAAATCATACACAATAAAAATGTATATGACAGCTTCGGTACAAGGTGAGGAATATTTTTCACATAAAAACTGTTTTAATTTTTTATTAGTATTAATATGCTTTTTAATAGTCCTTAAAAGTCCTTTATAGTGGCTAATCATATTATTTTAAGTGATGAAATTTAATTTTATGCACATTTAAATATGTTCAGTTAACTACTTTTATGTTTTCTTTATTGTTATGTATATGTTTAGATAAATCTTAATAACATAATTAATCGGTCTTTATATTATATAAATTAATATTTATATTAAAATTCAACAAAAATATTAACTTTATAGTGGTTTTTAAGGCATTGAAAATTTTAATTAACACTTCTTCTGTTATTTGTCGGATTTATAAAATGATGATATTCATAATTTAATAAAGAGATTTTTCGAAAAATAGTGAACTACAACAACAAAAATTTTCATTAATTTTTTTTTCTTTTATGTAGTTCATAGATTTAATTTTGACTATTAATTTGTCTATAAAATATTTTATCTACATGAAGAACTATATTAGCACTGTACTTTAATACAGCTGCAATGACATCCAACGTACGCCTTTAGCAACAGATGCTGGTTATTTTAGCTGATAGTTTCCATAGTAGTTTAATTCTATGGAATTTAGTAGCCAGCGTCTCTTGCTGTCACTCACATTTTTGATATTTCTGGCTATTATAGCTAGCAATTCCAATTTAATTGTACTTTGGGTACTAATATGTGATGGCAGTTGGTGGTCAGCACTTGTGAGTTCTCAATTTGTTCAATTAATATGAGCTCAGCAATGTCACGAGGAGTGTCTTAGGTTACGGAAAATACTGTCAATTTGCTCTAACGCAATATAAGCAAATAGAGTTTAAGATGAAGCATAGTTAAGAGTATTATCGATTAAGTGTTTATATAGGTCATTCTAGTGTAAGTGATTGTAGTAGGATAGGCGGTAATGAAAATTATTGTTATGGAACATTAATAACCACATATGAACTTAATCGTATAGTGGAAGTTTATGTTAACTCTACAGGGTCATCGAATAACCACCATAGATAATTAAATTACTTTTCATTGTAATTTCTTTATGGTAATGTATATGCAAAATAACAACTACTAAATAACTACTATATTAAGTTTGAAGTCACAGATATCATATATTACTCATGCTGTACAGGTTAACAGGTTTTTTGGAATTTTCTGATAAGCGAAACAAGTCCCCAAAAATCTGTTGGGCAATCATTGATAATAAAACGCGATTTTTTTTTGTCTAAATTCAGAAACCTTTCACAATTAATGTTAAAAACAATGTGCAGTATCTGTGTATAGTTTAGAAGTGACCCAAAAGAACTGTAAATAATTCAGCGTTATTGATACGCTTTTTGCTTCTAGGCTGTGATCTTATTGTCCGAAGTCCAGGACGATCGGGACGTAACTGACATTTAAATAAATTAAATACGAAGGCGGTTTGTTAAGTCAGTAACTTTTTAAATTTCCCGCGCAGTTACTCTAAATGCAACTGTGCTGCCGTCAGCTTTAATCTACCAGTGGGCGGGCAACTTTCTAATTTTGTGCAAGCTACGTCGTTCAGTTGGTGTTTGATAGCCGTTCAAAGCAGACAACCTCGTGAATTTTTATGAAAATGGAAAAAAGTGAATTTCGTGTGCTGATTAAGCTTTCGTGGCCAAAATCCACAAATTGGGATACGAACTGCCCCTGCGACTATTTTCTGTTTTCAAACCTAAAGAAATGGCTAGGCGGTATAAGCTTTGAGAAAACCAATTATTTGGAGGGAATAAGAAAATTAGAAAAACGCTGGACTAAATGTAACGAGGTAATAGATGATTATGTAGAAAAATAAAATGTTTATTTGCCGAAAAAAAATTGTTTTATTCAAAAAATCACTGATTTATCAAACCGCCCTCGTATATTAAAATATTAAATTTTATTTTTATATCATACCTTTAAATAGTTTACTATATATATCAAAAATATAACTATAAAGCAAAAAATCATAAAATAACATCACACTGATATTCATATTAATCTTCAATAATTATTCATTCATTTTGTCATTTTATAAAAAGCTTGTCAGCATTGCTAATTGTTTCTAATTGCAATTAAAATTGACTGACATATTTAAAAATTTTTAAATAATTTAAATATTTTTGAGGATTATTATCGATGACCTAAATATTTATTGGCCTATTTAACAAAATCAGTTTACCCTGAAATTTAAATGGAAATATTTCCAAAAACTTAATGCAATGCAATCCTATACTTACAATATATTGAAACTACATTGGTTTCTATAATCCAGAAATAAAACTAGAATACTTTTTTTCAAAAATCATTCCATTCAATTTAAAATGCACAAAACTATAAACAAAAAACCACAGAATTTACGCCATTGGTTTTGTGGTTCAAAGTATTTTAGCAATATAATTATCCCTGTTCAGAAAATAAACACAGGAATTAGTTGAAAAAATCGCATTTATCCTGACACAGTTAAAGATTTTCGTGTTCAGATTCGCTTGGAACTTCAAAACAAGGCAATTGAATTTAATTGACAGAAACAAAAGAAAACGTTTAGTGCTAAAATGGCTTAAATAAATTGAAATAAATACGAATGGCTCCCAGGAGTGCTCTAACATTTGATGTGTATAATTTTATTTGAGAGATTAAAACGCACCACTCGACAGAAAATATAATACGAAAAATTTTATCAAATAAAGCATTTAAGTTTCGTATGAATGAACTAGTATAGCTTAGAAGATTTGTGCTTTGCTATTATTGAACCATTCATACTCGTACATGTGGATACATACAATAAGAACTAGAAACCTGCCAACCAACCACTTCAATGAGAACTCGAAAGGAATAATGGCAATGATAGCATAAATTGTATTGCATTTCAGTACGACGCCATAGCTAAAGCAAAAGCTAAAGCCAATGCCAGCAACCAGCAACGCAATCAAACGGTGCGGTCAACACTTAAATTCGGAGCAGCGTTGCTCAGTGTTGTATTCCATGGAGCAATCGAATTAAGAATGCTGCTGGCGTGCTAGTTGGTGTGGTTAAAACAGTGCCGTTACCGCAACTGTGTGAAAGCAGTCAATGGTTCTGATTTTTATTCGATTTCAATGGTTTTGCAAAATATCGGCTCAATTAGTAATTGATATGTTATTGTGCAAGGATATCAAACAATAGTTGCTCTGGGAGACAGGTTTATCTAGATATGTATTACATACATGGATTTGATTTCAATAAAGAACTAAATATGGATTAATAATCGAAGAATTTAAGAACCTTATAAGCATTGATGTGTTATAAGTTTTTCATTAAGTAAAAGGATTTTAATATAATACATTGGAATGAGTTTCTGATATTTACAATGCTGTAAATGGTCATACGCATATACCTTTTGTTAGTTATGTTGATTATATTTCTGTAGATAAATTTAAAATAAAAAATTTATGAAATGAAATGCACATTCTGCAGTTCATGTTATCAAAGACTGTCATATTGGCTTTTATCAATTCAATTTAATTCCTCTTGTATTTAGCAAATCAATCAAATCAATTTGATAATAAACTTAATCTACTCAATCTACTATAAACTCAATCTACGGTTAATTTACTTAAAAATTATTTTGAATTAATAATTTAAACTTTTATACTTATATTTGTGTACAATTGTTCGACTTTGTACTCTATATTTGTACTGTTTGTTAGATTGAGTCAGGAATAAAAATTAGATGAATTGGGATATTCAACATAGGGACAACTTTCATTGAACAAGAAGTTTACTTCCAACATTTTTGTTAATTCATCCATATTCTTTAAATTCTTTACTTCGATATGTCATGAAAAATGGTTTATATATAATTTAAAAATATTTAAGTATAGAAAAATGGTTTTTCTAAGTTTAAACATATACGCCAATTAAAATTAAAATTAAATAATTAAAATTAAATTAGCTTAAATTAGCCCTAAGTTTCAAATATGGCAGGTCACGAGTTCAACCCTTGGTACTTGCAATCTCAAAAATATATTTACGAATAATTAAATATAAGAAATAATTCTAAAAAGACAACTGTTGATAGTTATTAAAAACATTTTTATGGCTAGTCAAAAGTTTAAATAATTAATAAAAAGAATTTTTGTTGTTGTAGTTCACTACTTCACACATCAAAAAGTGAAGAAAATAACACGCCAAATTCTTGCGGGGGCGGAAAAGAGATAACTACAGATCTCTGCATCTCAAATGGATCAACATAAGTTGATCTATGTTTGGTTGAAGTGATGTCTGGATCATAATCGAAATTTGTATACAGTAAACCAAAGAAGATATCTCAGAGAATAGAAAAATTCAACAAACACAGTTCATAAAGATGGAATATTGCAGTAAAAATTCATTCCTATTCTGCAAGTTAATCGGTGTTATTCGGAACAAAGTAGATAATAGTACGATTTCGTAAAGCAAAGGGCATTACAAAACAATTGCTCTAAAAGTGTTTCAGGTTGGACAACCTGTAATTATGAATATATTCATATATAATAAAGGAATTGAGTATTAGTCTTGTCTTGATTCTTCTTCTTCTTGAGTTAGTGCTATTACGCACTTTTACTCTATAATGGCTGGGGGGCTTATCTCTACCCCACACTAGGCTTTAACTAGGCTAAAAAAAAACATATCATTTATTTGTCTTTTAGTTGATGACGGACCTTAAATCAGCATATCTTCCTGAGAGTGAGTATTGGTCACAAACGTGCAAATTTTAAGTGCAAACTGTGTCTTATTATTTTGTTGTTGTTGTTATTTTCGGTAGGTGAAAAGTATCGAAAGCTGGACTGTAAGATGAACTCTAAATATATAACTAAATAACTAACTAAATAAGGAAGGTATCCACCATTCCGGACATCAACGAATAAAACTTCATTCTAGTCGTTAGGGTTGAGAGTTGAGTTAAAGAGGCTTGATACTTAGAATTTTAAATAATGTCGACCTAAATGAGAAAGAATGAGTGTGGTGTAGAGAGAAGAAATGTGGGTGATTAATAATCTCTTAACATTTGAAGAAATTTATGTAAGTTAAGGCCTGTGTTAATTTTCGGAAAGTATTAATGTACCAGAGAGTATAGGTAATTATCTTCCAAACAAAATCACTTTAAAATTAATTAAGTTATATTTAAGTTATGTCATATTCATAATGATTATAAAGGATTTCAGTAATTTATGTATACTTGATATTTCGCAAAATTCTCTAACTTAATCAGTTCACGCTTTTATCCATTTTGATCATATTTCCTAAATTGGTTACAAAAATATTTTACAACTTCACTTAAAAATAAGTGGGAATAACACACCCGTCAACTCGTCGCTAAGTGCTAATAAACGGTACAAAAACTACATTTAAATAATTTTGCATTAAGCCATTTCCAAATTTTGACGCAATACATTTCGTCTGTTGTTGCCACTCTAAACAGTTTCAGCTGGGAAAGCTTGCAACCAAAAATATACATGACATTTGTATATATTTTTGGATTATGTTTTTATTTTTGCTGTTGATTTCGCTTTTAGCTTTGTATTTGTTTTTGTTTTTATTTTGTGAACGTTTTTTCCACCTGCATATGAAAGTGTACAGCAATTTTTGTTCTGTTCTCCGATTCCGATTCCGTTTCATGTCATGTTCCATTTGTGCGACAATAATTTTGTTGATCCAATAAAATCAGCAACAACAAATTTCGTTGCAAATTTGTTGATTGCCATTGTTGTTGTTGTTGTTGTTGTTGTTGTTTTTGTATGACAGTAACAAGCGAATGCGTTTTATGCAGCGGATTTGTGTACCGGAAAGATTTTGTGAAGTTGTCAACATGACGTTGTTGATTGTTGCATTCGTTCCGCTCACTTGTGGGCGACTGTGGAAGAATGCTAACATCATAAATGATTTTGAGAAATTAAATATAAATTTACCCAACATCGAAACCGCTTTCTATTAATTTAAGATGCTTAGAAAAACCAAATGAAATTGTTTAAAAATCATGCAATTTTATAGTAAATTTTATAATTAGATTAAATAAAAATATTTAATGATTCATAGTTTTTATAAACAAATAAATAAAAATTAGTTTGAGTTTTATAAAATAATATTTATAATTGTTGAAAGTTTTTAATAATAATATACCGTTTTGTTAATTACCTTAAACTGCTTACAACATTTTTATACAACATTTACATCTATAAGTTGCTATAGAGTCCAAGTGGTTCTAATCCTTGAGTTTTGAATTATACGATAACGCAATGGGCCTATGGGCCTAAATGGATCCCTTGAGATCGCCGGTGTAACCTACCTATCTACCATCTGCTCAAAAAGTACTCGGATTTTGTAAATAAAACACACAAATTTAAATTTTATTTCGAATTTATTTCATCTTCTTCAAAATATGCTCCTTCTGAAGCGATAGACATATGCCAACGCCTAACCCAATCTTCCACACACTTTTCGTCGGCCCGTGAAGGTATGGCTTTTAGTTCCTTCAGCGAATTCTCTTTTACCGATTCAATCGACTCAAAACGCTTAGCACACAGGTGCAACTTGAGTTTCGGGAAGAGGAAAAAGCCGCACGGATTCAGATCTGGCGAATATCGCACGGATCCAGATCTGGCTAAAATACTCAAATAAATTATAAATAAAATTAAAAATTGTACTGTTTGTTTTAATATTTTTGTACTGAATGTTTTAATAATAATTTATCTTAATAATGCCTCAATGTCTTAATAGTGTAGGTCAACTTCAAGTTAAATAATTTCGCATGCCAGTAATGGAAATATAAATTAGATATCTTTCTAAGCAGGGTAGACTTCTCGATTCTATCGGGTTACAGATCAATTCAACCCGAAATACCGTCCTATTATATTCATTCCTTTTGCCACTGTTGTTTGAAAAAATTACTACAGGTACTTTAAATGTTCCTGATACTTATTTAATTATATATTTAGCTCAGACTACGTGCGTGACGGAGTGCAGTAGTTTACCATCTAATTAATTTAAAAACTATTCACAAAATTTGAGTAATTCATATCCAATGTCATATTTTTAATATATAAGTTAATATTTTTACTAACTAATGTGGGGGATGTTGTAACTAAAGTGGTAACAACGACCTTATTGCTATTTTTATGATAGCTTAAGTAGGTCGGTCATCTGCTATATATACCTATAAATTAAATTAAAATAATTAGTTTTTGAAAAAAGTCATTCACATTATATACTGAAGTAATAAATTCATACATTAAAATTGTTCTCACTATTAAGATATCTTATTGAGTGAAAGCTACAGATTTCAATTCTAAATATTGATAATTTGGACAATTTGCATAAAATCAAATTTTTACAGTACATAAGAACATCGTCGTAATTGCACATTAATTTTCAATTATTTTTTCTTATTGCCTTGGCTCCACCACAAGAGCATTTAACCTCAACTCAACTAATATGTATACATTATGCAGTGCAAAATAATTATGTAATTACAACGGTACCAATAACATGAAAGTTTGAGTAACATAATATTATATAAATCAATAAAAGGAAATCTTAACTGCTGTTAGGTTTTAACAGTTCTGTAAAGAATATCTGCAATGTCAATGCATCAACATCCCTAATTCCATACAATTGAATAAAAATTTATGTACTGAACTCGTAGTCTATTTGGAATCTTTTGAGGTATCAATTATGTTTATTTTAATATACATTGTGACCGAAAGGTTTTCGGAAGTTCTCATTTAAAATTCGCGCGCTGTATATTTTTCGATATTTTAAGTTTATGTAGTTTGGCAGCACTTTCCTTAATTACTATGCCAAAAATGAGCGCGATCTGTCAGACAGTTCGTTTACGGCAGCTGTTGAAACCAGTTCACCTCAGTAGTGCGTTGCGAAAAAAACAATGGAAAAAAATATTGAACAAAGAGTTTGCATCCAATTTTGTGTTTCGAACGAAATTTCGTGTGCAGAATCGTTGCGAATGCTACAAAAGGCTTATGGGTAATCAGTTTTATCGAAAACTCAAGTTTATGAGTTGTACAAAGCCTTTCAGGACGGTCGTACGACCGTCGAAGACATGCCGCGTTCTGGACGACCTTCGACCCTATCTTCCACACACTTTTCGTCGGCCCGTGAAGTTGGCTTTTAGTTTCTTCAGCGAATTTTTTACCGATTCAATCGACTCAAAACGCTTAGCACACAGGTGCAACTTGAGTTTCGGAAGAGGATAATTCATGGATTTTTCTGGCGATACTGCTCGGTCCAGATCTGGCTAACATTCTCAACTATTTTATGGCTAAAATTAAAAATTGTACTCTGAATGTTTTAATAATAATTTATCTTAATAATGCCTCAATGTCTTAATAGTGTAGGTCAACTTCAAGTTAAATAATTTCTAATGTCAGTAATGGGAATTTAAATTACCAATTATATTAAAGTTTGAGTAACAGAATATTATATAAATCAATAAAAGGAAATCTTAACTGCTGTTAGGTTTTAACAGTTCTGTAAAGAATGTCTGCAATGTCAATGCATTAACATGTTTAATTTCATAAAATGTAATAAAAATTTATGTACTGAACTCGTAGTCTATTTGGAATCTTTTGAGGTATCAATTGTGTTTATTTTAATATATATGTCACAATACATATCATCGCATAATACATATTATACATAGTACTTATATTATTATAGATACAATACTTGCAATAATAATACATAAAGTACATACCATATGTATATACATTTTACTTACTGACGCTTATTTATGCTATTGATACATATTAATGCTGAAGTAAATAATTACTGTTGTTGCTAATTAATAATTAATAATAAAATTCATGATAAATAAATATTTTTTGTTAAGTCAACCTATGCACTTCGATTCAATGCTTCCGTTTACTTAAGTCAAATCAATGTTCTCATCTCGTCAACAGTCACGTCCAATCACTTGTCAGTTGAGTTCCTTTTTATTTTATGGCTTTTTCATGTCTTCTAAGCAGTCTTGTTACAATTACATCAATTCCAGTTGAAGTTTACTTCCTCCACTTGTGATTTTGTGCAACATCATTCGCCCTCCGCATTATTGAGTTTTCATTATTTCAAGCAGTTTTAGTGCATGACTTGGCACATTGAATCAATTCACAGGGACCCAGTGAACCTGTTGAACGGAAGATTTAATGACGATTTTTCGCAAACACTGCGAAGCTTAGGTTTACAGTGCAAAATTTTTTTTATCTAATTCTTGCTGAATTATATGTAATAATTTTGCTGATGACTTTGTTGCAAACGAAATGATGTGCAGTAGTTAATGTAGAAAAAAATTACCCACAATTTATCCGAACAAATCGACATGAATTCTAAATTATCTAATGCTACATAAAAATATCTTTTGTTTGCTAATCACTTAATTTAAAATGAAGTTTTAATTTTGCAATAGTCTTTCTGGAATACAATTAATTTTTTTTTATTTCAATAAGTGGGGTCTGAATTATATGTCAATTGCATTGAAATTTATAAAAGAGTACTAATTTCCTATTTTATACCCTATGATGTCGTTTGCAAACACTAAGTAATAATTTTGCTCTACTTTCAAATTGTCCCCTCATTTGACTTCGAAAAATTTTACGCTGAATTCCCATAAATTAGTTATTTAATTGGTTCGAAAATATGGAACACATTAGCATAATTTGTTATTATATTAAAGACAATTATAAAAGTTAAAAATTTCAGTATATTTTACTGTAAGTATTGCCACATAATTTAAAGTTAACTTGAAACTGGATATGGTATGGCATGGTTATGGTATAACTTTCTGAAATGTTAGTGAATGTCCTTAAATCCTGCTTCAAGTAATCTCTTTGAACTCTACGAATAGAAAAAATAAATGAAATTGAGTAGTCTGAGAAGTATAAAGTTAACCCATGGATAAAAAAAGAAAGAAAAAAAGGAAAGAATTAAGTAGTTGAAGAGACATTCTGATTTTATCAATACTAATAATTGTATTGCTAATCGTTTAATTCTCAGGTCGAAATATTTTATAGAATAAAAAATTCTAACCTGTTTCAGCTCGAGTTCACAGATAATAATTATATATGTTGTAGTTTGTTTCCAATTAAAAACAATATGGAAATCATACCTTATATGGAAATCAAATAAAAACTTGCAGACCAATGGCTAACTCAAGGCATTGATTAAACCATTCATATTAATATATGAATAGAATATGTAAAAAAAAGTAATATTTAATTAATAACAGTTGGCAAGTAAGTTACACTAATGCGGACCGATGCCATGATTAATGAAAATAGTATATACAAACAATAATAGTATCATTGTTTCGTGACTTTCTTTATCTTTAGCTTCTTACATATGCGATACATCAAACTGATAGGTGCAAAAATCAGTTCATATAGATGTAAGACGGAACAACAAGACCTTACTATAACATCTTAAAGTATAATTTTTAATTTCTTAATATATGTTTTCTATATAAGGTTATAAAAAATAATTTTTAAACAATATTATGTATATAACTACTTTTGGAACTCTTACGCAGCAATAGAGATAAAAGGGTGCAATTTCAAGAGCAAGTGTATTTTTTTTTTGGTTACAATACACTATTCAAAATTTAAAATACACTATTGATGATGATATATTCATTGATGACAAGAATTCAAAAATAAAATATATAAAGTATATACAAGAAAAATAAATAGCTTCTAATCCTTATTTTATGTTTGAAACCTTGTAAAAATTTGCTTATGGTGTATTCATATGAAATTATATTCCAAATATTTATATTTCATATATTAAAAAGTTATTTGCTTGTTATATTGGTATATTCATATAAAAATCTCTCTCAAATATTTATTCATATTTCGTACGTAAAAAAGTTGTTTGTTTATTTATAATACTCTATTATTTTATAGTTTACAAATGCATACCATAAATAAATCACAAAATACAATATGAGTGTTAAGTAAATATTTGATTTAAAACTTTTATCAAAATATTTTTTCAATTCATTGTACTTATGTTTTTTGAATCCTTTGTTAGCATTGGAAATGCTTTCACTTTTACTTTTTATGTCAATTTAAGATATTTAAAACCATTTATTGGTTGCAGATGAATAGCAAAGGATAATAATAGCTTAACAAATGTGAGTTAATATGAGATATATTATGTTTAGTATTATTTATGTCTTATAAAAACTCATAAAATATTAATATGAAGTGACAACAAAAAGGTTGAAATAAATTATTATTTATTTATTTTGACTATATTAAAACGATATATAAACCACAAAAGTTTTAAAATAAATTGATATAATTCTCACTAAACACGTGTTATTATTGGTTGCTTGAAAAACTTTACTTTTCTTTTCACTTATAAAATTTTACATATATTTTTATATCTTTTACTCTCAGTACACGCACAGCGCGAAAGAACTTTATTAAGTTTAGCAATAAATTTGCAAACCAGTGAAAGTATTATTATTCTATTATTCATAAATTCTCAACTAGATATAATGCGATAAACTCGCTTTGCATAAAGCTTTTCACAATCGTCCTTGAATATTTATTAAACCAACCGAATCAGTTCACTATATTGTCTAGCTGCAAGGTAGTGTAATATAAGTTAAAAAATTATTATAAAAAATATGAAAAACAAGAAGAGATGGCAACGCTGTGACAAGCAGTGTGTGCATACAGTTGGTGTTGACGAAGGTTATTGTGAAATTGATTAAAATTAAAATTAAAAACTAATATTTTAATTAACTTCATAATAAAATTAATGATACAACAATCCTTTCATCGCCATATCATTCGTTGCTATATAGCTAACATTCGTTGCTATATAGCTAACATTCGTTGCTATATAGCTAACATTCGTTGCTATATAGCTAACATTCGTTGCTATATAGCTAACATTCGTTGCTATATAGCTAACATTCGTTGCTATATAGCTAACATTCGTTGCTATATAGCTAACATTCGTTGCTATATAGCTAACATTCGTTGCTATATAGCTAACATTCGTTGCTATATAGCTAACATTCGTTATATAAATCCCATACAACCTTACATTAAATTTATTCTTAACGTCCGTTTTGTAGAAAGAAACTAAATTTTTAATATTAACTATTGTTTTCAATAGAGAGGTATTTCGAACAGTATTAAATCACAACAATAAAATTTTATTATTTTTATTAATTATTTAAATTTTTTAGCTGACCACACAGCTGTTTCGAGTATTGCCAAATACTCATTGTCTTACTTACTTACTGCTGTCCTTCTCTCTTAGTGGAGAACAGCTCAGTAATACCCAACATCAGTCATCTCGGAATTATTTCTTATATTTAAATATTAGTAACTAATTTTTTGAGACTGTTAGTATCAAGTGTTATACTCGTATCCTGCCAAATTTGAAGATCAGAGTTAGTGTTCATTAGCCAACTAACCCAAAATCGTACTTGTACGATCGAACTTGGAGTTTTGATAATTTGCTGTGGAAATCATTGACAAATTCACTTATTTTGTTATATTAGAACAAAATCATAAACAAAATCATAAACTATTAGATATTAAAAGGTGTAACATAACCTTGCTGTTGTTGTTAGCACGATTATAGAGCGGAATTAAAGGAGGAACTCGGCATAGAGCTTACTCTGATCTCGAAGGCGGTTCCTTCTATGCAAAGCCTCGCCATTGCACATTCGGTTGAGTTAAACTCTGTGACTATTTCTAATCTAATAATCCTTTATAACTTTTTAATCAGTTAAAACAAAATTGACCCACTTATTATTATATTATTACTATTTATGATAGTTTTCATATCTACTGCTTTATATCAGAATTAATAAGAGCCCCCACGTTTTTCAGTTTTTCAGGCAAATATCAGAGTTGGATTTTTATGAAAAGACTGCTCCAACTGTTAAAAATTTTTGTGGCTTGTTGTGATTTCAATATACATACATTGAAATATTTCACATTACTTTTCTAGTGGTGCTAACCCATATTCCACTGGTTTATATACATATTCCTATTAGAACAACTTTTAGAAGCATTTGGTAATATTATTTCATCGAATTTTGTTTTTGAGTAACTAAAGTTAAAGTAAATATCATTGTCGTGACGTATGATTCTATGAATCCAAAGTTTCGCTAGCAAATTCTCAATAACTGTTTATGAAGGGTATTGAAGCTTCAGTAAAGGCAAAGCTAACTTCTTTACTTTTTATTTATTTTAGAATTTTAGAAGAGTATTGTTTTTTATTTTTGTCATTTTGTTGTGAAAACTAAAAAGCAATCTCCCTTTTACTTCAGCTACTCTTGTTATTTGCAAACGCTGTTTGAATATTTCATTACAGTAAAACTTCAAAAAGTCAACTTAAATGGAAAAAATATGTAACGTTTATTAGCAGTATTTGTTTCAACTCTTTTATGTTCTGTGGATATTAAAAACTGGGAAGTGAGTTTCGTTCCAAGCTTTTTATGTGCCAGAAACCTTTTCGATTTCCTTTTCGACGGGGAAGTGAACAACGCAATATTGCGTGTGGTTAAGCGTTTATTTATCGTTATCGATTGGTAGTTAAAGAAAATCCTTTGTTCTTTTTACTTTACAAGGCAATTGCATTCTCAAATGAAACATAACAAGAACAAAAAAAAAAAAAGAGACAGACTTTATTGGACGCTTTCCTTTTCTTTTTTTGTTCACACGAATGCAATCGTTTAAAATACATAAGATTTTTTTAACGCATGCGAAAGCTTTTAAAATGTCATCGTATTATTAAAAGGACTTAAGGACTCTTAGTTTTCTCGTTAGTCCAATATAAATATTATATTCATTTTTATATATTGCATATTACAGAATACTACAAATTTATTGGCCATTTATTGGACACAGAAGAACTATAATCACTATTAATACATTCAGTATATTATTTTATTCTCTAAAAAAAGATATTATACCGATCAGAATAAAGTTATGATTGTGCAAATTTTTATACTACTGACCAATATTATTTATTAAGTGAAACATCTAAAATTGTGTAATTCAGCCATTTATTGTCTTGGAAGGACTTATAAATAGAGCATTACTAAAATTTATAATAATAACACATGGTAATACTGGTTACATGATATTTCATTAATAGTAATATTTGGTTACTTCGTCTATGCAGAATAAGTAGTTCAAACATTTCGATAATATATATATATATATATTTGTATATATAATATATATAGCATATATAATATACATAAATATATATATATTTTACATATATACTCACATACATTTCGAATGCGATAAAAAGTATGTGATTCTTAGTATAACAGAACCATCAGTTGCTTAAAAGTGATAGAATTCTAGAGAACAGTTACAATTCTCACAATTCTAGAGAGATTTGTGAAATATATAAATAATAAAATCATGATTATAGCTACAGATAAAATTATAGGTCAATACTTTCATTAAAATCAGAACCTAAAATTCTTTAGATATGTAATTAATAAATTTATACGTATCAAAAAAAATGCAAAAATGAACAATTTGAATCATATTCACTAATAATTTTCAGACAGAATTGCAGGTCATATACTTTCATTAAAATCGCTATCCAGTAAATATTTCAATGGAAGAGAATGAGACCTCAAAACACGTGCACGGAATTCGACCGGCAATGATGTGTAGCGAAAGAATACCTAGGTGGGTAGTTAATATTGAATGCAGGAATAAGACCTTATAATATGGTTCAATATCACAACTAAATTTGAAAATTAGATTTAAAAAAATACTCTAAGTCCATTAAGGGCGCACAATAGAGCTCTAGGTCGAAGTGCAAAACCCTTCAATGTATTTATAATAAATTGCTATTGTCAATTAACAGTTAAAACTTTGATTAAAAACTTTAGTTAAAAATTTAATTTGTATGGAGTAACAGCATATTGTATAAATCATTTAAGGGTCTACCACTAATATTCTTAAGGAAGGGTTTGAACTCTATAAATAATTTTCATTGAATATTTATTTTGAATATGTGCAATATATGTATGATTTATATAGGTACGGTACTCACACTCATAATGGCTTACCAAATACTATATGATAATGTTATCGGTTAGGGCCATTATGGGTCATAGTTATGGGATTTGGGGTTTAATTATTGTTTTATTGAATAAAGTACTTACTAATAGTAGATCCTTCATAAGTATATGTATGTGTATACCTACGCATATTTGGTTCCAAATAAAATATTGGCTTACCATACTGTATAACACCGGAAGCTAATTGCAAATCTCTGTAATTAAGATAAACACGTTGACCTAACGTGATACATAAATTTTAATTTTAATCTTTAAGATTTTAATTACGAATTGTAATTTAAAAATGCCTTTTTCCATACTCACATCTGAAATCACTGTAAAGAGAAAATTCTGTAGTTAGTTTAACCTAGCGAGGTTTAATGGTTATGCGACCTTATTGAAGCCAAGATGGGAAGCTTATACAATAATTTATTTCGAGCGATAAAAAAATTCTTTGTTTACATTTTGCTATAAGCCAAATGGTATACTCATATGTGCAAAAAAACAAAAAAAATAAAATAAAATAAAAAACAAAAATAATGTGCATATTTCATATAAACAAGTAGCACAGTTGCATTTGTTCCACGTATTCCACATGAAAGTGCCATGTACCAGTCCTAGTTCAACAGCAAGGATAATTCCACCGTGCAACATTTCGCACATTAATTTAAGTCAACAGAAAATAAAACCGCATAAATGGAAATAAGTATGAATGCCTCGTTGCCGCAGGAGCAATAAATGCCGCTCAGAAAATTTAAGTAGCATGCAAAAGTGTTGCCAGCTTTAAGCGGATATTTTTAAAATTTTAATTTTTGTCCCCGAAGAAGTGCAAAAAAAAACCTCGACCATATGAAATGCAAAGCTTTATGGTTGGTTTAATTAAAAAAAATTATTGAATAATTTTAAGAGAAAAATACGGTCGCTAGTGCCAATTTAAAAATAATAAAAAAAAGAAATGAAAACTGCATAGATTAATATTTAAACAAGCCAGTCAGGAATTTAATATTTTAAAATATTTTTAACAGCTTTTGCTTGAATATCATTAGTATAACTGTGCATTTATAGTAGTATCCTTGGCATTTTCGAATTTATTATATACCACAAATACGAGTATTATTATAGAATTTCAGCATATCTTGTTTTATTCACAATTAAAAATTTTACTTAAACATTTATTTTATTTTTTTAATTTTATCATCATTTAAACTCTAATTTATATGAGTTGAAATAAATTTTTAGATTTGAGAGGTGCACTCTACTACTTCTTGCTCTATCTTAATAAGCTCATTTCATAAGACCTGAATACTAGATATAGATATATGTTTTTTTTTGTCAAGAAATCTGCATTGTATATTTATGTTTGTGCTCAAAAGTCCAGTTTTTGGATTGCATAATTATGTTTATGCTCAAACCTCCAGTTTCTCAACCAAACTGGAATTTTGTCACTGTCACGCCCTCGTAACCAAAACATGGTTACAAAGTCAAGCCCTCAGTTTATTGTACAATAACAATACCCAGATACAGTGGTGACTAACTACTGGAAATTAGCATCGAAAACTACAAATATAAAAAGTATATATTAAAAGTATATATATAGAAAGCAGAATCACGGGCTATGTTCTTGCTGTCAATCTCAAAATTTTCGTCACCCATTGGATCAGTGTCTAGTCTGCTTACATTTGATTCGAGCCAGTCAAGCGATGCAATGCATTGGTTGGGTATGATTTTGAACAATCAACTAGAAAGTTCCTTTGTTTTATATTTATAATTTTTATCATAAAATTTAAAAAATTTTTAAATCATTCTTATTTTGGAGCCGTACAATAATACTTTCAAAGTAAGTTACTTCATGCAAATCTGTATTACTTCAAAATATTTATAATTTAACGTTTAAGTACTATATTTCTCGGAAGCAACCCTTTTAGATAAAGGTTGAGTTATATTTTTTGTCTTTATTGATATGTAGTCAAATGGACTGCCCAGAAAATACTTCCCTAAATATGTGTTGTTTCCACCTGGTTAGTAGATTTTTGTGATCTACGCAATTACAAAGACAATATTCAACTACTTTTTTCGTCTAATTTTTTACAACTATATACCAGCTATCTAAAAGAATAATATTTAGTTTTGCAGTATTGATGTAGTTCCTCTTAATAAATTTCCGGACCTTGAACTTAACATAATACATAAACGGATGCCAGGTCAATCGGTATACATTGTGACCGAAAAGTTTTCGGAAATTCTCATTTAAAATTCGCGCGCTGTATATTTTTCGATATTTTAAGTTTATGTAGTTTGGCAGCACTGTCGTAATTACTATGCCAAAAATGAGCCGCGATCTGTCAGACAGTTCGTTTACGGCAGCTGTTTAAACCAGTTCACCTCAGTAGTGCGTTGCCGAAAAAAACAATGGAAAAAAATATTGATCAAAGAGTTTGCATCAAATTTTGTGTTTCGAACGAAATTTCGTGTGCAGAATCGTTGCGAATGCTACAAAAGGCTTATGGGGAATCAGTTTTATCGAAAACTCAAGTTTATGAGTGGTACAAAGCCTTTCAGGACGGTCGTACGACCGTCGAAGACATGCCGCGTTCTGGACGACCTTCGACCTCTACCACCGACGAAAACATTGAAAAGGCAAAGGAAATCGTGTTCCAAAATCCTCATGTGAGTGTTAGAGAGATAGCACGAGAGCTAGGCATCGGTCGTGAGATGGCTCGTTTGATTTTGGTGGACAATTTGTGTATGCGACGTGTCAACGCTCGGCTTTTTCCGATTCACCTCAATTTGTTCCAAAAACACCATCGTGGACAGGTCTCGTTAGACATGCTTGATCGTGCCAATTCCGATCCAACTTTCATGGAACGCATCATAACGGGTGACGAGACATGGGTCTACGAGTACGACATGCAAACAAGCCAACAATCATCGGAATGGAGAGGAAAAGACGAGCCGAAACCGAAAAAACCACGCCAAAGTCGCTCGAAAATCAAGGCAATGCTGATTGTTTTCTTCGATATTCGTGGTGTGGTGCATCATGAATTCGTCCCTGAAGGACAAACAGTCAATAAAGCCTATTATTTGACTGTTTTAAGACGTTTGCGTGAAAATATCCGCCGTAAACGGCCTCAATTGTGGAAGGATAATTCATGGATTTTTCATGACGATAATGCTCCCTCGCACCGAGCCAACATTATCAACGATTTTAAGGCCAAACATTCAATAAATACCATCGAACAGCCCCCGTATTCACCTGATCTTGCACCGTGTGACTTTTTCCTGTTTCCCAAACTCAAATTACCACTCAGAGGAACGCGTTTTGAATCCATAGAAGACGTAAAACAGAATTCGCAGAGGAAACTCAAAGCCATACCGGAAAGCGCCTATAAAAAATGTTTTGATGATTGGAAGAAACGTTGGCATTTGTGTATCGCTTCTAATGGAGCATATTTTGAAGGAGATAAAATTAATTGATGAAGATTAAGAATTTTGCGTTTTATTTAAAATTTCCGGAAACTTTTCGGTCACAATGTATATATTGTGACTTAAGTTTATTATTAGCTAGCTGAAGAAACTGGAGACAGGTGCCAATCTAAATGTTTTCCAGAGGAACGTTTAGCTGTGTCTCTAAACAGATATCCATAAAACCATCATGCAAGGGTAGATAGGTTAGATTATTTAAGTTACTTGCTTAAGAGGTTACTTTTAGGTTCATTAATTGCGAAGAAAGGGTAGTTGAAGCAAGCAGAGATTTGATGTATGCATGTGTCAGTTATTCGATGGTCTCAATAGAAAGACACACTAACATAGCGCTGTTCATCTCTGCGGCACGGTCGACTAACACCAGAGATGACGAGTATTTTCGTGTTTTTTTCTCTGAAAGTTCAGTTATATCATTAAAAATCGGCACCAGTCGACTAATACCGAAGATTATGGATTTTTATTCCATTGAAAGTCAACATGAAATATGAAGAATGTAATATAATATCACGTACTATGGTCTTGATAAGACGTATATTTATAAAGGTCCTATATTAGACTTGATCATGATTCGTTAATTTAGAGCTAGCATAAGATTATGCTTGTTCATAACTGCTCATAACACGTTTAAATCATTTTAATTATTTTCTTTAATAAGTAACATTATGAAATATTATTATTTCACAAATCACTAATCTAAAACTATTTAAATCATAATTAGATTTTAATTTTCTAGAACAACGAATTTCCCTATTTACTCATCAAAAGCAATTAGACAATAATGCTTAAACATATTTTTCCCCTATTGCGGCCTATTTCCACGCATATATGCAAATGTGAGCATATTTATTAGCATTTGTCTGTTTATATTAATATTTCGAATAATTTATGTATAAGCTTTTATAACCGCTAAGCCATATGGCTTGAACGCTTACAGACCACCATAAACACAGTGGATTCTAAGTCTACTGTGTGAATTTTGTTTAGCTACTACATTGCCGCCTGTTTTACTTGTAAGACGTTTAAGACAAAAGTCAAATTCATGCTGTTGTAGCGCAAAATTTATCTATACAAGCCTAGATTTTGAGATACGAATCTAGGCAAGCGAAATAAGCAAACCGTAACGTAAAATCAACAGGATAACTTTGCCTTGTAAGGCAACTTTTCCACTTGAGCTCTTAATATGCCAACTGTGCGCACAGATAATAATCTTAACAGTTACATTAAAATTTTTTCCTTCTACTGCATTGTGTCTTCCATTGTGGTTAGGATGAGTGTGAGGTACACTGAATACGTCAGGATGAATTGCTTTTAGCTGTAACAGTTCGGGGAATTGTTAGTTGCAGTTTAGGTTGAAACAAAGTGGAAAAGCGGAATTGAAATTTTCTACTTGTTCAAGTGAAGCTAAGTGTGCATTAAATTATACTTTCAATTGAAATTTCAAATGAGAACTAAACATAATTTCATTTATTTCATATTTGAAATCAGGATTATAATGAAAGGAATGGAAGATCCCAGTAGAACTCAAAATACAAGAAAATAGTAAAACTTGTTATTGAGTACAATTTTTTTCTAATACGAAGCCATAAGGATTACTCACTGTAGATGTATTATACCTATTGGAATAAATAAAAACTATTATGTACCTATCCAACTACTTATGTACTCAGCATCTTTATTTGTTAGAATAAGTACACCTCTGCAGTGCTTTCATACTACAATTTTTTAGTCATCATTCAAAAAAAAAATCAAATAAACTTCTGAAAATTGAGAAAAAAAAATAATATCTGCTCAATTACACTAATTACCGAGTATTTAGTCTCTGCAAAAGAGGTATATGATTATCGAAATATCTCTTTAGTACTCAGCATGTTTTAATATGTAAAACAAAACATACACCATTTGATCAAAAAAGAACGAGAAGTTAAAAAAAACGCAAAATTTTAATTTTTAATTATTAATTATTATTTAATTTTTATTATTATCGCCTTTAAAGTACTCTCCTCCTGCGACAATACATGCATGCCAACGCTTGATCTAATTTTCCATACAAGTTTTATAGGCCACCGAGAGACCTATGGTCGCAAAACGAGTTCCTCGCAATGAAAACAGTCAGCATAACCTTGATTTTGGACCGACTTTGGAGTTCTCTTTTCGGTTTCGGCGCACCTTCGAAGCACCATTCTGTCGATTGTTGTTATTGTTGTTGTGCGGGAATTCAAAAAAAGAACGAATTCGTTCTTTTTTGATCACAAGGTATATGTCTATGTCGATCTGTCTGAGTACGTATTCCAACTTAACTTATGTGATTATTGAGTATCACATCAAATATCACTACCAACTCCATTAAAATTAAAGAAGAGATCTCCAACCAGTTGAATACCGAATAAGATTTTGAATTGTCTGTGATTTTTAACTTAATATTGGGAACAATGATTCAGATAGCAGAATTTAATGTTGCTAGTACATACGGGTGATATTGCTATTATTGCTCTGAACACCACTTAGTTGTTACAGATACTTTTAATTTAACAAAACAGGGGATCTTAATGTATCTAATAGTAAATGAACAGAAAGCAAAAAATACGCTGGCATTACCTTTTGTAACATTTTGCGACCCATGTCAACTATAATTTGTGGTTTTAAAATACTTAATTTATCTCGAAACTAGCATATAACTAATAGTGACGTTATAATGGATATATATGGAAGAATCACGTCTGCAAATAAATGCTAATTGGTTTGAGTAAAAAAATCAAAACCTTTCCCAACAGACCAAAGTCACGCTCCAGAAGTGTACCTCTAAAAACGTCCTAAAACTAAACTTGAAACAATGATGGTATAAGTGCTTATTAAAAAAGGACTACTTTGGAGAGTATAGAATAATCATTAAATAATAAATAAATACTATTACAAAATTGTTAAAAATTTTCGTTGCTTCTTGATCTCATCTATTTGTTGTATGGGATTTTCTTGTTTTAAAAATGGAATATAATTGAAATACTAAAACCAAAGAAAATTACTTTAATCATTTTTGTAGAGCTTGAAATAATTAATGGAATGTTAAACGATATGGAAGTTAAATGACAATAATTGCATTGGAGGAAACAATGGAACTTATAAACATTTAAAAAAATAATGTAATAGAATAGAATGAAATTGGATGAGAGTAATCATTTTATGCAGGGAATAATGCAAAGCAGACTAAGGCAATTTTCAAAATAAGACTATTGAAACAGAACTTGTTAGAGCAATTGCAGCAATTGTGTCATTTAAGCAAAACTATGAACTGGAAAGGGGGAAATAGATTAAATGATATGATTAACATAGTTGATTATTTTGTATAGAAAAAATATGTGTCATTTCCATTAAACTGCAGCTTTTATCTTATGTCAAATTATGTCATTTTTAACCATTGAACAAAGCAAAAAAAAAATTGCATACTATAAACTTAAAATGTAAGGTTTACATACATTATATTTTTTTCAAACAAATAAAGGCACGTACATTGTATGGTGACTTATTTACTTAAGACCATTTCCATTAAAAGTATCAACTTTTCTATTAAGGAAAGTAAATATCGGAATATTGTATCGATATTTGCTGTACATTAAAAGTATAAATTGCTTTGATTATCTTCAAGCAAAGATAATGGAAATTCAATGTACTGAAATTACGAATTTCTTACGCAAAGATCCATTGTAACTACGAATGGTAACACGTATGAATACTTCTTCTCAGATTGGAGTATAGGGCAGAAAACCTAAAACAAATGTATCCGTACGATACATTACATTCCATTACATTACATTTCGAGGCATGTAAATGTATAGTTTGTAGTTAGAGAAGCTGTTAGTCACTTTGTGTACGTGCAGCAATCTGCAGCACATCTCAGCATACTGAAAATCTTGATCTGTAGCTGTGCAGAACATATAAGCAAAAATCGTTCGATGCCAATTTCGGTTGTCTCTATTACGGCAGTTATTGTTTGGGCGTTCGGAATAAAGAAACAAAATTCCTAAAAGATACATGAAAGTATGCAGTACACAACAATGCGGCATTCATGTGTGCATTACACATTACACATTTTGGTAATTATTGAAGAAACATAAAAATTGAAAGCACAAACTAAGTACGTGCCTTTCAGTATTGCTCGGCATTTCTCTAAAAATTCGTATCTTAAGTGCAGGATGCTTTGTATAAGTTAGTTTCACATATGTTGATATGATTTTAAGTGTGGGAAAATATTTGCTACAATAATATCAAATACTTACTAAACTAACTTAAAGAAGTTAAATATACTTTCGCAATTATATTTTTAATGCTCTTAATTGCATTTTTGTTCACTTCGTGCTTTTATATGTGTACTAACTATGTATTATAGTTAAGAATAAAGTACATTTGTAACAAATTGCTTTTACGTTTCAAGCATATAATTAAATATTTTATTAAATAAACTTTTACCAAAATAATCGCAGAATATAAAACTTTTCTTTAAAATATAATATTACACCTACTTGTCTTTCTCTAATAATTATGTACGCATAATATCTATTAAAGTTTTTTGGCTGTTGGTTATTGATATTTAATTAAGATGTTAGATCGGAAAATCTGTCCCAAGAAGCAGCAAAATATTTTTGAAATAAAATTTTAATTCATAATATTTCATTATGAGATATAGCACAATATCACTACTGATCGATGAAAACATCTCTACTGAAAACAATAATTTATATTAAAAATTTATTTTCTTTCGTCAAATCCGTCGTTCAAATTCTGTTAAATAATACTTTGTTATAATATTTTATAGCACACTTATATCTAATGGACCATTTAAATGCTTGAAAAAGATACATCAATTAATGCCCTATTATCTTTGTAGAGTAATCCAATCGATACACATAATTTAAGCTATGGTGTTTAATCTTCTAGTCTCTGATGCTATGATAGCACATTGTCATATCATTGTATTTTTATTAAGTAATTCAATAACTAGGTTTGAAAGAATAGTAACAGAAAGAAATTAAATTGTTTCATATGTCCACTCAGCTAAATCTCAGTTTATGCATTTCGTATAATATGTTATGATATAGCTAATGTCTATAAAAAGTAGAGCTTACCAAGTAAGAGTTTTTAAACGAAAAGATCTCAAAGGCATCTGCTTCCATATTTTTGTAGATCAATCAATCCAGCACGTTCCCAGGGGAACATTGGGCCAAAACGAACTTTTTCCAATTGTCACGGGTTTTAATTTCTCCAAAGGTTTTTCCGCTTGCTTGGATTTCTTTCTCTAGTGTTCGCTTTCACGTTTGCTTGGACCTACCATGTTTTCTGCTTCCTTGAGGATTCCATGTTAATGTTTGTTTGCAGATTTCATTTGGTGCCTTCCTCAAAGTGTGATCGATCTATTGCCATTTACGCTTTTTGATTTCGTTTGCTATAGAAAATTAGCGGCATCTTGACCATAGTTTGAAATTTCTAATAGTGCGGGGCCACCAAGTTTTCAGAATTCTCCTAAGGCATTTGTTTATAAAGTTTTGCAGTTTATGGATCAGATTGTTGGTGGTAAGCCAGGTTTCGCAGCCGCAGAACAGAAGCTCTTAACATTACTGTTAAATAACCGCAGTTTAGTGTGCTGGAAAAGTATTGTAGAGCTTCAAACTTTATTCAGTTACGAAAAGGCGGGGCATGCCTTGTTAATTCGGCTTTGGATGTCGACTGTTGCGCCACCATCTGGCGATATTATACTGCCTAAGTATGTGAAGCTGTTGACGTTATCGATTTCTGTATCGTCCAGGTTGAATTTGCTGGTAGGGTCAGAATTGTTTATCTTCATTGCCTTTGTCTTTACCGTATTCACTATAAGGCCAATTTTTCGTGATTCGTTCTGTCGTTTTGACAGAAGGCAAATGTCGGCAGCATATTCTAGATCCTCGAGGTAGATAATAAAGCAAAAATTAATTTCTCTTCTCCATATTCTTATAATTGGAGGAATGTCCATTTTCACACGATTGTTTGTAGTTCCAGGTAATAAACCAACATTAAAAACCTTGATGAATCCATATGCCATAATTTTGAACAATAACCTGTAATATTTCTGATCTAATTCTTTACAGCGATAATCAACACCTTAACTCATCTAAAGATTTCTAGCTCATCTACATCAGTATTATAAA
The DNA here is from genome assembly GCF_002237135.1 of Teleopsis dalmanni. Classification (NCBI taxonomy): domain Eukaryota; kingdom Metazoa; phylum Arthropoda; class Insecta; order Diptera; family Diopsidae; genus Teleopsis; species Teleopsis dalmanni. The sequence goes on along the minus strand of NC_051846.1, from coordinate 188,871,997 downwards.
GATAATTAAATAAAAATTTTATTCCCTTCTTCATATTTTCATATTTAGTGGAATATTCACTTATTTAGTGAAAATAATTCGCAAATTATCTTAGCTTTATTTCGATGGAAATTGTTTTGGTATGTGTCAAATGTATCATGACTTACAATGATTGTATAGCAAGACAGCTACATTATACCTTATGGTAGATTTTAATCAGTACGAAACGAATCCTTTTATTATTGTGCTTGTAGTTAGTTGTATTATGTCCAGCTACTCTAATGGGTCTTAAGTATCTCACAAATATCTCAATGTAGCTCCTTTATACGTTATCTGAGGTTTGTACTAATACAAAAACACGTCTATTTGTATTGTGCTTTTTTGGTTATCTCAACGGTTTTTAAATATCTCACCAAATATTCCAAAAGTCCTATTAAATTAAAATTATTGCTCTTAATCAATCTTTTGGACTATTAGTACGAACGACACATTATAGTGATTTATTTCGAAATACTTGTCGGTGGCTATGTAATTCAAATGTTTACTGAATTTATAAAAATTGTTTTTTATAATAATTTTTTTATCTAATGATGTGTAAGAGAAAAATTCAATGTTATGTCTCAACTTAGTTTTACTAGAAATGAATCGAACTAAATTTATGTATCATAAAAGTAATAAGCAAAAGTGGAACATATCCCTTGAAAAATACAAAAGAGTAACATTTTGAAATTTTCAGAACAATTTCTTTTACTTACACAAAAGTAAACTTTTCATGAATTGCTAAACTGAGACTTCCAACTTAAATGGAAATAAATCCTACCAAATAGAAAATTTTTTCCCAAAATTTATGTGTAAATTCCAAAGGTAAAACATAAAATAAATTTTGGGGAACTAATATTCTACATGCGAAAGTATCTACTTTCACTTTAGCGTACATGTGAAAATATTTAAAAACTTTTCTATATAAGCCCTTTATGGTTCTATATTTCAGATTATAAGCCTAACTTTTGTTGCTGCAATTGTTGTTCTCATTGGCGGTGGTTTAGTATTTCAGTTCGGTTTATTATCAATATATATTCATATTCGACCTTGTGGTATGTTGCTCTGAATTTGAAGTTTTAATTAGCACTTCGTTATCAGATCCTTGTGGGGATTATCAATTATTTAACTCAAATGTTTGCATTTGAAAATAATTCAGTTAGCTGAAGTTGATTAAATTCTGAACTAGCATTTGATTGTGGAAATTTTGTAATATCTGTCAACTTTTGATTTTAGGTTTATTTTATGGAATTGTTTTTGAAGTTATTTAGCAGCAATATTGTTATTGAATTAATTAATTTATCTGATAAAGTTTAGATTACTTTTAACTTTTCGATTAGATTGGATTTGGGAATAACAAATCATAAAATCATATAAATTTATTATAAAATATATAAAACAAATTTTCCAAAAAGCAATCTTAACTGAATCACTTAATATTTGTACATTATTTACTTAGAATATTTAGGTCACCAATTTTTTAACTACTTTTCTACTTCTACTTTTAAGACTTCTCTACTTTAACCATTCCATTGTTTTTAGACCACGCATCAACCCCGTTTATAAAGCACCTATTTCCGTACACTCACGATATTTTAATAAATTATAAAATGTGATCAGAGCAGTTGTTATCTTCCTGCATCGTTCGTTTTACTCTAAAATGAAAAAAAAAAGAATATTTTTACGGAATTAAAAAAGCATCTGCCATTGACGCATCCAAAATGGCCTCGTATTCAAATGGTAAACAAATTGTAAGGCATAAGTCAAATAACCGTAAAAAGGCAATTCATCACTGTCATGTCAATGATACCCTTTGGCATTTTAATGAAGCAACAACAATAACGACAAAGAGGATACTATACTCAAACTCCTGCGACATGAACTCCTGTGGCAGTATTAAATAAGCGATAAAATTCGAGAAAATCTCAATGTCAACAAGGAATTAAAAGTTGTCGAAATAAATGTGCGGTGAAATATTCTTCGCATACTTTCTTCTTTCCTTTCTCTTTAGTTTTTTTTATCTCTCTTTATTACTAACAACAAATCTGCGATTTCCGTTTATTTGGCGGATATTTTTATTTTGAATTTTTGTAATTTTCTTGAAGGACTTTCTTTATGATTAATTATTCAGGATTTTTCCTTCGTCTACAATTAATGTTGAACTAACCAAGCAAGCGTAACAAGAAGTGGCAATTGCTTGCCGGTTTGCCAGCCTTCAGATTTTCTTATTAACTTCATATTGTGTTCCCTCATTTTTTTGTAATAATAAATAAAAGCACTTTAAGGATATGTAAGGATACGTAAGAGAGTCTTGTCAGTCTGATTGTGTGGTGTTAAGATAAATGAGCGCAAATCACACAAAAGTAATTTATTGTTATTACCATTCGCAGAGAAAAAAAAAATCAGAAAAGTTTGAGATTAAATATAGGATTAGTAATAAAATAGTTATGAATCTGTACAGGAAGTATATGAAGGATATGAGCCGTTAAAAATTGTTAATTATTGTGCATGAGTCTTGTATTAAAGTAATATAAAAATAATTAATTAAGTTAATTAAAATAAATAAGTATGAATTTATTAAATTCAGTTAACCTGGTATTATTTATAAAATATTACTTGTAGTTATTATGAATATGTAGGAGGTACAACAATGCAGCCTGAGAAAGCACCAGCTGCAGCACCAAAACTACTTTTGACGTTCCTTTACGTACTGACATTAGTTAAAGAAAGTTAGTTAACCCGGGTACGATATAAAACATGTATACCAAGACTAGATTCTACCAGAAGTACAGACTATTAAAACAGAATTTCCATTAAGTTCAGTCTAAAAGAAGATGTTGAAGATTTTTTAGGTATAGTTGATATAGTGTAGGTATAGTGCACTTGAGCACTTTTACTCTATTTTAATTCGAGGTATTCTCAAAACCCCTTGACTAGATTATTGTTTATCACTTCATCAGACTAAGCAATAATTGACCTCAGATCTGCATACTTCCCCGAGGAGCCTGTAACCGTTTTGAGATTTGATAACGCACTGTTGGTAAGCCTGTCGGTTTTCACAAATAATATCAGTGCTCTGTCCCTTTATGTATATTTTGATCGGATCAATCTTGAGGTCAATGAGGATGTCTTTTGTCTTAATGTACCATGGTACCTTGAAAACTTTCCTCAGAGCCTGACTTTGTGCAATTTTTAGGTGGCGAATAGTAGTGCTAAACGGTACACAACCATAAATAAGTGATTTATAATTTTACTCTTATTGCATACTCTAGATTATTCTGTAGCTTTGCTAAACCTTTTGTAGGACATGCCCTTTACAGCTTATATTGTCTTTTTCTGATTTCATGCTGAATATATTTTATTGTTCAATCTCTCAATGAGAAACACTCTTGTCAACAGATCAACTTTTGGGCTAAGTAAACTATGGATTCTAGTAACTATTTCTTTCGTCTTTCTTAACATAATAGTCCTGGGTAGATCAGTGTTTCCACAACTAATTTTTGTTATTTGATTCGATCCGATACCAAGTTTTTCTAATCGCTTATGCGTAGCTTTACTAAATTATTTTTAGTACCATTTAGACACTTCTTTCTAGGCCTGCCTCTTCTTCGTGATCCAATTAGGTTTCTAACATGTGTTAGGTTTCTAACAACATCTTCTTTTTCTTGTTTATATGTTGTGTATATATATTTTGTCTTATTCTTTAGTTTTGCTGTTTGATAATACTTTCAAAATATTCATAAGCAATTGAGTCCAGTGAACTATGAATTATGAGAAGACAATAGTTTTCTCCAATGAAAAACTCTTCTAAAACACTGTAATTCCATACGTAGAGTAGCACATATGTGTAATTTAATGAAACAATAGGCTGTAGGAGCTAGACCTCAACTATAATGTAGTTAAGCGTCCTAAAATAAAAACACATTTATGCAGAAAATTAAATTCTATTTAAAGGATTAAGTAAATACAACTCAATCGATTTAAATAAACTGTTAGAGATTTTTTGTTTGGAGACTATTTTTGTATAAATGTTTCATTAACACCTTACACATTTGTTAATACTTAAAACAAACATAAACTTAAGGTGAGGTGCTACTATGATATTTCATTTTTTGGGACAAAAGCTTAACTCCGGATCTTACGGGACATGTCTATGAAATATTTTGTATATCGTATGCATTTACAAAACACTTCTTATTCATTCATAATTCCTTTTTCAATTTATTTATTCAATTTTAGAATTTTTTGTTAAATTCCCTACATTTTTGCTTCTGTATGGTGCTTTCTCATACACATCCCTGAGTATATACTATATAATATTTCATAACTTAATCCTTCGTGTTCTACATTTACTTTATTCAATTCCACTTTCACTCTCTCACAGTTCTTAAATCTGTAGACGTTGTTTTAAAGTTTCTTTCCTCCTGTTAGACTCCTTTTCCTGTTTGAAACTCCTTCTAAGAAAAATAAATAAAATTCTTTGAAAGCAAATAGAATTTCTGGGTTTGTGGTAAGTTGCAAGTATAAAGTGTAAGTGTAAGTGGCATGTTTTGCACTTTATTTCATATTATTTACTTTTATGTTTTCCAAGCGAATACAGAAATGCATCGTTCTCACTTTCAAAGAAAAATTTTCCAAGAAATAGATTTTGCGTTAAGAGAAAGGAAAAATGATTGTGCAGGAAAATATTTTCAAGAAAACTTTCTGTTGCTGTTGCAGCTTCTGTTGGTTATTGCCAACTTCGAAAACTACCACAAAAAGATTTTAATAAGCACCTTAGATTTTCTTGCGAACACCTTCAAAATCATCCTAGCAAATACAACTGCTATTACTGATATTTCTCACTTTGATTCGGTCTACATTTCTTAAAGGGATATTGTTAGTTCCACTTTATAGTATTCAGGGGAATTTCTTAAAGTTTCCTTCGTCACTTTATAAATGTTTAAATAAGTTTTGTACATTTTTTTAAGTATTTAAGAAGCGCTTTAATTTTCACAGCAATGTTTTAAGAGAGAAACTTTTAGTTTTTAAAGTATTACGTCTATACTTAAACATAAAAATAATTTTTAAGATTTTACTTTAAATTTAAAGAAAAGTAAAATCAAATTCTTCTCAATTAGATAAGAAAACCTTTTTGATTTCTCGTAATTGTGTGTGAAAAGTTGGACATATTAGAATTAGGTCCTCGCATTGATAAATAAAAGTATCTGGACTGTTTTAATATTCAATATATCGTTGACTGATTTCAAACAATAGTAAACCACAACAACAAAATTTTATTATTATTTTTAATTAATTGAATTTTTGGCTGACCTTGTAGCTTTTTCAAGTTTTGTCAAATACTCATTAGGTAATTATTCTTAAATAATTTCTTGAGACTGCAAGTACCAAGGGTTGAACTCGTACTCTGTCAAATTTGAAGCTTGGAGTCAGTGCTCATTAACCGACTGACCCAAAACCGTACTTAATCTATAATAATCTATGCTTATTTTTAGTAAATAACAGAAATTATATTGTTTATATTGTTTCTTTATTATATAAATGTTATCTTATATATAAAATTAACATTGTCAAAATGTTAGTTACCGTACTCTTCCGAAACGGCTTTACCGATTTTTACCAAATTTTATATGCGTATTCAGTAGGTATGAGAATCGGCTACTATCTATTTTTCATACCGCTAAAGTGATTAGGGAGTCCCTACCCAGTAAAAATATCCTTAGTGCTTAACAAAAAATTTTTTATTTTTTTGACATAAATTTTGTTTATATTTTTGAAAAAGAAAAATTTTTTCTTAATATTTTATGTAACTACGCCAACAAGTACATCGAGCATTTACATCGACTTCGTTCTTCGTCTTCGGCTTGCATGGCAGATGGAAAATGTACTAAAAATTTTTCTAAAGATTTCACTAATGATACTATAACAAATACCGACGGATATCCAATATATCGTCGAAGAAATCCCGATAATGGGGGACAATGGCGGGTGGTAACGTATTCGCCTCTGCTAAGCAAGACATACAATGCTTATATTAATGTTGAGTTTTGCAGTTCTGTGAAGAGCATCAAATATATAAGTATGTCCATAAAGGCGGTGGTATGGCTGTGTTTAGAGTAGAAAATACTAATGTAAATGCTCCTCCAATGAACAAAAACGGTGAAATTACGCTCTACCAAATTGGTCGGTACATCACCTCCAATGAAGCTGCTTGGCGTATCTTCGGCTTTCTAATTCATGAACGGGATCCAGCAGCTGTTCAGGTAGCCGTCCATCTTGAAAATGGTCAGCGTGTATTTTTCACGAACGAGACAGTGATTGATCGTGGTACAAATCCACCTAAATCTGCACTCACTGCATTTTTTGAATTGTTTAATAGTACGGATGATTTTGGTGCCTTTGCAAAAACATTACTCTATTCACAAGTACCACGCTATTTCACATGGCCTTAAACAAAAAAATGGATGCCCCGCAAGCAAGTTTCACCAGTTGATGCATGTCTCAATTTATTTAAATCAAACGCTTATTTATAGTTAATCCAAGACACACTGAGTACTTTTATCTTCGACTGTTGTTGGTTAATGTTACTGGCCCATTATCATTATTATTATTTACAGTCAATCCAAGACAATTTAAATTTGAAGATACAACAGTTGTTGCCAGGGAACTTGGTATCATAAAATCTATTGATTTTAAATTAATAATTTAATAAATAAACTATAATAACTTAAAAATAATATTGTTTGGCGTTTGTTATTTTTATTATCCTTTTCGTTCATAGCGCTCCATGCCTATTTCATGCATATACCACATACTTACACACTTATAATAAGTAAGTTACTTTTTGTCTACACTAGAATTTATCTAGAAACTAGAAATAATTTATAAGGCAAAACAACGTTTGTCGGGTTATCTAGTATATTTATATAATATAATAAAGAAATATATAGTTGGACAACTTCGCTCATTCAGGATCTATAATTAGTAGGTTTTGTTGGAAACACTGTTAACTCCTCTGCACAAGTAGCGCGTTAGAGCTGTTATATATCAGTCATCAAAAGGTAAGATATCAGATTAGCTTGTGTGTTAAACCCAACCTATGTGGTTGGTAATAGAAAGAAGTTTAAATATTCATAACTGAGTTGTTTATCAGTGTTGTGAATTTACAATCGTTCAGATCGGTCTAACAGACTTTAATCTAACAGATTTCAGCATTTAAAGAATATGTATTCAGTTATCTGTTTTTCTTTTTCTCCTTTCTCTTGTTTTTTCTCCCAATCCTGTTTTTTAATTTAGACATAAAGCTCAATCCACAAAATTTTGTTTCAAATGTATCGGTGTTCAGACGTATGAATTGGTATATAATATAAAAAATAATACAGATAATCTGTTTATCTCAGAGAGCGAATGAAATATATGTATATTTTAAAGAAACCTTCGTAAAATTTTTTTAAATTATTTAATTTATTATTTTCATGCTCTCTATGAAAGGAAAAGAATTTTGCATATTTTTGGAACTTTGGAATGAATAAAATATATATATATATTTTAAAGAACATGGAAAGAAAAAAAATTTTTCTCTTTGTGTTCAGTTTCCATGAAATTCATATTAATATTTTTTAATTTTGTTTTGTTGTTTATTTCTATTTTTATAATACTTTATTTTATATATAACATAATTTTTTTTTAAGGAAACACTAGAGATTTACGTATCCGCAAAGCAACTGTTGATGTGTTCAATTATGTATGAGAAAGGATACATGTTATGCTCTGGTGCGCTTTGCTTTGTTATACAATGTTATCCTTTGAAGTACACAAGTACGGTGTTTTGAGGTTAAGATATGCAAATTCCAAGGCCCCAGAGTCAAAATGGAGTTAAGGAAATAAAAAACCAAAGCCGTTATATGTAAATGATATTGAAATTAACACATAAATTAAAAAATATAAATATTTGTTTGTACATGCATACATATATGCAATTTAATTTTCCATCTATTTAAACAAGAATGTATTATCGAATATTTTATAAACCGCCAATGTCGTTTATTGTGCTGGTGTGCCATGGGAAAAGATCTCAGTTGTTTCTTAAGTTCTCAAACCGCATTAGAAATTGAAACAAGCCATGAGAAAATGTACACAAATTGCAAGTTATTGGGTCAATGGTGTAAATGCGGCTAAAATGCAATTGTCATTCAATCGAATGTTTTACACTTCAGGACCAAAAAGTCCAAATTGTTTAAATTGCTAAAATATGTTAAATGTTAGAAACAAAATGCATGTCGAACGGCATAAATATTGTCTTAAATTTGTTTGCAATTTTCTGCTTTTGGTTACGCATTCAGTTAATGAGAATATCACAAAATTATTTTAGAAATATAATTACAATTATTATGTATAAAATTTCATAGTTTCAGTATGTCAAAGCCAAATGTAATCATGTTGTCATGCATATTGTCATGCATGTGTGCATGACAACATGTGTGAATTGCAGTTGCAGTGCAGAGTGTTTGAAATGCATTTACACTTCATGGTGAATTGCATTATTAATGCTCAAATATGAAATATCAAAATATTTTATTGGTTTTTGTACTTTGTTCTTTGAAATTACATTAAGACCGAAAAGTTTTCGGAAATTCTCATTTAAAATTCGCGCGCTGTATATTTTTCGATATTTTAAGTTTATGTAGTTTGGCAGCAATTA
>NC_051846.1:188855294-188863178 GCF_002237135.1 Teleopsis dalmanni | reverse complement strand
CAAATACTCTGATTGAAATTTCTCTACTTTATCTACAAGTAGAGGATAATTTACTTCTAAGTAGAGGATAACCAACTGTTCTGTCCTTAACTGCCACAACAGGACCCAACAGAATTACCTTCAGGATCTACAGTCTTTGGCGGTAAAAATACACAAAATTGGAATACTATTGCACCAAGTGCATAGAGCTTAAAAAAGACTTTGTCCAAGAATAAGTTTAAAAACAAGCAGAAACGCAACTTCTTCCATAAAGTACTAAAGTATTAAACAGTCCGAAATTGTGCATCTACTTTCTATTTTGTATGTCACTAGAAATTCACAAAATTTATATTGTAAAGAGTTTGAGAAATGTATAAGATTATATAGAATATTAAAATCTATTTATTGAGATTTGAAAAGTCTATAATAATGATTTTTTATCCTAATAAATTTTTTTATCATAAATTTATTTTATTTACATTAAGAGGTTTTCGAACAGAAGTGAAACAACAACAAAAATTTATTTTTTAAATTATTTTAATTAATTGAATTTTTGGCTGACCATACAGCGGTTTCGAGTATTGCCAAATATCCATCATCATCAGTGGTCTTGGAAATAATTCTTATATTTAATTATTCGTAAATAATTATTTTTGAGACTGCAAGTACCAGAAATCGAACTCGGGTCCTGCCAAATATGAAGCTCAGAATCAGCGCACCTAACAACAAGTTTCTATTAAAATTATAATAGTCACTTCCGTCTGGAAAATTTGACGTTAAATTACAACTTATTCACAAATATATTTTATATTTACATATACATATACCATAGTATTTAAAATAATTATGCTATAAATATGATTGTATTTATTGCACCATATATCTTATGCTCAGGAATCACAAAAATCTTTTTATATATAAATATATATGTGCATCGAGTATATCAATATAGTAAGATATGAATAAATCTTACAATCAAACACGTATATCATTCCAAAAATGTATTTAAATTATATATTGAAATAGTGCTGCGAGCGATTGTATGGTAAACAGCAACACCAACATCCGATATTGTTTTAAACTACAAGTCCTTACCATATTACATCACTTTAAAAAATGTTGTTGTTTTTGTAATTATGGTAGTTTTTGCAATAATATTGTTTTGTAAAATGTCCTGCGGCTCACGTCCTACCACTCGAATTGTGTGCGATAATTACAAAATTGCATCAATTATTTCGCTATTTAAGTGGCATACTTGGTATTTCGGAGTTCAATGCAAATGACTCAAAGCAATGCAGAAATATTTTAAGGACCCTTTGTAAGCCATAAAATTATAAATGGAATGCAATGCAGAAATTGTTTTCTTTTTTTGTGAATTTTTTATTTATTTAAAATTAAATATTTTAAATGTAAACTAAAATATTTATTTGTTTTCTATAATACATACATTTCTAATTTTATCAATCGCTTTGAATGAGTTAAATGCAAATATTAGAAATTAAAATTTTTCAGCAAATTAAATTCAAAAAAAAACAATTTTAAATGTAAACAAAATACTTAAATCCAAACAAAAAAAAAAACAAATAATAATATTTTTTAGAATATTAGTTCAATAAACTTTGAACAATATGATGAAGGATGAAATGAAATTCCACATTTTAACTCTTCGAGCAGTAAATGGCTTTTGCTTTAAGGCAGAAAGAAGTCTGTTTATATTTGAGTTTTGTCTGTCATGGATGTATATTTGATTTTTTGTTTTTAATTTCCATTTTATATTTTATTTGTTCTTTTGTAATGCAAATAAATTCTTCAAACAAATTGCAGAGACATTGCCTGCATTGTAATCAAAATAACTTAAAAGCATTCCACAATAAAGCCCAAAAGGACTTCTGAGCCTTTGTCAACTTTCTGACCGTTCAGTTGTTTATCAATCATTCACCCACTCGAACAGCTTCCGCGTCAGTTATTTGCTGAGCATTTAGTCAACACTGCCGTAAATAAAAATTCCCAAACATAAAGCAATTTTTATGACACTTAGGAATTGTTTCTGAGGAAGACAGACAGTATCTCTATAAAAACGTCATTTTTTAATTTTGTTGACTTTAACCAGCAGGAAAAACTAAATAACTTAAATAGAATCTAAATGAAATTAAATAAGGAAATAATAAGTAATTTTAAAAAAATAAAGCTATAGAGCTGTATAAACTAAAGCTATATAAACTGAATGAAATTACTTATTTTGAAACCTCAGTTACTCATTAATAAAAGATTATTTATTATTATATGTATTTAAAATATTCGCATTGTTGTTATTGCTAACTTGTTTTTTAAACTTGTGTATAGGTTTTGCATTCCAAGCTCCACTTTTTATTCTTTATTCTTTTATGCGCTCCACAGTTCAGTCAGCGCTCAACTCAACTCAAATGTATAATAATAGTTCGTACATGTAATTGTGTAAAATATCATGGAATACCAGGAATTATATATTTAATTTTTTTTTACATTCTGATATTTTTCAGTGAGAAGTATTACGAAATATGTAACATTCCAAACAAACAATTCAATAGTCAATTAAAAATAAAGAACATTTGAAAAGGTTTAGGTAGGATGCAACATTGCAAGAAAAATAGTTACATCGTTGGTAACGTCAACATATTTCTGTTCTTATATAGTATAGTATACCACACGGTATTTTCATTTTTTAGGGAAATAATTTTTAGTATTAAAAACAGATTTGTTCCATCGAAGAGGTTTATGCTAAAATTCAGAGAAGCTGTCACTCTTGTATCGAAATAGCTTTACTTCATATCTAAAAATCAAAGTATTTCAATAATACTCGTATATCTGTTAAAAATGTATCTTACTGACATATTGAATGTATTTAGATGTTTTCATCTAAATACAAATACCTGACTTATTCCCATTTTATTTGTGAATTATTATTTCAGCGAAAGCACTTAGAGATGATGAAACTGTGAAATGAAATTCACAGAACTAACTGTAATTATGGCTTATACAAAAAGTAAAGGGAATAAGGTGAATAAAATACAATTTGTTAAATACTGTTAAACAATTATTGTATATTCTTTGAAATGAAGTCAAATAGATTTCAAATGTCTTTTTCTTTTCTATAAGTACAGATTAAGATATATTGACATTCAGGTAGTTTCCAATAAAATGGCAATTGAGTTTGCGATTTTAAACTATCTTGTAGAAAAATTAACTCAAAAATTGAATCCATTATGAAAACACAGCTTATATTGGTATTGTCCAAAGAGAACACTATTTTGTAATGTGAAAATATTTTTTGTTTTAAACAAACGGACAATGGCTGTGCTATCGGATAGATAGGTATGTTAAGAAAGGAGACACAAGAGTAAAAAATCTCTTTTTTTAATTTCTGGCGAGTGTGGAGTAGTTGAACATTTTTTTCTAACCCAAGCCTACAATCGGCGTTTTCACCAAATAGACAATGGTTAGACCAATAAGACGATTGTTTTTGAGCAACTAAGCCTAAAGAGTTGCTCAGTTTCTTTTTGGATCGTAGGAGAATCGTGCTATATGTACAGTTGTACATATGTACTCATATATACCATCTTTGGTTCTTCAATTAAAAATATTTTTTACATATAGGCATAGAGAGTATTCTATTATATGACATTTATGAGATAAAGCAAATTAACAGATAATGATTGGATGGACAATATGATAAAAGATAGATGGAAAGTTATTAACAGATTGTGAGCAGCCGTGAAAGGCAGAAGTAGTAAATGCGATGATTGATGACGAAGGAAGATTAAATTTTAAATCACACAAGAGCATAATGTAATAAAGATCCGTTTGTTTACTAAGTTCTTACAAAGAACTTACAGATTGCGCAGAAACAACAGTTTAGAGTATTAGAACATTTTGATTACTTTGATTATTCAAAAATTTATTTAAATATTCCATGTTATACCATAAGTGCAAAAATATCAATTTCAGAGTAGGTGATATTTTCGAAAACGTTTAAAACAACTTTTCAACATCTGTATTCACTTAAACTTCTGAAGTATTTTTAAAATCATTACACATTTAACGATATTGAGGTTCATTGACCACTAAATTCATTTTGTTCAAATATTTTCCTAGTAAAAATAGACGTACTTTTTGGCAAAATTTTTGCAATGTTGCTTATGATTGAGTCATAATGTGAGCTAGCAACCGACAAAGTTTCGTAACATGGACACCGGCATTAAAAACTTTGTTTGACGACATACACACATAGACCAGGCACTTAACATGTTGACACCAGACGTAGGCGGACATGCGATGATTTTAAGTACCACAAAAAATATCCCTTTTCCGGTGCTTGAACATTTGGTACTTGATGCAATGGCATAACAGGACATTATTGCAACTAATGATGGAGCTTGGCGATATTAGTTTATTGGACTTAACACTTGACAATTTTGTGGGTTGTAATTGCTGTTTGGTTGTACTTTGATACTTTGAAGTGGTTTCGTCTACGTTTTGATAAGGACACAGACATGAGGTCATGGTAAATTTGTTAGCTTAATTAAGCAAAAGTAATTTAAAACCAACAAATGAAAAGCTTTTGCTATTTATGCCATAGAACTAGAGTTGTGAAGAAAAAATGTATTTATAAAAATATGGTATAAAGTGTTTTGATATAATCAAAAGTCAAAAGTTGTTGACAATTGGTTTGAAATCAAATTGATTGATATTACATACATATATGCTGAAGTGCTGATAATTCAGAAAATTTATAAAAAATAATGTGTCCTATTACGAAGTTTATTAATAAATACATTTTAATTTCTTTTTTCACTAGAAGAGAGAACAGTTTAATATTATTGTGAATAAAGGTTTCAACGAAACTGAAATAAATCTCTTCAGTTTTAATATAAACTTAAGTTAAATATACTGATATAATAACTTTATGTATTTGAAAAATAACCTGTGAAGAAAAATATTACAAAAGTATACTAAATTAATATCTTTACTCGCAACAGGTTTTATTATATTGAATCAAATTTAAACTGACTTATAAGCATATTCGCAATATAAAAAGGATCTGGACATACTAGTAATCATCTCACTTGTTAGAAAGAGTTTATCTATTATTGATGCTAATGTAGTCAAATGTATATCCGACATCTTCAATGTTAGCACTGACAATGTTATCAAAAGGATATACTGTACCTTCGCTGTAAAATAAAGGCATATCTGCACTATCTGAATCTGAATTGACAGCATTAGTTACTTAGCTTGTTAAAGTGGAGAGAGAAACGATTCCTCCTCAATTAGCTAAGAAAGCCGTCTTGCATCCATAAATTTTTGTTATAAGGGGTAGAAGGCCAATCTAGAAACAGCATTCAACGTTGACAGCGGTAGTGCTTTCAAATTTTTTATTGTGATACCACAACCAGCCCGTTTCTTAGACCTAAGTAAGAGTTCCTAGAGGCGGGCTGCAATTGACATATTTATGTCTATTAAATATCTGTGCTATGAGTTTTATACCTCACAACTGTTTTAATATATTCCTTCTCTAAATTTGTTTAATTGCTCTTAAATTTTATATAATTTTACCAAGCTTTTACATACATTAGCAATGCTGTAGAGATTCATGAAATCACACGTTCATTTATTATTTTAAACAAATTATGCTAGAATAACAAGTAAATTTAAAGAAAGCAAGAGTAATTGCTGTAATTATCCAGCACTGGTCAGCCACAAATCTTGGTTAATTTTTCACTGAGTCAAATGTGAACTCTGTGAGGAATACATAAATTAAATGAAAAATCTTCTTCATTTTCATTCTCGTAGTTTTTAACAACTTCCTTTGCCGTCAGTAGATGAGTGAGTGAAAAGACTAACTGTCTGCAGTTCAACAAAATACATGTTGACTTAAGGACTTTAAACTTAATTTGCTTCTTAAAATGTTCATTTATCAGATGAATTCTTTCTTCATGAAGAATTTTTTCTTTTATTTGCCATTTTTCAAAATCTTTGGAAGATAATTCTTAATAGCTTCACATTACGTTTTGTGTTTTCTCCAGTAGTTAAGAGCTTTAATTTAAAACGTTGATTAAGTTAATGAAATGTTTTAAAATGTTTTTAAATTTAATTAGCAACTACAATTGTTTTAAAATAATTTAAATAAATTTTTTCAATGAATTTTAAAAACTTGATTTAATTTTTTTAAAATTAAATAAATTATATCATTAAGAGAATGTTTAGAACCAGTTTTAACTGAAATTTCAAATTATCATTAAATGTTTTTTTTTCGTTTCTATTGATGCTACGAGTTATGCTTTTATAGTCAACAGAAGATGCTAATATTTTCAGTTCCTATATTTTACTTTACTATTCTTTATCTTTTACCTTACTTTTATTATCCGATTTACCGACCTGTAACTTTAGGTCATGAACACATCAATAATTTTTTGGTTTAAAAATTACGTTTTTTTTTATAATTTTATATAATTAATTTTGTCAGATCATGTAGATTGTATTCTCTACATAGTCAAATGCCCTCTTAATATTCTTTCATTAAACATAACGATTGTCTAAACTCAACCTAAAAATATATTACTACGGTTCTTTTTATTATAAGCCCTCGCTTTTAAAATGAACTTACGTTTGTTTGTGCCATTCATAAAATACATGGATAACACGTCCCAAAAACTCAAATTTCGTTTGAGCATGTATGCCCCCTACAGGTAGGGGGTTAGAATATTCCCGAGATAAGGTATGTCTGTCGTAAAAGGCGACTACTTACGACACTACTTAGGAAATGTGCATAGTAGTAAGTGACATAGCACTTGTGGCACTCAAGCGAAAGTGATATTCTGGTCATTACGGGGGTCAGGTGTCGTAGTGGCTGTGGTTAATACCCAAACATATGCGGGAAGAATGATTGATATTAATTCATTGCGTATTCATCTCCGTATGCTGTGACCCAAAAGTCAGCAGAAGGTTAACTCCGCCTCGCATTTCACCAATGAGAAAGTTATGTCCTAAACACATAACATGCTACAGACTTATTTTTTTCAAAGAACTCAGTGAATAGCATGTGCTTCCCTTGGAAAGCATCTTGTATTTTTATTTTATATCATATTATTATATTCTCCTAATTCTTTTCTTATAATTATAATTAAATTTTTGTAAATTTTCTTCAAGTTAATATGAAATTATGAATGCATGTATTTATTTGAACTTTTAAATCAGATAGTTTAACATTTAGAAACTTTTAAGTCCTTTAATAACTTTTAATACCTAAATAGACACAACATGACCTGATATTATGATTTTGAAACACTTTTTATACCTTTTTCCTTTCTTAATTTTTTTATATTTTTCAACCATTTCAAATTGTTTACATTTTCTAGTAAATTTGCACCTTAGTTCCCAAAAGATTTTCTGTCAATTTGTACCCTTTTTAATACCTTCGCAACCATTGGTATATGCAAATACGAGTAGCTCAAATGAAAATTTGTTAATATTGAATTTTATTCTGCAAAGAAATCCTATTTAAAATTCAGTGGACATAACTTTTAGTATAAAATCGATAAACATTTCCGCTTTGGGTTGTTGAAACAACAACGTGACATCTCACTTCAGTAAACTTCAGTAGAGCAATCAGAAATTCTTGGACGCAGAGCAAAAAAGAAACAGTTTTGCATGCGACAGGAAGCATTGGCTGATGTGAACATTTTCAACATGACCACTGCATAAAGAGGATGAATTTAAATTGTGTCGAGAAAAGATGTGTCGCTTTTCAATCAAAAAATTTTTCCATTCACATCATTTCAAATGTAAAATCAAAATTGAATACTGTCAATGAGACTATAGGAAGAGATAATGAATAGAAAACTATGTGATAGATAGGAAAATACTAGC
>NC_051846.1:188850165-188855194 GCF_002237135.1 Teleopsis dalmanni | reverse complement strand
GCCACTGTTTATGATAGACTTTTCTACTTAAAAAAAAACAACAACTTCAAAATAAACGCATCTAAACAGAATCGAGTAAAACCATTTAAAAGTCAAGCCATAGTAACAGCCGACAACAACAACAACAACACCGGCAGGATACAACAATCCTTAGCGTATAATTATGCAGGAGTGCGTCATAAAAGGTAAAAACTTCAACATTTTACCGAAGCTTTTTCAGTGATAAAAGTATTTAATGACGTTATTAATTTCGACTGTAATTAAAAACTTCCCATTTAAGCCGCAGGCAAAAGTGCTATGAAAATGATGTGAACACTCAGCAGTATCAGCAGTCGTAGTCGACGCCGATGCCTTCAGATGCTGGTCTAATGTGATTATTACGTCTATTGCCTGCGTAATTTAGCAGATTTTATTGGCTAGGCAGTGACTTGTTTTGGTTTATTTTTCTTATATTTAATGGGCAAAAAGCCTACTTTGCATTTTATTTTTATTTTCTGTTTATTTTTTAACTTGCGTGGGTATTTCTATGAATTTTAAGGCACTACAAATTCCGTAAATATATAATAATGATTATTTGTAATTGACATTAAGAACTATAGAGACATACAGACATAGTTAACGAAACAATTCACGAGACAGTTAAGATTAAATGGTGCATTTTAAAAATAAAACTGGATTGGGTATATTATATAGTATAGTATATAGTAAATAGTAATAGTAAATAGTATAGTAAATAGTATTTTATTGCAGCCAATGATTCTACTATTTACAGTTCGTAATAATATTTGTAAGGCTTATAATTATGTAGACTTCCGAAAATTCATACAGTCAGATAACAGAAAAATGCCGATGAAACATTAATTTTTAATTTTATTGTGTATTTACTACTTCAATCCAATGGATTGTATTTCCTTCAATCCCTTCTTATGAACGGAGCAGAGAAGAAGGAAAGAGAACTATATTTAGAAAAACTACCAAGACCATCGCAATTTAAAATGCTTTTAGGAACTAACAACCTAAAACGCTTAAAGAATTGCATACAACTAACAAAAAAGAGCCTAAGGACTATTACGGGTTTATTGACCGATCACTGTAGATTGAATTGTAAGTTAATAAAGTTAGGAAACTAATCCAACTCAGAATGCAGATACTGCAGAGAAGAGAGAGAAACTGCAGACCATATGCTAGGGGAATACCCGGCACTGATACACAAGCAGAAGATACACCTAGGAGGATATTTCATGGAACATAGGCATTCAAGACTAGAAAAGGTAGGCTCTACCTAATTTCATTAAAGAAATTAGACTTGGAGAAACACACTAATGCTACTAAGGGAGCACAATAGATCTTTTAGGTCGCAGTGTACTATCCCTTTTTTTAACAATAATAATAATAATAATAACTGCTGTATTCTTTTATATTAAAAGATTTCGTAAAATGTTTTCTGAATCATTAAAACAAATAAGCATCACAAAATGATGAAGGGTATTAGGCAATATTCGAAACAGCTATATGGTCAACCATAAATTTATTTAATTAAAAATAATGAAAACTTTTTGTTGTTGCAATTCACTACTATTCAACAAAAACCTCTTTATTAAAACAATAATTTATATTAATAATTTGTTTTCTTTCTTCAAAACGTACAATAAAAATCAATTTAATTCAAAGCATTTCTTAATATATACAGTATAAAATTATCTATTGTTACCAAAAAATAGTTAAAGACGCTAATACTCAGACAAATGAACTGGCTTTAAGTATTGTATTTTTATATTTTAGCATCAGTCTTTCAAGAAGAACCAGTAATGTATTGACGAGGCTATTATAAAGCAATCGATTGAAAGCATTAAAGGCATCAGAAAGTCAGGTTTTTCATTAACAGGAGAAAGCTCCATATCTCTGATTAAAGCTCAAACATCTTTTGTAACAAATAACTTCAGATTTCTTATTTTAGCTAAATTAAACTTTGTGTGGGGAAAGGCAGCAATTAATCAAATGCTTCATTTAAATATAGGACCGAGATATTACTGTATAATAAAACCTACTGAAACTATAGTACCCTCGGGGCGTTGGCTACGTCCAGACTGAAGTTTTTGTAATGTAGTTTTAAACATAACTACTATGAATAAGCAATACTTTTCGACCTAGCAAGTTTAGTAGAGTGGTGAAGATGGTATTGGGAGCTGTGCTAATCGTTACTTAATCATTGATAATCATAGGTAAGGATTACGCATGACCTTTTTGACCTGCCAGCGTGACCTAACCTAACCTACTTAACCATTAATATCAGTCCTGTTAATTACTTTGCTATAAAATATATGTACTAAAATATATATGTACTCGTGTATTTACTTCTTTAGCTTTAAATGTATGTATATATTTTAATTTAAAAATCATATAACCTTTATTTGCCACGTTTTTATATTTTTTTCTTAATAACTTTTTGTTTTGAATTACGTCTTTGAAATTCATTGCTGTCATTTCGGAATGAAGTCCATTGATTTGTTTTTATTTGTATCTTCCCTTCGACAGGCAAAATTTCATTTCTGTCAAAACAAGTGATTATTTTATTATATTTTTTATTACTTTATGAAAATTTATTTATGTCATTTTTTATTTTATTGTTTCAAATATCAATTGCGTACGTGTCATAGATTGTCATTGTACATATCCTTTTTTTTTATTTTTTTATTTATTAAAATGACTGTCTCAAAGCGATTTCAGGCAGTTAATTGCCACAAGAGAATAAAAGTTTTTTTTGCTATTGGAAATAATAAAAGTTATTTTATTTAAATTAATCTCGAGTTATTTAAGACATTTTTTATAAATGCAACAAAAGTCTGGATAGGATGAGTATACATAGTGACTTACCCTGCCCATAAACATAAATTCAGTAGAATTTAAATTTTTATTCGACCAACAAGGATGTGTATTATTATCTGTCTAACATTTTGTTGCATAAAGTAAATAAGCTTAAATTTGTATGTAAATGAAAAATACGGGTAAATACTTAACACATAACGAAATGGTGTTTTCATAGATTTACCTACCTGCCCGTAGATACAATTTAACTCGTATAACTCAAATAAGGAGCAAGGCGTTACTGTTATGTTTATGTTCATGTATGTGCATTTTATGGTCTCAAAATCCGTACACATGAGCATATATTTAGATGAGTACATGGAAAGTATATGGAATTAAATCTGCAGAAAATTTATATTAAAGGTAAAAGCTTCTTGTTTGTGCAAAATTTATAAGGAAAGCGAAGTAAACTTGCTTAGGAGTAACAGTTTCTAGCGAAATATTGTAGTTGCAAGCACTTAAAATACATAAATCCTGCAACAAAAGCAATAAGTGTCAGTTAGGTGAAATGGCAGGGATTTGTTGTTCTCGGCTAATTGAATTGATATGCATTTTAGAGAGAGGAGACTATGCCTGACAAATTAAATTTTCATACAAATTTATTTACTTTATTAAGAAAAAAAAATAATAATTTTTTGTACGAAGAAATAGGAAAGTGATAAGTGCTGTAGAATGTGGCATTAAATGTTTAAAAATGTATTAAAAGACTAAAGAAATAAAATTTTTGTCCTTACGAAAATGTTGTTAATTAAGAATGTGTAAATTTTAACTGAAAAAGATTTATTTAAAGTGTACTCAATTGATTTCTGGTGTAACGTAAGGCCAAGATTTATGTGCATTGCAACAAGGCTTTTAAGTTGAACCACAAGGTTTACAATTTTCGGAAGGCTATTTTTAATTAATATAATTTTTCCAATACTTCACTCAATAAAAAATTAAAAGATTTCTCTTTTTACTTTTAAGTATTTATATTTGGTGATATTTACGTTAAATTAATGGCATTACTTCCACATCGTCCTTGGAGTTTATGTCATTTAGTAACGTTTGCAACTGTAAGAGCAAATAATTTTCAGATTTATCATTAATGCCTTAAGCGAGAAGGTGGAAACCGTGATTTAACTGAAAGTTGAAGACATTTAAATTATTTTATAAAAATATAGAAAAAATTTTAATTTATATAAATTCAAAATATATTGCATAAATTTCATTGTTATAAAAGGTGGGTGTTTGATTAGTCGCTGACAATTGTATTAAACAAGATTCAAAATATTCTTATAACATTTTTTTTAATAATCTGACAATATTGGAAACATAAACATATATAAATAAGTACAACTTAACTTAACATAATTAATTTTTTAATTTTTCAATATATGACTGTGGTTTTCGCCGTCAAACGAAAGTTTGGGTTCATCTTCATTAACTCTTCTTTTTTGCAGTAAATATCATATCAGTGGAACATTGAGAACTTCAATCTGTGAATATTAAAATGCTTCTATTTTCTTGTCATTTTCACATATGGTAAATCGACTAGATTACCAGTTTTCACGATTCAGCAGCCTCATTGACTCCTTCATGTCTAATGCCTGTGTTCCGAAGTAGTTTACTCTTAACTCCATTAAAATGAGGCTTTTACTGAGAAAATACAATATGTCTTCCTTATTATCCAGTATTGCATAGTATGCATCTCGGGTATAGGGACTGTAGTTCAGTTTTAACAGTTCACACTGAGTTTTAAAAATATTTCCGATTTGTACTATCTATCACCAATTTGAAATAGTTTAATAGGGGTTTTCCAACCTTTTTTGTGGTCATACGTATATAAGTACTAAATATACTAAACAGCCAAAATGTCCTTATTTGGGCATTCTGAAAATAAGTTGAGTAAAATTCAGAATATAGTATAGTAGATTTCTAATAATTAGTTTGAAAATGTTGGATTCAAACATTTTTGTATCATAAATTTTTCGAAAAGCAGTTTATACTGGTCATACGTATATAAGTACTAAATATACTAAACAGCCAAAATGTCCTTATTTGGGCATTCTGAAAATAAGTTGAGTAAAATTCAGAATATAGTATAGTAGATTTCTAATAATTAGTTTGAAAATGTTGGATTCAAACATTTTTGTATCATAAATTTTTCGAAAAGCAGTTTATACTG
>NC_051846.1:188837785-188850065 GCF_002237135.1 Teleopsis dalmanni | reverse complement strand
ATCAGCTCAAGCAGAAAAGATTTGAACACTCAAAACGTCAATTTGATAGGTCATGCGCCTTACAGTCTCGACTTGGCAACCAATGACTTCTTCTTGTTCCCAAGCATTAAGAGAAAAATGAGTGGCGAGCGTTTTTCTATACACAGTCTGTTCGGGTTCGGCCTGTTAAGATATTCAAGACCCTGGTTGAGGAAATACGAATTTCAGAGTTGCAAAATTGTTTCGAAAATTGGTTCAATCGATCATCATGGAGAATACTTTTCATCATTTCAAACCATGTACTCTCATTATTAGGGATAAGACTTAAAAGACAGCCCTCATACAAGTGTTTCGTTTAAGAACTTATAATAAAGCAAAGTTAAATAATATTTAAAAAAAAACACCGTGTAATGGCATAGAAGCTATGTAAAAAAGAAGACTTCTGAAATATTTGAGCTATTTAAAGTGAATATAATAAAGTAAAAATAATTAATTGTCGAAAAATGGTTTACTTACTTTCGTTCTGGAAATTTCGACTCATTCACGCAATCGTCATTGCTAAGAATATGAAGATTATTAATCTTCTGAAGATGAATAATCTTCAGATTCTTAGCAATTAAAGTTATTTGCTTCTTTAATAGCAAATCAGTTGTTTAATTTTACTTTTTTAAAGCTTCATAAAAACTTAAAGATTGTAGTATAGAGCTTTAGGGTTTTTCAGATATTACAAAAACTGTTTTTGTCTAAATTATTTGGAAAAAAAATTATTTGCTATCAAATTCATTCCTTTGTATGTCTATCGTACTATACTTTTATACCTAAACCTTCTGTTTGAAATTAAATATCTTTCTATCAAAGGATTCATAAATTTTCTAGTTTTTGTAAAAGGATTAGTAGATTAAAATGATTTATTTTTACTTTACTAACAAAAAACTTAAAGAAGTAATATCATCACATTTTCCTAATAAATAAAAATATTCTGAAAAATAATTTTATATTTTACAATTTCATGTTCGTAAGTTAAATATTATATCTCTATCTAAATATGACATGCTTACAGAAACACATAACGCTATTTATTTCATAATACGAAAGAAACGTTTAAACCATCCTCCCATCCCAACTCAGTACCTCAGTACTTCTGCAATTGCAGTCATCCATTTCTCACAAATTCAATACCTTAAATTGAAAGATAGAAAGTTTTAGTTTATAACCAGTTTTTGTGAGTTAAGAATTTTTTCCAAAATTTTTCTCAATAATACATATCATTGATATGAACAGCAAACCACTTCAGATACTCGATTTTTTTCATTCAAAACAATTTTACAGCCAAGCGATTATAAATCAAATTCGAGTTTCTGTGATTTGAAGTTTTAGTTTTTACTACAAAATCTGTTGTTAGTTTGATGGTTTTATTGAGCATTTCGCGGGACTTCCAAAAAAAGAGATGATAAACTACAAAAGTTGAATTGAAATATCAAATCCATTCATTCACTGTCCTGCAAACTGTGTAAATCGACCAAAACGAATCCAGAAATTTATGCCAGAGATGACTTTAAGCGCAATGTTAAACCTTTTCATGGAAACATTGTCATATTTAGGGTTTGAAAAAGTTTCTCTTCTATATTTTGGATTAAAATATAAATAGTAAAACTGTAGAAGGATTTTCATTTTTTGTTTTAGGCTTAAGTTTTTATAAAATAATCTGAAGTATTTGAACCAAAAATTTTCACTGACTATGACAAAGTAAACTACTTGAATAAAATGCATATGATATGCCATTGAAGCTCAAACTTTATTTCAGGAAGTATAAAAAAGGACTATTTTTTGAATTTTTCTCTTAAATGTATTTCATTTTTTTATTTGATTATAGTTAATGAAATCACTCACATTTGAAGTTTGAAATACATATTTTTATATTCCAATACTATGCAGCCATAGTAACATGTTAAGTACGGATGAAGTCATAATCTCCATTATTATTTCACTGCTTAAATTATAAAAATTGTTCCCTCAAGCCACGCCCTACAACTTGACTTTCTAGCTGCGTCCATGATTTCAAGTGCTATAAATGGATTTTGTAGCTATCCTCAAGCTTTCAGTACACTGTAAAAAATCTGTATTCATGTATAGAGTATTTCCGACTTCAAGGCTATAAATGCGAAGGATAATTCATTGGTTCAAAAAAAAATTGTTTCGGAAGATTATCAATACAGATTGTCAAAAAAACATCATAATTAAAAAAATTGTGTGCCATTAAATTAAATATCTTTTGATCAGAATCAAAAAGTTTAAAATTATATTACATTTTTGATCACAGTGGTATGCCGTTTAAGTCGAAATATGCTGAATATGTGTATTTACAACATTATAGCTATATGTGAGACAGTCTCTTTATATATAATCTTATAAATACACTACCAATCAGCGGAATTACTTTACAACTTTGATTTTATAACTCCACAATTTTCAAAGGTGTTTCTTCTCTTTCTTTTCAATCATGCACTCCTCCACTATTTCCTTCAGCAATCACTCTTTTAGCATTCTACAGAACTGACCCAGTTTCAAAATATGCTGGGACTTACCGCTTCATCGATAGAAAACTAAGTTTTCGATTTTATTGTTATGAAGAGGTTTTTAGAACAGTAGTAAACTACAACAACAAAAATTCGTTTTACATTATTTCAATTAATTCTATTTTTGATATACCATACCATTTATTGTTATATAAATTAAATAAACGTAATTAATTAAATTAACATTAATTTAATTAATTAAATATATAATTGTTAAATTATAATGTTCGAAAATATTATTTAATCAATTAATATTAATTAGTTAATATTAAGTATATTTTCATATAATTTGTATATAATATATTAAAGATTTTATAATAAAGTCGAAGATAACCAAGCAATTACATATAAAAAATAAGCTTCATTACTAAGTATAAAAGTTATTTAATATCTAAGCCGTACCTAATATATTTTTGTTTATGCTATAAAAAAAATATTATTTTTAAAAATAATTGCTTAATAGAAAAAAATTACAAACCTAAAAAAAAAAATTTCCACCCGACCGCGACGGGACTCGAACCCGCAATCTTCGGATCCGAAGTCCGATGCCTTATCCATTAGGCCACGCGGCCACCTTGAGGGGATATGTTTAAAACTTAGTAATAAATGCTTTCAATATAAAGCATTAAAATTTAGTAAACTAAACCACATGAGAAGTATAAAATTTCATTTATTATATATTATTCTTTATATTAAAGAATAGTTTTTCAATCACAGAGAAAACAACTTGAATATATATTCAGTTTTCATTTACTATTTATATATTGATTTGTGTTAGTTTATTATATTAAATAATCGGTTAAATAAATATTATCCTAGATTAATATCCTAGATTAAGATAATCCGTATTTGTTCTACAAATCCGCTTTTAATTTTAAATTGTGCTCTTAATAGAAATTATTTGACCCTTGAAATTTTCTCTTATACAGTGTAGTTCCTTCACGGATCCAGTGTCTTTTTTACGAATTCATAAATATTTTGATATAATATATATATTTTGTATAATATATTTATAATATATTTATATTTTATTTTTAGTGATATAAAAGGAGACACCTAAGTAAAAATCATAATCTTAGGAGCCAAAAACAAAGCACATTGGCTTTATATAAGAAAATTAACGACGAATATATCAATATACCTCTATTAACTATCGTATCTAGTTGGTATTAATCATGTGTTATGTATTTAATATAATGAGTATACAGCTAGTTGTCGACAGATGTCGCGACTATTCTATGTTTATGCAATCAATGTGAAAATTAAAACTATAAAGCTCCAATATCTATAAAATTATTATAGAACTAGAATTGAATTCTAGAACTAGGATTAGAATTCGTATAGAATTGCTTAAAGTAATGAAACATATCTAAATATTGTTATTTATCAATATATGTTTAGCTTGATTCTTTAGAACTGAAATGTTCTCAAATGAAAATCCTTCTTCAAATCTTGGTGCCCAGGTGATAAGAAAATGAGATCCTTACGGCTTGTAAATTACTAGTTAAGTTGATTATAGTTTGTTTCTAATGGGTATTAGGTTCATAATACATAGTGCTTGAAAGTAAGACAAAAAAAAATGTTAAAATGTTATTTATTTATTGATTTAACTTTTACTATATTGGCATATACGGAACTAGAACAAAATGTTCTTAAGTTTGATATTTAGTAAGAAATTTAAGTTTTAATAATCTTCAAAGTAATATTTCTATTTTATTACATTATATTTGAAAACTATGAACTTTAATTCCAGAACACTAAATACATTTATGTTAACTTGTACTTCAAACAATTAAATTATTTTATCTTTTGAACAAATTGCTTAAAACTTTCATTTTAATATTTTATTAAAATGTTGACCTAAGTAATTTGGAACATCCTTAATATTATTAACAAGACTCACTTCTTCACATTTTCCTTTGCATAATGTATTCTGAACATATTAAAATTTTGGAGAGAAACCCAAATGATGTTTCACGTGCTGCAACAACCCGAGTTGCATGTGCTTTAGGTGCGGAAGTAAATATATATTCCGATAATATATATATATATATTCACATAAATCTGTATGTATACAAGATATACCTTGCAATACTGTTTGAAGAAATTTTTGCTTGCAGTTCCTTGCCATTTTCTTCTTACACCTACAGAGATACTTACTTTGAAATTAAAATTTATTTTCTTGTACTTAAAAGAAAGTTACTATTTTTTATTTATTTTTCCATGTTTTGCTTTTGGTTGGCAACGCGAAATATAAACAAACTTTATGCGCCTTTTTGTTTTAGTAACTTCCGTAATTTATTATGATGTGAGCTCTTGTAGTGAAGCACTTTTACAACAGCTAAAGTATCGCAGATTCATTCACTTGCTATCCAACTATAATATTTTTATATACATGTAAATATGTATATAAATATATATATACATAAATACTCTTGTACTATATGTGATTATAGGTCGGATGCGCTTTTACGCAGCATTCTTTTAAAATCAGGGAATAGGTAACTCGGTTGCTAAGTAAATCTTTTTAAGGTACATGAAAATGTTCGTTTACCGTTTAATGGACTTTCACACTCAAAAGTTGTAATAAAATTTATGAAAAGACTTTCACCAGCTTTTGAAGACATAAGTCAAACTTGCTCCTCCTTGAGCACTAACTTTATTACTCCGTACATTGGCATCATTTCTGAACTTCAGTTGCTCTGGATAAGAATTGGAAAGGATGAAAATTTCGAAGAACCACAAAAGTGAGTAGAATATTTTACATAAATTTCAATTTTTTTGATATTGATGTAGAAAAGTATAAGTACGTATCTGAGTTTAAGAGGGGATCAATATAAATATTATAAAGAATACTTTATCAAAAATTAAAATTTTAGTTTATTCAATTTCAAATTAAGAAGACTATCTTCGTATTTAGTAATTTATTAATAAAAAAGTTTCGAAGAGTAATGAATTGTAACAACATAATTTTTATTTATTTTGATTCAATCAATTTTTAACTAACCAAATGTCTTGATTTGGAGTATTGTCAAATACCCACCATAAATGGTTTTAGAATTATTCCTTTTATTTAACTATTCGTAAATAATTGTTTGAGGTCACCATTATGAAGATTGTTAAAGAAATGCAAATATTATATGAGTCATAAGAAATTATTTTAAGGATTGTATTGGACATGAAACGAGTGACTGTAGAGCTCGTTTCGATTAGGAGTAGGACTACAAAGAAATATTTGTCAATGGATGGATTGAGTAGTCCAGACGAGTAGGACTACAAAGAAATATGTCTCAGTGATGTCCGGATCCGTAGAAGGTGATAAATGGGACAGAATTCAAAGTACGATTTGTGATATAAGGGAAACGAACAAAAGTTTACATTTAATTTTAATTAACGTTAACTCTGAAAATTTCATATATCATTTCTTTGAACATAAAATCGAATTATTTTATATTAGTGAATCCATTCAGTGAATTTAATTTTATTCTTTTATGTTTACAACTTTGAGATTAACTGCACTAAATATTTACTCATTATTGCCAAAGACCCTTCCGCTCAAATTGATGTTTTTTTTTGGAAACTGAACATTTTATTGCTGACTCCTGTTGTGTGACTTATGCAAACGCATTAACACCTTCTCGGCTCCATATCATCGATGCTTTATTTCTGGGTCGTACTCATTAACCAACCTTTTTCATCTGTTATTAAAGGTACTGGACTCTGCATTTTCTACTTTCTGAAAAATATATTGAACAAAACATATATATACCACTTTTCGAACTTCACTTATGATTGGGAATTTTCGTGTATCCGAGATTATTGCTTCATAAACGCGATACAACTATAGCATTAAAGTTGAATTCTTTAGCAATCATTTTCTGGCTCAATTTTGGATCTTCATTGCCTTTGAACTCTAACAAATTGACGCTTACATTACCAGTCGAATATTTTGGATGTCTTTCGGGATATTTGTCCTCCAGAGAAAAATATCAGGAATGAGAGCACCGAAACTACTTCAAAACAGTCACAAACGAAGATGTTAATATAATCTCCATACTATATTTAAACACTCAGTGCCATTTCGTATAATAAAAATTTTACAATCTCGTATATTAAAAGTCGTTCTGTTCTTTCGTCGTTGTTGTTTCGAAGTTTCTCTACTTTAGCTCTCCATTTTTCAATTTTCTCTATATTTCAATTGATAATTATCTTCACTTGGCGCTGTTGTTGATTATAGTACGTAGTTACTGCTGTCCTTCTCTCCTAGTGGAACATAGGGTCTTGTTTAGTATAGTACATATTTGAGAGAAGCGTGTAGTCAATCTATAACTTTATTTTATTAAATTAAAATAAAATAGTGTGGTCGTTTTCCATTTTTTCTAACCGAAACATTCTCTTCCATTCGAACGGCAAGACGACTCCAGTGAAACAACTGAATTTTTATGCTCTTAGCTATATCAATGTTATGATATAGCTCATACAGCTTATTGTTCAAATTATATGGAACAATGTGATATAATTTGTTGCTTCTTGCTAAGAGTTAAAGGACCATAGATCTTCTGTATCTCGTTCTCTCGAATGTTGCTAAACGTCTTCTCATTACAGTCGGTAAAAGCTTCTGTATCATACAGCAGGATAGGCATGTTAAGAAACTTGTAGAGTGTGAGCGTTGTTTGTTGAGAGAAAGAGAGCTTTATTTCTCAATTGCGTATCGCCTATTCTATTATTCTTTATTAATTTTTTTAAGCTTCTAGTATTACTTATTAATTATTCTATTATTATTCTATCATATCTATTATTATTTTTAATACATATTATTTATACTAAATCATCTTCCTTAGGATAAACTAGTTCGTAATGCTATTCTATTATTTCTATTATTATTTCTATTACATTTTATTTATTTCAAATCGACTCCATTAGCATCAACTAGCTAGTATTGTTGTCTTATGAACCCAGTAGCACATTTACTCAAAATTATCAAGAATCTCTAAACCGACTCCCTTTAGATAATCTAACCCAACGCTGTCTTGTGAACCCAGTAGCATACCTACTCAAAATTATCAGCTATCTCTGAGCCGATTCCGTTAGGATGAACTACCTCATAATGCTATCTTATGAAGCCAATAGCATATCTGCTTAAAATTACCCGCTATCTCTAAACCATTTCGTCAATGTTACAAATTTTATTGATCTCACTTTATTAAGATTGAAACTACAGTATACAAAATTGTATAATGAAAATAAAAAAGTTTGTCTTCAAGTCTTTAAAATTAGTTCAATATCTTTAAATAGTAAAAGTTTATCATTCGAATTTGAGTCAATTTAAATTTTAATGTTTAAAATTGGAAACAGAAAACAAGATAACACCCCGCGCCGGTATCAGTTAAATTGTTTCTTCCTTCGCTTTCACTTTCGCTGCTAATAAAATTAAACCAATAATTACAAACCGACACGAAAAGTACTTTTGTTGCCTTAATAAAAATCTAAATTGTTGCAATAAAGTTGAAATTTATTTACTTTCGAGAACAATGAAATGACCATTTAAGCTCCTTTTTATCCGAATAAATCGTTTTTTTCGCCCTACTCCATCGCATTTCGTTAGCGATTACAAATGTCTGCGAGACCGAAATCGAAGCCAAAGAAAAACTGTGCATAGTTAATAAAAACACGATTAAGTCGAAAAACCCAATAAATTTTGGGTTCCGCCATAGCTCAGTATAGTGTTTGTAAACAGTTATTTAACATTAAAGCTGGAAGATGTTAAATTAGCAGAGAATTGCACAGAATGGAAGAAGACTTAAACGTGCACAGCTGGCAATTTTTGCTTTAATATTAAATTCAATAAATTATACAGGAGTGGAAGAAATAGAAATATCGATTAATGCGAACGACTACATTCCTATTAAATTCTAGGAAGAAATTAAGTTAAAGCAACGCGATTTGCAAGGATTGCTTCACGGGAAAACGGAGAAACGGAGACTGGGTCAAAAACCATTGCTTAAATAGCAATTTGCATAAATTGATGCTTTTGTGTGAATCCCCCCAAAATCCGCCGGATACGAGCTTCGCACATATGTCGCTGTTGCATACCAAATTCGTATTATGTTTTTTTCGACATCGCAAAAGATGCTACTTAAGTACAAATTGTGTAGGCAAATTACCATTTGCCCTACTCCGGAATGTATGCCAGTATGCCATGTATGCAGGCCTGTACACGCCCTTCCGATAAAGCGGATGGGAGGTGTAAAATCACTGCTTTGCTATCGGCATGCTTACATGAAGATGTCGCACACACACATTCCTACTTAGCGTCGTAATAAAACATTTGGCGGGTAAATAAAAAGGCTCAGTGCCAACAATAAATTCCGAATCCTACTGCATAAATCGCCTTAAATTGACAAAGTCACATGCCAGGCGACTAAAAGCCTTTTCCTTTCTTCCATTCTTTTCATATGCTCTGGCATATAATGACATCCAGAGTTTCATGCATAATTGAAATTCGAAACAGGATTTTTGATAGGAATTCATTGGGTGCAGAATTTGTTCGTTTCTTGGAAGAAAACTGATTAATAAAAAAAGTCATTCGTTTGTATAAATTTATAACAAAATTGACTTCTGTAAAGAGTGTTTCTTGGGAGAGCAAATTAAATTGTTTGGAAATCGAAATATGTCAAAGGAAACATAAATGAGTTTTAACAAAATTTTCAAAATATTGATGGATTTATATAAATTGAAAATATTTGACATGTATTTTACATAAATACTTCATTGTATTGTACTTCATTTTGTTAATTAATATGTGATATTTACTTTTGATTCCATAACAATAAATACTATCTTCAAAGAAGGCAGGAACAATGGAAAAGAATTTATTATTAAATCTTATACTCAATAATTTTAGAATAAAGAAGGTTTTTTGAAATAATTGGAAGAAAAAAGAGCTCATTACTCTGATTTTTATGGAATTATTTTCAAGTGAATTTTGAAAATTTTAAAGCATTACTTAAGACATGTTTGGGAATAAGAATTATGGAACATGTTAGGTTACTTTGTGGCTTAAAAGGTGACTATACACATAGGTCCAATTAGCATATTTCGGTCGATTTGTTGTACTTCGTCATACTGTTATGATTTCTATTTTTGTTTATAATACTTGCGAATTCTTTATAGAAGCTTAGGTAGTAGTGAAACAATCTTCCATAAAATTTTTTAACCAACTCCCCAAATAAAAAAAGTTTATTGTATTTTCTTTAATTATAAAATCTTCCCTATTTAACACATTGGCTAATAAGCCTATAGGTAACCAATAAAACAACAACTTTTTGTTAAAATTCGATCGTATTCGCCCGTATTAACTTAGTATCCATCTAAGAGTAATACAATGATTCCAGCGCTTCTATTACATTACGATACCTGCAATGGAATGGTTCATCTTTGACCTAAAAATAAGCCTCAGTTTCTTTGGCACAAATTCACTATTCCTGGAGAATTTTTTTGAGGTCTGCCAAGAGATAGTTATCGGTGGAGCCGACACGCTAAAGTCCATAAAGCAAACTGGTCTTGTTCTCAACTCTAGTGTATAAAAGTGGTTTATGTATATCTTCAAAAGTAATTTTTCTCTACGATTTTTCACAAAAACTATTGAATCTCCTTAATAAAAGTAAGAATCTGTATCTAATTACTCATTTCAATTATAATGAATTAATTTCGTCAACATTTAAGTATTTACTTTAAGAACTTTAAACTCATATAACAGTCATCATAAAAAGAATCATTTAATTCCTTTCATAAACAATTTTAGTAAAGAGTTCTTTATTCAGCACAGAAATAAAAAATTACATAAAATATTTGAACCGTCACATTTCAGTCGACACCTTGGCTTATTTCAATTATTTTAGTTATTTCACCAAAAATTACCGACTCATTAAAATATGTTTTCTTAATTAGTTCACGGCGTAATCCTCTCGAGCACATAAACATAACATAAAAACACACCGCGACACCAAAGAAGATCAGTCAGCAGACCATGTGACAGACCCAAATTTATAGGTCACTACTGTTCTGTGACTGTGCTCAACCACCATTCAGTTGTCAGTTGTCTCGACAGAGTTTAAAGTGCCAATGCTCATCCACATTACTCCCCACACATTCAAACTGACAAATAACAGAAATCACTTTAGCGCTTACGGCGCTTTAATGACGATAATAATTAAATGAAGGATTCTAGTTACCCAGAAAACCCTTTTAAAGGGCAAATACAGTAAATGTGCCAAAATAATCCTTTGCGTAAATGTGCTAACATAGCATTAACAACGACCAAAACGCAGGCATTAAAAATGAGACTACGCAGCTTACAGAATTCCAACTTAACAAATTGTGCCATTGCACTTCATGACAAAGCAAAGCCTCCTTTCGGTGGGTGCATGGTTAGTGGCGGTCTGTTGTTTCAAAAGAAAGCCTCTACAGCGCTACTAATTTCGACAATAAATAAGATGTTTTCATATAAAAAATGCAAAAAGCGATAGCAACCACAGTTAAGTTTTGTTTCAAAAGTGAGCACCGGGTACCGGCACCGGCACCCAGCACCGTTCCTAAAGGTCGTCCAACCTAATTGAATTATACAAATGGGTTAAGCACTGAGTTTACTAGATTAGAGCACGCAAAATCTACTACTAAAGATAAGCGGGGCACTGTGGTTTCTTGTTAGGTATTAACTTTTTTATTTTTTTCTTTTTTCGCATCTATTTTTTTGCGGTTTAGATTGTATCTATAATTTTTTGCTTTGCTGTTTTTCCAACATAATCCTTTTCTCTGGCCTTTTTGGTGTTGGTAACACTGTTCATATGCCGCTTTGTCTTCATTTTAAGAGCGAGAATGGCGTACGAGGTGAATTAATTAACGTCTTTCTAATGCAAAATAGTGGCAGATGTCAAAACTTCGGCCTGCTCAAATTATGTTGATTAATTTAATAAAAACAAATTAACAATGGAGATAACGATTTTTCATACAAAATTTGCATTTTAATTATGTTTTTAAACTTTTTAATTACAATGTTTGGGTTAGAATCAAAATTTGTTGGTCCTTTCACTTTCACTTTTCACTTCTTCATTTCTATGACCCCCGATATGCGCTCTCAGATTTTTAATTAATCTAAGCGATTTTTAACACAATAATGAGTCCTAAGTGAATTGAAGCAACTGGAAGTGTGTAGAAGTGATTTAAGTAAGTTAGAATGGAGGAGGTTCTACTTACAGGAAAGAAAATTAAAATCTTTTAACTGAAATAGGCGAGAATGAAAAAAAACAAAAAACATTTATTCAAAATTATAATTAATTGTTGGAATTGTTTTGTAATAACAATATGCAGATAGATTAATTTTTGTTTTTTTATACTTTGGAACCCAAAATATAGAGGTGGGTTTAAACAAACTTATAAAAACTTCGCTATTCTATGGAATACCCAGGCTACAATTTCAACTTAGAATACAGGCATCACTACCACTTAACTAGTGAAACAAATCAGAAAATCAGATCAGAAGTCAGATCAGAAGATCCAGATTATTGAGCATCTCCATTTTTTATGCTGTCCATCCAATTTGCCTAACGATTTTTATAAAACTAATTTTAATCTCTCGATGATGTCAATATCACATATATTTTTTATTCGATTAGCCGAAATGATAATTGTACAATTGATTGAAGTTTCTTTATGATGTCAATATC
>NC_051846.1:188833039-188837685 GCF_002237135.1 Teleopsis dalmanni | reverse complement strand
ACACTCTACATAACATGGCCCATAGTAGGACAGGGTAAAAAGAACTGTCAATTTTATTATAGCGGTATAAAACTCATAAATACTTTTGATGTAAATAGACAAATAATACTATATAGTTTGTGATTCTTGCACACAATAAAAAAATACAAACACTAAAACTTAAAAAAACAGGTTTTTAGAGAAGCACGTTTTTAACGGTTTGTCAGACTGTTCATCGGTAAGGATAAAAAACCTTGGTAAATTACCTAAATTCAACGGAAAGGAATAAATTTTTGTCCTCATTTTATGTCTTAAGGTTTCTTGGGATGTCTGCTGAACTGCGATTGAAACCGACCAACCATGCCTTGCAGGGATCGTTTTTTAGGTAGAATCTTATGCTTTATTAAGGATAAAATTGGTTTGAAACTTTTCAAAATGGAATGCCCAAACAGGATTGAGTTCGTATATTTAATATTTGGAAAATATTATTTGATTTTATAATATAAATATAAAAAAGGAAGCTCTACCGTCACTAAAATCAAGCAATCAAAACATATGAAGCAATTTATAAAATAAGCGGACAATAACCGAGCCATATGCGAATCTTAAAGTCACTATTCTAAGTCAAACTTAGTAAGAAAAATTTTAATTTAGAATAATTGTTTAATTATGATTGGACGAAACACAGTTGAATAACATTTGTATCAGTAAGTCAGAACTAGTATGGTCTTATTTATTCTAACAACATAGTATTATGTCTATTCAAAACAGTATAACAATTTACCATTTTAATAAAAAAAAAATTTTTATAAACTATAACTTATTACTGTCTATGTCCAAATATGAACTAGGCTTGAGTTTTTGGAGACCCTCTTCTTCACTGCCTCTGGTTGGATCTAGCTTGACCTTCTCTCCACTACCCACTATTACGAGGTTTTGTGAATTTAAAACTGCTTTTTTAGCGAATTGAGGAGAACTCGTTCCTCTCTCCCTCACAACTAACTAACTAACTATAACTTATTACAGGTTCAATGTAATATGGCTTTTATTCAAATTGATGGAATTCTCGAATATCATCAACTAATTTGAACTAATTGTTATTCATATTCGCCGAATGGATCCAATAACAATTGATTAGACTAATAGCAGCGATACACTTATTAAATGTCACATTTTTAAGAGACCTACCTAATGGAGTCAATATTATACATTAGCAACAAAAGTGGTATTCACAAACTCAAGTAACCACCGGGGTAACACAGTAACATAGCGACAACAACAAAATACATACATTCAAACGATGTATTCATTCCTGCCGCTTCGCACTGTTACTAAACAACTCCGTCGCCGATCTCGTTACTTGAGAATGGAAATACCAGTGATATAATTAATTATGTATTTGAAAATAAAAACAAAAAATTTGTTTAAACTATACAAAAACAAATAAAAATAACAAATATGGGATTGTTTTGTCTGACTGCTGCCCTGCAGCTATTTTTTTTAATTATGTTTAAAATCATGCTATTTCCGAGTTCAAAACTATGGTATATCAAATAACATTAGGGTTTGTAAATATATCTATATAATGCCAACTAACTGTATTTTATGTTACATACTCAAGTTGCAACCAATAAATATTAATAATTTACCAAATATTTTGTTATTATATATAAATTCGTTTTTAACGGACACTTGTACTTAAAACAGAAATGTTTGGATAGTCATTGGATACGCCTATATGCGTAACTTCTCTAGATATTTGGGTACTAAACGTTGTGCGGAATATATATCAAAAGTAAAATATTCAAAAAACTTATCACGTTGCCTACGAAACACATCGGGATTCCGACACCAATTATATAACATTTTAATAAGTTGATTAGATGTATTGTAAAGATTTTCACTAGGATATATTTCAGGATATACCAACTTGTTAGGTGCAATAGGCATACAACCGCAATAAGTAGCTTCCAACCTAAAAAAAAATAAAAATAAAAATTTTATTATAATTTTTTTAAGATTAGTACACAAATCTTACATAGCAACACCA
Organism: Teleopsis dalmanni; assembly: GCF_002237135.1. Lineage (NCBI taxonomy): Eukaryota > Metazoa > Arthropoda > Insecta > Diptera > Diopsidae > Teleopsis > Teleopsis dalmanni. Next base: position 188,835,656 of record NC_051846.1, on the reverse strand, counting down.
TAAAATTCATGTCCAGCTGTTGATACAACTACATCACCCGCCATTAGTGCCTTAACATAGTTTTCTTTTGACAGATAACCAAAGTTAACCAATTTTGTGCCCAACTTTTCTTGTATTCCCTCAAATGCTTCTGGCATCGCGTTATATGTTTCTCCACAAATCGTCACCTTAAACTCCACTTTACGTTTATTTAATTCCAATAACACTTCAACTAGTAATTTTGGATTTTTATCATGCTCCCAACGATGTGGCCATATAATATGTAAACAGTCTTTATCATTTTCCATCGTAGGCAAAGTCATTTTACCTCCAATCATGAAACGCTTATTAGGAAATGAATGAAATTTTATGGGATAGTATATAACTTCGCATTTCTTCTCAATCTTATCACGTAAGTTTTTTAATTTCAAGTCAGGTTGTATGCTTAAAAATGATTGTATGTTATCAAGAAATGAAGTGCGATTAAAATTAGAATTAAAAATGCAACAATCGGCAGCGAGACTGTAATAGAGATAATAATATGAATATTTAATCTTCCTATATAATATTTAATATTTAACGGACGTTATACGAGTATCAACGCCAGCTTACCAAGTAAGTATCTGATTTAAACCATATTGTACATCACGTTCCTTTACGTCACGAACTGGATAGACCAATTGATTTTCATGAAAATAAACAAGTTTTCTGCAATCGCCTAAATCGGGTCGTGTGCCTATTAGCTCAGCTAAATTTATTACAGAACTAGTAAAAAGAACTCTGTACATGTGATCTGTTGGTATTATTTGAGAAAAGTATAATGCACTTGTGCGTGCACGCCAATGCCATTTCTTTGCCGGCAGTGTGAAAAGGTCATATTCCGGCACACTTAAACCTGAGAAAATACATGTTATTAAAAAACTTTGTTGTAAGAAAACTATTTATATTACATTCTGTCAGCGTTTCTATTAATTGTTTATGGCTGCCACCGAAAAACGGTTCTATTATTAATATTGATGGTTTTGACATTATCTAGAAAACTTATTTAAAATTAGTTTAATATTTAATAAGAAAAAATTAAATGGGATTACCTCAATTTCTACCTCATCGTGTGTTTATTGATACTGGATACATGAGTATTTACTTTACGTGCGGAAATGTCTTGGTATTTTTTTCAACATTCACAATAGATATTCAAAATTCTTATGTTTACGAATATATCTCAACAAGGGGAATTATTATATATTGTTCTATACACATTAACATTAAGGTTACTTTTACTAATAGATAATTGTAGTAATGTGCATAAATCTACTTGGCAACTTCGGCGAAACTCCTCAACCGAAAACATCCTATGCAATGTGGAACCCTAGATAAGCAATAACGTACCTATAGCAAGCGTGAAACATGCAGCACGTATGAAAACGTATATGAACAAAAATGTAGCGACATAATTGCGCTTTTTAAAACCATTTATTGATATGAACTGGCTATGACAAAGGTTAGGTTGAGATAATTTGACTAACTGTACACCGCGTAAACCTAATGATTCTTAGAGTCAAAAGTTGTCCCAATCAATTAGAATTTCAAAATATTTTAAAAAGTCCGAGTGCCTTTATTATTCTATTTCTTTCTATCTATATAAATAAAATCTATTTAAATAAAAAAATCAAATATACTCAAATATTTAAATATTTAAAATTTAATACATATATAAAAATATTTTTTATTAGTTTTTTTTGTCGAATTGTTAAATAAAAGGGAAAAATTGTGTTTTATAAAAAGTAACACTTTTCTCAAATAAAGTAAAATTCACAATAGTTTATATTTCTCTTAAGAGTGTGCAATACTTTTCACCTTCACTTTCACAACTAACCACAAAACATTAATCACAAAATTTTTAGTTTTTCTATCTAAATTATAGTGATAAATTAATTGGATATGTCTGTAATAAATATTAAAACTGCTGAAGAATACAATAATGCAATAAAGTAAGTCACAATGTATCAGTGAAGAGTAATTAATAATATTGTTGATTGCAGCGAGGACAAAGTTTCAGTTGTGCTCTTCTCTGCCGACTGGGCCGAACAATGTAAACAAGTATCTGAAGTGCTAGAGGAATTAGCCAAAATTTTAAAGCAGCTACAATTCTACAGTCTAAATGCAGAAAAATATGCTGAAATATCATTGAAGCATCAAGTAAATCCTTGCGCTAATCACGAATTCATATTGATGATAACGTCTTTGTTTTGTTAGATTGATGCTGTGCCGACTATTATATTCTTCAAAGCGGGAACAGCAGTAGACCGTGTGGATGGTGTAGATATAGCAGCTTTGACAACGAAATGTAAAAAGCTTGGAGCAAATAATAGTAGTAATTCAGGTGAAACGTTAGAGGAACGTTTAAAATCATTAATAAATCATGCGCCAGTAATGATCTTCATGAAAGGTGATCGAAATGCACCACGTTGTGGTTTTTCGAGAACATTAATTGAAATAGTAAATAAAGTCGGGTAAGCGATTAAATAATAAAACGTTAATAGTATAAATTATGTAATATTTATATTGATTTTAGTATTCCATATGAAACTTTCGATATTCTGACCGATGAAGAAGTACGTCAAGGCTTAAAAACATA
>NC_051846.1:188823773-188832939 GCF_002237135.1 Teleopsis dalmanni | reverse complement strand
AAATTTAATTAAATTTAGTTATTAAAACAAATTATTGAGTAATACTTGATTTAAATTTCAATTAAGTATTTATTGCGAATAAAATCAATCCAATTACTTTTGCGCCACTTAATATTCAATACTTAAGTGTTTAGTATTGATTTCATGATTATTTCCTAATGATCATTATTAATGGTGTATATGTTATCACTTTAAATCATTTATTTTAGAAAAATGTTTAAAATACAATTTTATTTTATAAACAACTTGTTTTCACTAAGTATGTATATTTATATTATTATTTTTTTTCTATTTGCAAGATAAACGTTACACTGTGACTATTTTATGGCATGTCAATGAATGCTAATAGGTATTAAATTAATAATACAAAATCATATATATAAATATAAATGTATGTAATATATAACTAAAACTTATTACTCAAAAATAATAAACTCAATATACTCAAGTATCCAATATCTATATTATTTGAAAGCACTCTAATCACATAGCACGAGAGGACTAATACGATTTCAAACAAGAAGGTATCAGCACTCAAGATATTAGCACTCTAATCACATAGCACGAAAGACCTAATACGATTTTAAGCAAGAAGGTGTCAGCACTCAAGGTATTAGCACTCTAATCACATAGCACGAGAGACCTAATACGATTTCAAGCAAGAGGGTATCAGCTCTCAAGGTATTAGCACTCTAATCACATAGGACGAGAGGACTAATACGATTTTAAACAAGAAGGTATCAGCACTGAAATAATATAACTCTCTTTTTCCACAATGATGTTTTAGTTTTCGAAATCTTCGATATAAATTATTTCTTTACAAAATCAATCCTCTTAGATGTGCTTTATTAGACTATAAATAAAAACGTTTTATTAAGTTAAATGTAAATAGGCATTTTAGATAAAAACTAAATTTGATAAGCTATTAAGATGAGTTCAATAATATGTTTAGACTATTGTACTTAACAAATATGCAGTAATATGTGCCATTTTTCATATAGAACCCATAGAAAATCAATTTAAATATATGCGAAAAAAGTTCTATAAGTATGAAGATAATACGTCGATAAACACCCCATTGCAATTCTAAGTAATTTCCACCGGTACCAGTTTAAGTTATGTACGAGTATCTGAACATAAATACCCCCTTGGTAAGAAGCGAAGCCACCTAACACCTCTGCTGATCTTTGAGTCACAGCACCCGGTGTGAAAATGCAATTTCGGGCTGAATAAAAGTAAATAAATACAATCATTCTACGCGAGTAAGCTTGGGTTTTAACTACAACTGTCACAACATTCCCTCTAAGGAGCCAACCTCAATTGGTCAGAACAGCCGAAGCTGCAAGTACTAAGCACTATGGTACCAGATAAACACCTCCGGTCGGATGATAGAAGTGAAAACTCACTCACTACCTGGAGTGAATTTTACTGGATTTTCATCGCCTCTTACCTTTGAGAATATTTAAACTTCTTTCCTTTCAAACCCCTTAGGGGGAGTGAGCTAAAGCTACAATTTAAACAAAGGACTATATGTTTACAAAAATTTTAATATTAGCAGAAAATTAAGAAGTCCTGAAGGTAGGCGAAAGCAAGGACAAGGTAAGCTCAATTTTTGTATAGATTGAGAACATAAATAGGGAATCATACCTACCAAATTTTAATGCTATAACTTCAAAATAAAATACTTTTAATAAAGAAATGAAAAAACGATTGATACACAACCTGATATAAGTAACGAGATGTCTGTACATCAAATACGATGCACTTACCTTAAAAGTTGACGTTGTAATATTTTTTGCAAACAGATAGATGGCCCTGCGTAACTGGAACCATCATATTTTAAAGAGTTAAATACTCTTAACCCTAGTCGGACGGGATAAATACGATTGTAAATTTTGCACTTTTCAATTGCCATAACTTGTTGTGCCTATACTGCAGTGGCCTTAAAATTCAGGAGATACCTAACGTTTTTTTAACTTCCAAGCAGGTGTATATACAAATTAGGATTAAAAAAACAAAACATTTTTATTTATTTATAATAAAAAAAGTTGGATAGGGGAAGATTTTTCATACTTTATCCTTGAAGTCAAAATTGTACCTCTGTCGCCTTTTAACGTTGTAAAGTTTCCCAGTCCGACAAGGGTTAATACCGTTCGAGTGTTGGCATGACTAAATAGCAAAGAAGAGTATATGCGATCAAAAGTTTTATCTAAAATATTTATATAAAATATTTTTATAATTTCTCTGAAATATTTTAAAATTCAATGTATCTAGTTCATATTTCAAAAGTTAACCGTGTATCGATATGACGCCAATTGGTATTCAAGAGCGATATTATTTTAAAGACCCCGTTGCAATCACGTAAGTAAAACTAAAACAATTTTAAATATTTTATGCATTTTTTGTAATTTTATAATTATTCATTGTGGATTGACTTTTTTGTTTATCCAACTCATGTGTCACCTACGAGCTCAAGAACTGGTTTCGGCATGACCAATCCAAAAAGATCGCAAATTCTAAATACAGCAGCTGAAGTAATTAACCACATTCTACAGAAAAGGCACGACATGTTTTTGAAAATATTGGCAATAATTTATAATTTATATACATTATTAAATAAATAAAAAAAAACAAATCAAATAATTATAACAAAAATTTGAGTTGAACTTACCTGCTTTTGACCAAAGATCATAATTTTGTTGTTGAAAAAGCGTTGCCCAATCGTAGGACAATTCATTGTGAGATGCCATTATAGATATCATCCCCCACAACAGCACAGAGAAGTGAATTGAGAAGATGCAGCCGAAAACTTGAAGCAGCACAATTTTGAAGCCGCACTTATTACTTTAGTCCTTTTTAATTATATTGAAAATTATTATATTATACAATGATTCGAAAAGAAAGATAAATACTTACAAAACTATTATATTTGATTTCAATTAAATGAAAAGTTTAAATATGGCATATTTATTTCATATTATATCATAATCAGTGCTCACCACAATTTTTTTTTTTATTGAGTTTTTTATATAAAATTCATAACAACTATAAAATTTACAATACGAATAACACAATCATAATTAAAACGTTCAATTTACATATTTAAAAAAAATTTATGCAAATTAAATTTAATTGCAACTTTTTGTTGTTGGAATTTGGAAATCTAACTGTTCATTTTCACCACACGTTGTTGGTATTTATTGCTTTATTACTGTTTTAAACTGCACAAAGTTCACATTGAATTATATTAATATTTTTTAAATAATTTTGACAGCAATTATAATATTTTCAAATTTTAGTTTAAAAAAAATTTTGGTCCTATAACTTATACTATATTTTAAAACACAAATTCCAATTTATCGCCGCTCAACGTACGAAACACACAACACCCTCAAGTCGCCAACGATTCCGCTCAACTGTCACTTGTTTGGCGCTCAAAATACACTGTTAAAAATTTTCCAAAAATTGAAGTATGCAAATTATTTTTGTAAGTAGCAAGACACAGAGCTAAAGGTAAATAAACCTACATGCAATTTAATAGTATTGAACAATAAATATTTGTGTTTATATTTATTTAACATAAAGTATACGAATTTATTATTGAAAAATTGCTTGAATGTCAAATAGTTACTCGCGGCAATAATAAAAGTGACTAAGTAGGGATATAAATAATTAAAAACTAATTTGCATAACTATTAAATAAATATAACTTAATTAGAAGTTATTATAGTCAATAATATTATAAAGAGTATAATAAGTGTGTATTCTTTAAACAAGAAGTGATAGAAGTGATAGAACACCACCAATAATTTGGTGGTCATTTTAATAATTAAAATGATAGCAATCGGTATCGGTAGAATATATGAGGTCTGTTCCCCGTGCTACGCGTAGTAACTTTAAGTAACACTGTGTATTCACAAGTGCGTTCCACCAGCAAATTTTCGAGTAAATGAGAACATCTGAGAGAGAATTTCGAATTGAGAGAGAGAGAATTTTGTTTCTTTTTATCAAAACTTGCAACCAAAGTTTGCACATTGAAATTTTTGACCACAGAATTTACTAAGTTAATGTACTTAAAAACTAAATACGCGATTATTTCGGATCATATAAAGATATTGTATGATAAAAGTGACAACCTAATGAGGGTTGTAAAGATAATCCCAAATTTGAGTTAATTACGATCATATAAACTAACTTTTGACAAAAAATTAAGAAATTAAAGAGATTTATTAAGCAAAATTATTATCTGCATTTTTGATTGCTTACATATAAATTATCTTTTACCGCAACTACTTACTAAGGGAGTTATCTCATCAACTCAGTAATGGACTCTTCGCTGGCTTATTAAAAACATACTATAGGAGACAGTATGCAACATAACTATAAAAAAATCTTAGTTTTTTTGCTAGTTTAAACTACATATTTTTTGAAAGAAACTTTGTGTATAGCAGTTTTAAAGATAAATCATTGACTTAACTACATATTCAATATTAATTTTTTTTGCCGATATTTAATATGTAAATAAATCATCCGACTTTTAATATCAACTGCATTTTGCATTAAGTCATGTTATCTACTAGTTACACATCCATCTCCAACTTGAGAAGTAGAGTTACATGTGCGTACAAAACTTAATCATATACTATTATAAGAATGTATTCTATATTGATTTACCTACATTTAATTATACACACTATACTACATTATTTTTTGCATAAATTGAGATAATCATATAATTGTATTTTAATATACTTTATATAAGATATTTTTCTATGGGTTACTAAATTAAATACTTGCAATTATATTAAAATTATTCTTATCTATATTAATTAAAATTAACTTATATACATGTAATTACAAATTTAATTGTAGAGAATATAATTATTATAATAAAATGAAAATTCTTTACATTTACATAATGTATTTATACTAAAACTGGAACCAACACAAATATTTATCATTTTTAATCATATATGTATATATATGTATTCTTGTGATATATTCATTTGAGCTACATACAAAATAATAATGTCCAGTAATAAAATAAATTAGGTTAATAAGCAGAAGGGCCTTGCAATTGTAAAAATGTTTGTTGTTAAAGAACGTTAATTACAGATGTTTTAATTTTTTATAACATCAAAGTGTGTAAACCTTGGCCTCAGTTTTACTTGTTCTGTTTTCATGCGGTCTTTCGTTAGAAAAAACAATTTATGATCAATAAAGAAATGTCATTGTACAGAGTTGTATTGGAAAGTATGTGTTAACAAATATTTATATGCACGTGTAATTTTAGCATCATGACTTCTGTTTCATATATGTAAGTAGTTTCAAAAAAAAAAACAATTTCATATATCATTAATAATTGTTTTGCTTTAATTAAAGTGCAGGTTACATTACATATCATTAATAGAATAAAATACATTTATTATAATAAACAACAATTTTCGCAATATATGCATTTATTGCAATATATCAAATTTATTAATATGAAAACTTTATATAAAAGTTTAATTAGATGCGTGAAACTGATTTTGCATAAAATGCAGTATTTAAAAATGTGTTCACATAGCAAATCTTAATTTTATTCCAATTTTATTTTTTTAAAGTGCTTTATAAACGTTGCAGCGATATTTAGTTTTATTTTGCTTTAATTTATGAAATTTATTTATAATATTGCTACACAATTGTATATATGAGATTTTTTCAAACGAGATGTCTTCACGCGAGTATTATAGTTGTAATTTTAGCTGTCAATTATTGTTGCTTTCAGTGCAAAATAAATATTTGTGACACTTAAAATTACAAACAAAACTCTAGTGTGGATCGCAGAATACGCTTTCATATATGTCATCAAAGGCTGTTAGTAACTATTTTCCGTATTTTAGATTTAATTATATTAATAATAATTGTGCATATTTGCATTTTGCAAGCAGTTTCAATAATTAAAATATATTGCTTTCCATTTAAAATTTTTTTTAATATCCAAACAAGACGTCAAGAGTATACTTCAATAATGCAAACATGCCGGTGTAAATAATACTACCATTCCATATACTTCAATAATTAAATATTATTTTTTATATGGCAACCCAGTAAGCCATTATCGTCATAGATAATTTTCTCTCATGTCATATTTCTTCATTTTGCTTTTGGATTTAAATTCATAAAGTAGGCGACGCATTTCTAAAAAAACTGCTCAAGTATCGAAAGTTTTCATATCATTGCAAGTGTTTGTACCGGCAGGAAGAATAAATTTATATATCGGGAAAGATTTGTTCGAATAAATTTCATTTTAGTTTTTTTTTACATAAAATTTCTTGTCATAAATTAATACAGAAATTTTTTTTTTTTTCGAAATAAAACAGTGTTGAGTTCAAAGTACGAAATTTTCTATTGGCAATTGCATTATTTATTAGTGAAATATATTTTAAAACGAAATTCCTGTGCACGTTCGAATTCTATAAGATAAATAAGACAATATGGAAGATGCGAAACCAGAGGCGTCCGGCTTTATGTCAATCGTTAACGAAATTATCTACAGCCCCATGAACTTGGGTTTAGTTTTAATCATTGCATTCTTGATCTACAAAATCATCAAGGACCGCATCGAAGTTCCCAATGCTGTCGCGCAGAGACCAGCACAGGTTGAACTACCCAAGTTGCGGCGCGATTTTACTATACAAGAATTGCGACAGTTCGATGGCTCCCAACCAGATGGACGTGTGCTGCTTGCAGTCAATGGCAAAGTGTATGACGTCACGAAAGGAAAACAATTCTATGGGCCAGGTGAGTACACAAACAAAAACAGTCAATAAACGTGCGTAGGGATATGTGTGTGTGTGTGTCCATTGTATATTATATTTTTAAGATACATTTTCGAGTAGGTAGTGGATCTTTGGGTTTGGTTACAATAAACATATGGCAATTTATTTAAGGAATTTTCTTTTGTCTTTTGGCCTTGTAAATGAAAAGCAGAAAAATATTACAAACACTCAAGCCAGATTAAATGCATGTACTTTGCTTTCTTAATTACGTGAGTTTTTTCAAACTTACGTTTATTAATTTTTTTCGCTGCTCCATTAAGTTTTTATATCGTTCACATTTTGCCGACAAGCCTCCCCGCTCCGCTTGCCATTCAAACCAACCTCACATAAACACTTGCTGCTGTTTATATGCGGCAAATAATGTTATCATCAGGTGATAATTAAATGTTATTCTATTGCCCTGCTACCCGCGTTTGTCCACCCCACAACCTCACAACCTTAGCAAGTGAGCAGAGTTTTTCTAAAACATATCCACTTTTTCTGCTACTCACACGGCTCTGCTCGGCTGGTGAGTGTAGCGCTTTTGTCCATAGAGTACAGCGTAGAGTTTGCATATATTAATTTCATTTTTTGTTTTATGTATAAATTATTTTTAGCTTAATTGCAATAAAATTTATTGATTGTTCTGTTATAAAAAATTGTAGAAAATTTTCAAAAGAGAGCAACGAAAAAGATTTCAATGTACTGAAAACGCACTCAACGGTCTTGTCCGGAAGGCGTAAACAAACGCCGCCGCCGTTCCAAAAGTTTCACTTCGTCGTAGTTACTTTAATTTCAATTGAAAAGTAATTACTTTTCTTAAATGGAAATGTAATGAACGCAATAAAATCGCACAAATGTTTATTAAATAATTTTTTATTAAATTGCTTTTTTAATTTAAAGCAAAAATTGAATATTTTGACTGCAGTCAAAAGGCTTGACGCCTAGAATTTTTAGTCACATGTTTTTGTTTGAAACCAAACTTCTAAACAATGCTTTTCATTTATATCGATATTAACTAATCGACAAATAAAAACAAAAACCAAAAAATAACTTTCAAATACAGTCTAAACGTCCATAACTCAAAGTAACATTTTGCAAAGAAAATGTTCAATTTATGGAGACTTCCAAGTTAAAGCATTATTTTGTAATAATATGAAATTTGCTCTCTAAACCCTGTTGCACTCTATTTAGTTCGAGTTATAGAAAATTGAAGAACAACGAGTTATAGAAAATTCGAGAAGTTCGAGTTATGAAAGTTTGACTGTATATTAAAAGAGATTTTCCATAATGCTTTTTACTAACTCTGTATAAGCACCTATCTATCTATTGACCTATTATATCTCTTTTTGCAACTTTGCCTAGAGTGTCCACAACTTGATGCCTCACTATGTCATTTTAAATGACAATTATAATTGCCTAGTGTGTCAAATGCCTTTTTATTACATGACAAGAGTGCGAATATGACATCGTATGACTACCCGTTTTCATTATACTGACAATATTTGACATTCAAAATGACATAACGAAGTAATACAATCTAAAAGTTATAAAAGGACAAAGTTATTATTAAATATTCCCAAAGACCACAGATAACAAAATTTGGCAATACCTGTAAAAAGTATATTGTTCAACCCCAAAATCACTTGATTAGAAATTTATATTTTGAATTTAAAATTTCCTCAGCATTATCTTCATTATTATTTAGAGATAGATTTGTTGTTATAAAAAGTAAAAACTTCCTGAAACCGACGTGCGAATATTCCTTACATTAGTAAATATTGCATTCGAATAACTATACGACACATTAAATACTTTTGTTCCACTTATAGCCGAGTCTACGTCGCGGAGCCACTCTTCATTTCGCAAACCAAGTACCAATTATTTTTACTAATCAATTATTTGACTTATCACTTAAATTTAATAGTTTTTCTTTGTTATTGTTGCTATTGCCTTGTGATCCACGCAGGATATCCATAAAAGTGGCGCATAAATTAATTGCTAATAGTTCTTGAAATGTTATTGTACGAAGCTTCAAGCGTTTTGATGTTCGAGTATGCATATTCGAAGAATAAAAAAAAAAGAAACTGAACACTTTTTGTTAAAATACCCAGACCTGACAGGTCTTAGACTTTCTACTGTACAAGTTATGAACTTCTGAAGTTGACGAGCATCTCAGAAATTGATAATCAGAAAGTAATCTCCTTTATAAACCGTTCAGGTTGGTTTAAAACCTGGTTTGTGGTATTAAAGTGAGACTACTCGTAGACAGTAGAGGATGAGCCTTCTATTCATACAAATTAAATATTAATATTTCTGATGAGCGCTTCTTCTTCCACATCCTATCCCATGGTAGGTTAGAC
>NC_051846.1:188755062-188823673 GCF_002237135.1 Teleopsis dalmanni | reverse complement strand
AATTAAATCCATTCCATTTTATCTATGACATATGAAAACCAAAATCCTTCATTAATATTTTAAGCAAATACCCTATTATTTTACTATATCAGTTGCTCTTAACGTTCTAATTCTTGAGTGAGTACCTGGGTGAGTAATGACTATTTATAAGTGGACTATGTAATCAGATTAAGCGAGAACTGCAGCTTTCGTCAATCTGATTTCTACATCATTCCTAATAGTTTCGTATCGTCATAGTATTGGTCAATGAGTGAGTTATGAGAGCAAAGTCTGGAATGGCACGGCTATGCTGGAATGTAGTACCAAGGAATTGTCTCAACTTTTTGTGCTTTGTCCCACTCCTTATATTTTCCCATCATCATAGTACTGGTCAATACGTGAGTTATGAGAGTAAAGTCTGAAATGGCACTACTATACTGGAATGTAGTACCAAGGAATTGTCTCCACTTTTTAAGGTTGGCAGGTGGTTATAAATTACAAACTGTAGCAACATTTTGCGGTTCGGTAGGGATGCGGTAGGAAAAACTAACATGTCCAAGATATTTCGTTTTAGTTTTGAAAAACTGACTTTAGTCTGAGTTGATATGAAGATTTAAAGGATAAGTCAGTGGAGAAGTTCTTCGAGGTTCTGCAACCACTGTTCGAAGAAGGCACCTGTCACAATAATATTATCTAAATATGCAGAAGCAGGATCAGTCTCAATTGCTTGATGAAGTGCTCGTAAATTTGCCGCTGGAGCAGAGTTAAGACCGAATAGCAATACTTTTAATAATCGCTATGCTTTAAAAGATATATAACTTGTTATATTGTTGAGCCTTTTTTCCGATTTAGTGCATCTGAGCACTTTTACTCTATGATGGCAGGGGGGTTTCTGCAGTGTCCCACCCATCTTACTGACTAATTTGAGTATTCCTCATAATCTTAATGATTATTCAATGATTGATCTAAGATATGCGTATCGCCCCATGTGGTTAGTGATTACTCTGAGATTAGATAGTGCTAAGTAGGGCACTCTGTTGGTTTTCGCATATAGTTTCTGAGCTATGTCCCTTATGTATTTTTTGACCGCATCTATTCTAAGGTCTCTTAGCATGTCATTCGGAAAGTATATATATATATATATATATTTATATATGTATATAAGAATAACTTGTAATTATTACAACTTATGAAAGATAAGACAATATCGTCAATATTTGTGTACATAGCTTTTATACATCGATTTTATCTAATTATATTAAATATTTAATATTAATATTAAATAATTTTTTCTCTATTTTCATTAATTAATGCTTGTGTGAAAATATTTTTTACTATAACAGCAACAATAGTTTGTAGATTTAACTAAACGCTACAGGCGATGCGTACCAAAAAAAAAATTAAACAAAATTCGGTTATGCAAAAATTTATATGACAATCTTATTGGCTTCAGGCACTTCCAAAAACAAAGTTAAAAATTGGTAGAAAATTGGTTGTTGTTTTTTTTAGTTAAATAAATTATTTTTTCTCGATAATATCCACATTTGTGTAGTTATCCATCGGGCCCCAAAATGTTACTTAATAGTGCATAAAATACAATATAAAATAACTTTGCCTATAGTAATGTTTTACATAACATTATTTTTAAATAAAATTACTTAATGTTAACTTTATGAGTGTAGGTATTGCATTTTAATTATTGTTATTTTAAAATTACTTTTACTAATTTGATTTCGTGAAACTAAAACGAAATTCCTTTCTCGAAAAACCCAATATAATCCATTAATTCCAGACCCACACACGTTCAAAAACGAAAAATCTTTCATAAAAACAAATCTGCACATTTGAAGTCTGAAATTGAAATATTTTTTTTTTTAATATGAGATATTTTTGTTTCAAATTAAACAGAAATTTATTAAAAGTAGAAAATTAGTCCTAAAAAAATTATAAACAAACCGAAATTAAATTAAATAAAATGCGGTTTTATTATATGTAGTTTTTTATATTGTATATAATGTATTTATACTTTAATTTCCACAAATTTTTTTGGTTGCTATTTGACACTAATGATGCCGGCAGATATGAGGCAAATTATCTCAGTGCGCATAAGTACTCAGTTAGATACTTTTTTGTTTATGTAATCGCGGTTGTAAGTTTTGTTGCAAAAAGAGTACAGCGAAAAAAAAAGATTGTTTAAGAAATACTTAAATAAGTTCACATGCGCCTTTTTTTGTTGTAAGTTTTTTATGTCGTAATACAGTAACAACTAGCGGCAGCAGCAGCAGCAACAGCAGCTGAAATCTCAGTCCAACAGCAATCTCAATCTCAGTTAGCAGCAATAAAAATTGTAACAATTGCTATAAAAACGTTGGTAAAAAATGTTAGCCGCAACTAAAACAAAGCCAACACAGCCAACAAAGTCAGTACAAAAGTAATTTGTGGCATTAGCACATGAAGTGGTCCATTTGTCTCAAAATAGTTAACAATTTGGTGCCGTCTTCACCGCAATCCACTTCGTCGCCCAGTCTCTGTTTGAGTTATTCGAAAATTCATTCCATTGTCTTTATAATTTTTTTCTGTGGTCAGCAATAAATGGGGAAGTAATTTTTAACGCGTTCATACTTCGCATTTGGCAAATTATTTTATTTTTCTGCGAATTTAAGTAATAAATAATGTTTTTTATTTATACATTTTTATGTATTTTAATTTTAATAGATAATATGTACTGACCGAATGAAATCATGTTGTACCGCTGAAGACGTAGAACTTAAGATTTAACTGAGATGCATTATAGTACGGAAAAAGACTGTAATAAAGGATCAATACTACAATTAATAGAGCCAGTTAGATTTGGAGAAATACTTAAATCCATTAGGAGATAAAATATAAATTTAGGTCATAATACAAAATCATGGCACTGTAGACTAAAACACCACCTCACAAAACTGGATGTACTTACGGATGCAAACTGTAGATTCTGTGAAGAGAATGAGAAGTCAGACACAAATGTGCTGTTAGAATGCCCTGCGCTAATGCACATACGAAATAGGCTCCTAGGAATGTATATTCTTACGGAAAAGGCAATAAAACTCTGTAAAGTAGGTTCTGTACTAATTTTTATTGACGCAACAGGGTTTAAAGACCTACTCTAAGCCCAGAGGGGGCACAATAGACCCGGCGGTCGCAGTGCCACATTCCCTAACAATAAAAATTATAATACAAAATCCAACAACAAAATAATAATTATAAATTTATAGATACTGAAAGAAGAAGAGAAGGTGTGAGCGTTTATTAAATTATAGAAAAATGTATATAGTTTATTAATGATGTTAATTAAGATAATAAACAGCGTTCACATTCTCGCTGTGCAGCTTAGTCAAACATTTAATAAATAAAATAAAATAAATAAAAAAAAATTGAAATAAAATTTAAAGCTGATTTAAAGTGATTTTCACTGGCTAAAAGTCAACAAGTAAACATCTAATTTCTTATAAATATTAAATCAAATTTGTTTTAGTGAAATATTGTACTTATGCATATATTTATATACTATTGATACATCATAACTGTTTAATAAATAAATGTTTAATAAGAATAATTTTTTTTTAAATTTCTGAAATTATCTTAATCCTCACCACCCCAAAGTTTTTTCCTGGCTGATATATAGTAGATTGGAGTAATTATATTAAAAATAATTTCTTCATATTATTTGGATTCAATTCGGATCAGAAGTGGGAGCCTGGATGTGGGTTTTACGAGAAGCAACTTATAAGGGTGGTTAATTTATAAGGGATCCTCCCTGAAGTAATGCGAAAGCGGTTCCGGGGGAGAAATCCCGCTGAAGAATAGGGAGTGTTTTAGTTCATATACTACAAAGTAGCAGTCGGACACACCATTCCGCCGTCGGCTGGTTTGACGGTCCACTTCCTCACCATAAAAAAAAAAAAATTTATTTGAATATAAGACATATTATTTAAACATCATATTATTTTTATGTTAGCTTAACGGTTAGTGAAATTAGCTTTTGTCTTCAACTTTTTTTACAGATAAATGCTAGTGTAAATTTTCTACGTTGGAAAAGATAACAAGATAAAACGATAATAGTTAAATTTAATGATTTTTCGATTATTATTTATTGTAAATTATTTTTACATTATTTTACATTAAAATAAATATGTCTTTACAATATATATTCATTTTTTCTACATCATGACTCAATTTCAATTATCATTTCACCACTAACAAAATATATTTGTGAATTATCAGTCACATATATTTTATTTAATGTTCATTTCTATTTTTTAGTGGAAATAAGTACAAAAACAAAAACAATCTATGGTACATGAAATCGATACCCATTGTATATTTAAATATATTAGATACTCTAGTAAAAACTCAAAAAACTGAAGAAATTCCGTTACTTTTACTTTCTACTTAAAAACCAAAACTTTGGTTCCTTCTCCCAAATGCCACCAAATATAATCGGAAATGATTACTGGCACCAACTCTTTGACACACATGTGCAGGCACAGAAGATTGTACCAGATGGCAGCATGCATGATTGCCAGTGCCAACGATTTTTCAGGCCATGAACGTTTTATAAACTAAATTGTTTTAACTAAAAAGCTGAGCTATAAAAATGTATCTAAGCCAAAAGAAAAAGGGAAAATTTCAGAAGAAAATTGTGTTGTCAAATGGAAAATTATTTAAGTGTCTATAATTTCGTGTAAATAATTTTTATTTTGCTATATGGTTTAGTATTGTCAATACGAAGTAGCTTATAAAAAAATATTAAACCTAAATAATTTAATCATTTATGACAAAAAATTGAAGGGAACTTAATTATATGAAGTATTAAACTCAAATAATCTAATGATTTATGACAAAAATTGAAGGGAACTTAAGTGCCAGTAATATATTTGTTAAATTGCATTTTAACTTAAGATTAATTTTCCTTAATAACAAGACACATCTATAAAATTATATACTTCTGTAGTTCTGCAGTTGCAAGTTAATTTCTTTAAAAATTAAAAATATATACTTTTCTGTTCCAAGGTATGGAAATTTTGTACTTAATGGAATGTTAATCAATAAAAGTCAAGTTCCATATAAAAAGAAATATCCTTTTTATTATAGATTGTGAAATTAAAGTTGATAACATTAGCATTAAAATAGCAATACTTCTAAAATAGTTAAATTTCTTATTGTCTAGAAAGCATAGTGGAAAGGGTGGGTTAGTTAAAGAGAGGAAGTCTATGAAAATCCGATTACTTTTATATGTATTTCTTATGACCTACTTGTTGCAAGATGCAACTTCATCTTATTTCCATAGTCATTCGAAATAAATTATAAAATGAAACTATTAATTCCTTTCGTTAAACATTTAAAATAAAAGTTATAAGGAGTGTCTTAAGTTTTTCTGCAGTTGGAACTAATGTACTTCACCTATTAATGGAGTTTCTTCAATTGGACATATAGCATTCATAAAAATTAATATGCTTGTTTGTTATTTAAATATATTATAATTAATTTTATAGGTTGGCACACTTTTCGCAATTAAAAGTTGCCCAATTAAATTAACAGTCTTAGTTTTACATATTGTAAGAATGCAATTGAATAAGTAATAATTAATTTTAATTTAGTGAAACTCAAAAATGTACAAGAATGTACAAATTTTAAGTATTTCTCTAAAAAATTTTTAGCACTGAGCCACTTTCCGCAAAAGGAAAACCAAGTTAAGTATTTAGGACTGCCAATTAATTTGTCTCAATAGTAGTGGTTCCGTGAGTTGATGGCATATGACAGTCACACTCTAGTCAAAGTCATACATTAAAAACTCTTCTTTTCTTCTTCATGGAAAGTTGAGTTATTGCCGAAGTGCAGAAGTAAATAAATTTAAATAAAATAGAAACCACAATGCCATTAGTTCATTAAAAATAAAAATAATTTTAAAGCTTAGACAGTATGTGGTCTAAAATGGCCACATATAACTACTTTTTATTTAATCACATATCATAAATTTTCTGCTGATGTACTTAACTTATCTGCAGGCTTTTAATTAATAAATTCCACAAATGTTAAAAATGGGCAGATACATTTTCTCACTTTTGCCTAACAACTCTCTTATTCAGTTGTATATTTAGTAGTACACAGCACTGCATATCTTAATAAAACATGTAAAAAGTTTTTATTAACAGTAGATATCTTTTTAAATTATATATATATATATATTCGATTCCTTGTACTTGCAGTCTCAAAAATAATTATTTAGGAATAATTAAATACAAGAATTATTTCCAAGATGATAAGAAATGGCACTACTTGAAACAGCTGTATGGTCAGTCAAAATCAATTATTTAAAATAATATAAAATGAATTTTTGTTGTTGTAGTTTATTACTGTTCGAAAAACCTCTTTATAAAATTATAACAAAATTATATATTAAATTTAATTTGAAAATTAAATAATATTTTATAATAAACTATTGAATAGTAATTAGTTGGTTAGATGAAAATATAATTAATAATCATTCCCGTATACTCAAATACAGTAAAAAAATTTTTGAACATATACCAAGAACAACACTAGTCCCTTAATGTTCATACAAAGTACATTCTTTTAAAAGGAAAATCTTCCAAACCGAACAGAATAGCTGTTTCATTTAGTGTACACTTAAAAGGACTTCCACTATATTAAGGCAAACGTAACATAGTCTCACGAAAAAATACCTCTATTAACAGTGAACGATATGTTAAAAATATGTTTTTATAAAAGTATATCTCTCTAAACCGTGCAATGTTGCTAGCCCCTAGCCTTAATTATTCATACAAAATATGTGGTTTTTCAAAAAAAGTTCTCCGAACTTAACAGGACTTCATTTTAAAGTAAAATCCACTCCATTAGTATCTTGTTACATGCCAGTTGTAAATATTGTTACAAAATTTATGCTTTCCAATTAATTACTTAAATTTCCTGACTACAGACACGGGGAGTTCCAGTAGTTATGAAACCCCGTAAGTATTAAGAGATATTTTCAATATAAAGGGTTTAGACATTTTAAAAGTAGACAAAATTTGAGTTTATATCCCGTGACACCGAGATTCAATTCACACGAAGAGATCATGTCTTAGCTTAACTTAAACAAGCACAGAGATCTCTCAGGCTCGCTGGTCAATTGGACGCTCATGATCAATTGATTTATACATATATATTCTTTTAAAATGTATGATTTATACTTCAATAAGCTAGTTAGTTAAAAACAATAGTACACATGTATTCTTATATTTATTATATTTTTGCATGTATTACTTATTTAACTTATTTTGTTTTAAAAAAGTTTTTATCATTGAACATCATTTACACGAAAATTTCATAAAATCTTATTTCTAAGCCACACGCAATTTTTTCTAAATTATTCTCAATTTAAATTGTGTCAAAATTTGGCCAAATACTTTCGACCATCGTTTTCGTATAAAAATTCCATTAAACAGCAACTTTATTTCCGATTTGCCAATATATTTTTATCCAAATTGAAATCAATTGTTTAAATATTATTACATTTTATTTTCGTTTCTTTCAAGCTAATGAAAGTTAAAGTGCGTGACTTTTCTCAGATTAACTACTGTACAAATCATGAAAAAGCCATTAAAAACTCTATAAAGACTACTTAACAAAGAACCCGAAAAGAAAAGAATACCTAAGCGCATGCGTTCAGAGTCACGCTACAATTTAGGAACGGCAATTGAGACGAGGACAGCATTTGATAAAATCTTTTTACGACTGGATTCAGAAAACATTTGCTATAATCGTACTGGTCACAAAACATTATATTCAATTCGTTAACTAAAGATAGACTAACTGATAGACTTTATAGAAGAAGCATAAGAGGACATTTTGTTTTCAAATTTAATAAGCTTGCATTAAAAATAATGTATACACATACAAAAAAACCTTAATATGATTTACTTTACTAAGGGAATTAAGTCATATATTAATAATGTTCTTATACTAACTTCTTAACTAAATTTTCAATACATTTAATATATAAACTATAATACAATAAAAAATATAATAAATAATAATATATTATACAAAAAAATTATAAAAATAAAGAATAAAAATAAACAAATGAATAAATAAATTTGAAGGATCAATAAACTTCAATTGTACACAAAACAACATTGTTGTTGCTGTAAGTTGTTTGTTCTTGTTGTTATTCAATAGCTTTTGTATTTGCATTGCTGCTTCTTGGTATTTTGTACTTATTAAAGACATTAGCGGTCAACTCAATCAAAATGTATATGTTAGACAGTTCATGATTAATGAAGAAGTTAAATTAATAATAGTAGCAATGATGATTATAGTTATAAAATTATATTGTGTTTTAATTTGTAAGTTTCAGTAGAAAATCTGTAAAAATTCTTTTATAAATAAGAGACGGCTTTTTACTTTAACTCTTCAAATTAGCTGAAAGTTTTTTTTGAAGGTCGTCTAATAAAATAAAATTATTGTTAACTTATATTATATATCGTTTTATATATAATTAATGTACGTTTCACAATTAAATTATTTTTATATAAGTTCTAATATTAATCATAGGTTGAAGTGACGACCTTGCATACTAAGTTGTTTAAATAATTAAAATTAATAATATTTACTTACTTATTTGGCCATAACAACCTGTTACCGGGTTTCGGTCTAACGCATCAAGTCTATGCAGGCGCATTTGGTACGTGCGCGTCTATCCAGTCTCCTACATCGAGTCCAGTTAGTGCTTCCTTAACTTGGTTAATCCACCAGAGACAGTGTCTATCTCTATGCTTGCTTGCTCCAACTACTGCTTCGAACACCTCTTTCGCTGGAGCATCTTCATCCATTCTCATGACAGTAACAAGTCAGCGGAAGTTAATTCGCGTGATAATTAACTTCAATGTCGTGATAATGCTCTTACAACTCATGATTCGTTTGGATGCGAATCAAACGAATTACCGACGACTATCGTCGGTAACTCGTAGAGGACCAAACATCTTAGGAAGAACTTTTCTCTCGAATACTTAGCGTGCTGCTACATCATTCTGTGAGAACTCTTCTGTCCACTCTTTTCTGCCATACGGAAGCACAGGATGGATGAAGGTACATGAAGTCCTTCACAAGACTTTTTAATTTGGGGCAGTATGAACTCTTTCGAAATGAACTTAATTTCATTTTTACGAAATTAAGAAAATTTGACTATCTGAACATAGTATAACTACATTAATTAACCGTGTAGTTCTACTTTGCAGTCTCTAAGACAGAGACAGAAACCGAAGTATCTAATGGGTAGTGTTATTTTATGTTATCCAAACTAATTGAAATTCATTTATTTGTAAAAGACATTAAAAACGCTTTAAGAATTTATTTTTCATTAACAATTTCAGACATGTACTCGTACGTTTCGACAATTTCTCTTTTCACTGTCGTTTTTTTCCTCTGGTCGGATTTTCGCGGCGGCTGACAAGTCTTTCTTTTACTGATTTGAGGTATTTATGGCCAAAGGGCAATTGGCACTTGTTAGGCCAATTTTGGTTGAATGTCTTCGGATAGTTAAATATTTTCTTGGCATGCCAATTGATTTCAATTTTATTTCACTTATTATTTTGGCTTTATGAATTCATATTCATTGTGGTTGTGGTTAGTTTTGGTTAGTTTTGGCCATGTTTAAGGCAACGCGTGCCAAATATAAAAACCAAAACGTTTTTATATTCAAGCGCTGCTCAATCAAAGTTCCATGCACTGATACTTTTGATTATGAATATCTTTTTCTTCACAATTTTCGAAGTTTATTGGCTTAAACTGTAAACACTTTTAGGCACAGTTTACATAGCAAAGCACTTAATTCGGCTCAGAGCAAAGCTTTTGGCTAATACAGATACGGCTTAAGTTCTTTTATTTTCGTTATTTAGAAATTTTTTTTTATTTGTATGTATTTTAGGTAATCACTCACTTAAGTAAAAGAATTTCTATTTTCTTTTTTATTAATTTTGTTTTTTTTTTTTGGAGAAGAAAGCGAAAACATTTTTGTTTAATTTATGCTTCAGATATTTTAATCACAATGCACTTTAATTAAATTATTAAAATCAATGCTTTCAAAACAGAAAAATTGTTTAGATAAATATGACAATAAACTTATTAACTGTAATAATATATTATATTTCAATATACATACATATGTGCATTTTATCTGAATTACAGAGTTTATTTCAAACTTAATTAACATTTCGATCTGCAGCTGTGAGGCTTTCAAATCAATGCCACTAAAGTGAAGTGGATACTTTTCATTTAAATTCAATTAATTTAATGGTTTAAAGACTTAGGAGTCACTAATTTAATTGCATTTGAGTTTAATAAGTTTCCTTTCCCCAAATTATTTACATAAACGGTTTTTAAAGTATTTACTCTTTCTTTTTTTTTTTTAATTTAATGATTTTCAACAAAAGTTATTTGCGCTCTATGTGCAAGTAAAATCAATGTCAATGTTACATTACTCGCAGTAAAACTAATTACACATAAACTTAAATTAAATTTAATCCAATAAATTAACTGGGTGACAAAAAAAAAAAGAAATTAAAGTCAATAGTAAAATTACATTTAACAAGTTTACATATTATATATAAGAAATAGATAAAAACTAGCTTTGAAACTAATTTTAATGAGAGATTTGAAAATTAGGTTAAACCAACATAAAAAGATAACAAGGGCTTGAAAACAACAAATGACTCCATCTAATATCCGTGAAATTCTAGTAAATAAAGATTTCTCTTCCATAGAATAATTAATTAAAGTTCTAAAATAAACGAAGCTATAATTAAAACGAAATTTCGGATAGGAATAAACGGGGTACTAGCTCCCAACGAAACGAAGCCCCGCGACCATGATTGATCTTTTGTGCTGCAACGGACCCTAACTGAACAGGAGACATTCTGCCTTCCAAATGAATGCCGACCGTTGTGAACCTCTTAATGTCAGAAGGAGAGAGTAGTTATCGAAATAGTAACCTCCTTCTGGCCCAGATCAAGACTGGGCAGTCACAGAGAATGTGACTGGAAATCTCGTCTACTTCTAAGCAGAGTCGACAATCTACCTTTTCGGACAGACCCATTTTGTTAAGGTGAGCACGCAGTCCTGCTCTGGTTACACCACCTCTTGAAAACGAGATTCAAAATCGAGTCTGATCCAATTTTCACAAAATAATCTACTCACTATTACGTTTTCACTGATTCGTGTGAGACCAGGGACTAAACTCTTTTTTTACAGTACGTAAAAAGCATCAAAAGCCACCGTAAAACCATCTCTTAGAAATGAGTATGGAAGATTGCAGTCACATTTAGCGGATACCACCCTATACGAGTAATGAGAGTAGACAGGAGTGCAGATAGGATTAATAACTTGCAAGCTAAATTCATCTAAATCAAAAAGTATGTATTAGATTAAATGGTAATAGATATTTTAAAAGAGGATAGCAGATAGGCTTAATAACTAGCAAGCTAGATTTATCTAAGCCAGAAAGTATGGATTAGATTGTTTGGCAAGAGGTATTTTGGTGAAGGGGTGGGATTTACACAACTAGTGGAAAATCCAGGTAGGTACATCTCTACACCTAGGTAGGCTTTGTTGGCATTTATGAGAACGAAACGCACCTCGTTTAGCTTAAGGCGAATTCAAAGGCTTTTGAATGCGTCATCCTTCTGTTTCTGCTAAACTTCAAAGAAAGAAGTAAAATGATCTTTTTGTTATTGTCAACTTAATTTTCATTCTTGGTTTAAATTTTGTTCTAAAATATTAAACGTAATGTAAATTTACTCAATTATAATTTACTCAATTACAAAAGTGTATATAAGGAGTCTTTTAAATGAGGTCGTCAACTTCTATAAAATCTGTTTTAATTTTTGTTATTTTTTTGAACGCTTTCTTGTACAAACATTAATTAATTTAGTTAATTTGCATTAATTTCGCATTTAAATCATATTATTTTTTTAAAGTCTCAACAAATATACATAGTCAAAAACAAAACACCAATAATTATATGATAAATCATATGGAAGTATGAAAGAAGATACAAAACCCGAAAAAAGATTTGTGAATTTGCAATAGACAATTGGCCAATTATGGGAACTGTAAACAAAGTAACGAAGGTAAACAATGCGGACATAATGCAATTTGGCTTATCAGCCTAAATCAACAATGAAAATGAAAACATTGAGTAAAACTGTGAAAAACCTCTTGAAAAAGATACGTCATAGAAGATTTAAGGCACAGTGGAACAAAGGTGAGCCAATACGACCGCTTATTCACAATAGTCACTGGAAGTATGAATTATATTTATTGTTTTGCTAAGTTATAGATATTTCGTGTTAAAAAAAAAGAGATGAAAGAAAAAAATAATGCGAAAAATGAACGATATTCGAATATACCATAAACATGAAAAATTGACAATAACTAATAGAAGGTAAGACCAACATCCACAACAACAACTTTCACTTACTAAGCACTTATAGCTTAGTAACTTATACAAAACTGTTAGAGGCAAATAAAAAGATATTGTTTATTATCCATATTTATACTTACATTTTAGTATATGGCATCCGTAAATATTGTAGAAAAGTACGAGTTTTAAGAAACCCTCGAACGAACACGTAAATGCTTTCGGTATTGCAATACCGAACAGAAACAATCCAAACAATCCAAACAATCGAAACAAACGTTTAGTTTTGTATCTCAAAGCACGTAACTGCTAAACATTTTTTATTTATCACAAATTGAGAACAAAAATGTAATTATGCATTTATTACGACAATTTTTGAGATACGAAAATTCAATTTTTTTCTTTATGTACCACGAGTATAATTTTTATGAGCGTGAAAGAAAGTGTTAAGCGACGTTTAACAATTCACATTTAGAAAAGTGAAAAATTCTACTTACCAAATCGACTCATTCCAAAAGATAAGATAATATCTGAGGTTATTTTTTCTGTAATTTTTAACTCTTCTACTCTTCTTTATTATTTCAAAAAAAAATAAAAAAAATAAATAAAATACAGGCAAAGTTATTGAGTTCAGCTGACTGATTCAAGTTACTCTTCAGCAGCTAAAGTATCTGAGACATCCGAAGCATCCAATTTTATTTCATTGGCAACATCATACGAGCCAATCTTGATCTTTCGCTGCAGATTTTTTGTGACTCTGAAAAAAATATTATGGAAAAAAGCAGAAACTCTTTAACAAGTGTTTAGTTGTAGTCAAGAGTGTATGTGACTCGTATATTTGTGGCTTGAGTATCTTACAATATGTATGTGACTTTTAAGTTTCGAAATTACTTAATAAAAGTGAAAACATAAACCAGTTTCTTATTTTCATTATCTTATTTAATTGTATACAAAATTTTTTGTATTAACAAATTAAAATTGAAAGTGAAATTAAGTTGTTAGAACAATAAAAATTTTGTAAATATTTGTAGAAAAGCAATTAAATAAAATGTTTATTGCTATTAAAAACTATAATTTCGGACATTTCAGACATTTCGGAATAGTGAAAATTGTCAAAAAATGAACTTCTATTGATATCATTATTAGACTTCAAGCGATTATAGTCATTAACCATAATTACATATATAAAATTATATACTCATATAAAACACGTTTGGAAATATTAATTAAGCCATTAAGCGAGATCGGTCACACTCTTCCGAAACAACCAACAGAGCACTCGACTGGAAAGAGGGTGGCCCAAAACATCATGGAGAAGAACATTACATACCAAGACTTTAGCAATGAAAAAATCGTGGAATAAAATCAAACCTATCACAAACAATCGGACGAGTTGGAAATGCATAACTGAGGCTCTATGCTCCACAAGGACATAAAGGACTTGAAAAGTTGAATATAACATACTTTACCAAACCATGAACAAGCCAGCGAAGCCACTGGTTGTTAATGCGCTGAATTATGTCAATGTCCTTATAAGACTCGTACAGCTCATGGTTCATACTGATGCGGTAGTCGACTATACCAGCAAAGACATCTATAGCACCATGCTTGCTTACTGGATACATTTGTAAAATATTGTTTTACAAATATTGTGTTACAAAATGTGTTTACATATAATCCCCTCTTTGTGGTAACCCTAACTGAACAGATCCACAATTCAAATAAAAACCAAAATATTAGCTGTAGAAGATATTCTTACTACGGACGGGGATAAAAAGTCCCAATCAAACATTGTTTCCGGTCCAGATTAAATCCGGATAGTCATAAAGCATATGACTAGATGTCTCATCCATTTTCAAGCAGAGGCGACATTTTGTTATTTTTTAGACAGACCCATCTTCTTAAGATAATAATGCAGGATATGAGAACACATCAGCCAATCTGCACACAAACTTAGTAGAGTAGTATTTTAGACTTTTGTAATTGCACCGACGCATCAATTCTTTAGCCTAGTTATTACTTATAATCATGGTACCAGCTACTTCTTTAGGCTTCAAACCAATATTGTGTCTGATTTCTTCATATTTATTCTTGTTGTGAATAAACTTTTATTACAGTGAGTCTCTGATCCACAACGTTAAGTGACTGAACTAATCCTTGCATGACTATTTGTGGACTCGTTGCTTAGGAACTCAAAAAAGTACCACACTTCTTCTGATTGTCAGTTGCTTGAGCAAGTCATAGCTTTGTATAAGAATTTTCGAAGAAGTACTTCCAAGAAAGAAGTAGAGGAATGATGGTTTTATTATAGATCAATGTGTAATTAAAAAAAGATTTATATGTTTGACATAAAACTTACTAACAAAATAAATAACTTAAACTGATTAGATCTGATTGTCTTGCATAGATGCCTAAGCCTTTGGCCGGGAAAGTAGTCTCTAACATAACCTTAACTTTAAGTACTTAGTAAGGAAAGTAATCACTGACCTAACTTTAACCTTAAGTCTTTAGTAAAGGAAGTAATCACTACCTTAACATTAACCTTAAGTTCTTAATAAGGAAAGTAATCACTAATATAACCTTAACCTTAAGTCCTAAGTAAGGAATGTAATCATTGACCAAACTTTAACCTTATGTCTTTAGTGTAGGAAGTAATCACTAATCTAACCTTAACCTTAAGTCCTTAGTAAGGAAAGTAATCACTAACCAAACTTTTACCTTAAGTCCCTAGTGCAGTAAGCAATCACTAACCTAACTAAGTCCTAAGTGAAGAAAGTAACAAATCTAACCTTAACCTTAAGTTTTTAGAGAGGAAAGTAATCACTAAGCTAGCCTTAACCTTAAGTCCTTAGTGAGGAAAGTAATCAGTAGCCAAACCTTAACCTTAAGTCCTTTAATCTTAAGTGAAGTAAGTAATCACTAACCTCTTCTCAAATCTTCAACTGTTTAGCTGAGCACATCAAATTAACTACAATGGTTTTTGTTAATTATTATGAAAAATATTTTCCAAATTATTGTTGACATTTATAAACAATATCATAAATACACTGTTATTATAACTTTTTTCTTACAAAAGACAAAAATTTGACATCTTTCATTGACAACGAGATGTCTTTGTTTGATACTCGATGAAAAGACCTCTTAGGTACTAATAAAATGTCAAAATGATTTTCCACTTAACAAAAAATTACCAAAGAAAAAAAATAGTTGTTATAAATACCTTATAACAGCAACAATAACAACAACAATAATAATAATATTAATAACAACAATAATTTAAACAAAGGTGACTCAAAAGAAAGTGAAATTTTATGCTTAATTTTGTTATGCGATTGCGTGGCGTTGTTCCGCGAGTTTCAGGTTTCGATAAACAAAGAAGTGCGCCGCTGCCGACAATGAATTGTCGCCGCTGCTGTTGATTCAATTTGCTAACAAGAAAATGGGCTTAACTCGAGCTCAATTAATGACCACGACTGATTGTCCATACAAGAGGAAGCATCATGTCGTGGAACCAGTGGCAAATAAACGCTTTGCCAAAGTACCCCCACAACTTTCTTTGTATCTCATGTCATGCTTCTCTTTTTTTTGTGTTTGTATCTGAATTGAAATCGAAAGTGAAGCGAAGAATGGAAAGAAGATATTTGATTTTGATTTTCAAAACCAGGAAAAAGTTTTAGCAAATATTTTAGCATAAATTTTTTTATTCACGGTTTAGTAAATTTTTGTATGACTTAGTCATAAAATTTTAATTTTTTTTTCACCGTGAGTCACTGGTCTTTTCACTTCATTGATTTTCGAAACTGTAACTAAAATATATGAGTCGCCAAATATCAAACTAAAAAAAATTGCAGAATTGCAAAAATATAGCAAATATTATTTAGGAAATTTATAATTACTATTGTAAAATTGTATTTTATTTAGATATTATATTTGTCTCCTACATACTCAAACTAATAGTTCCTTTTAATTATAATTCTTACCTAATATAAAAGTTATAATCTACCTTTAACAATGGAAAATTGTATATTTCTTATCTGGAAAAGCGAAATTATCATATTTCATTTCCATGTATCTAACCTATATAGGATCCATATTTAAAAATTTCTTAAAGGTGTGTCGATATCAATAATTCCATAATCAATAAAGTATCTGAAGTGAAAAACAAATTTGCAATTTCTTGAGATCGCGATTGATTGTTATTGCAATACAAAATTATAAATACTTTAGTGTCTATAAATAAAAAACGATAGACACTTTAATGTCTATAGATAGAAAATGATAAATACTTAATTGAAATTATTGTGGTCGCCATAGTTATTTCGTGTGAAAACTTCCATGCTTCAAATATTTGCCAAAAAAATTTATACACGATCAGTTAGTTTTTTAATCTATTTCCAATAATTTTCTCATAGTTTTCTCATAAGACAACCTATTGCAATAATGATAGTTTAGTTGATTAGGTTGTTATCATGTACTGAAACTTGTAGCTTTTTCTCCAGTGAACTCTAGTGAATCAACATTGACAAAAATTCTTAGAACTTGCTGCAGTCAATACCGATATAATACCGTATCAATACTTTATAGAGAAAGAACGGAAGGGGTTGAACTCTGTCCAGAATTTTATATCTAAAGCACATTCATTGTTGAACTTTATATTGCACTGAACTTCATATTTTTTGAACTTTAGTGAAACAACATTGACAAAAATTCTTAGAACTTGCTACAGTCAATACCGATATAATATAGTATCCATACTTCATAGAGAAAGAACGAATGGGGTAGAAGTTCGTCACGAATATCATATCTAGAGCACATTAATTGCTGAACTTTATATTGCACTGAACTTCATATTATTCGAACAGTAGTGAATGAACATGACTTTAGAACTTGCTACAGTCAATACCTATATAATACGGAATCCATACTTTATAGAGAAAGAACGGATGGGGTAGAAGTTCATCCCGAATATCATATCTAGAGCACGTTCAGTGCTGAACTTATTGTACTAAACTTCATATTTTTGCAACTTTAATAAATCAACATTGACGAAAATGTTAAGAACTTTTTACAGTCAATACCGAATCCATACTTCATAGAAAAAGAACGGATGGGGTTGAAGTCGAATATCAAATCTAGAACATTTTTTGCTGAACTTAATATTGCATTTGTAATGTAATGTAATGTTGACCCTTTTCCGAGTTAGTCCATCTAGGTACTTTTACTTTTTGATAGCTGAGAAATTTTTGCAGAGTCCCACCCATCTCTTACTGTGAAATCGTAAAAGAAATTGCAGTAAACAATTAAGGTTTTTACTAATATACATTGTGACCGAAAGGTTTTCGGAAATTCTCATTTAAAATTCGCGCGCTGTATATTTTTCGATATTTTAAGTTTATGTAGTTTGGCAGCACTGTCCTTAATTACTATGCCAAAAATGAGCGCGATCTGTCAGACAGTTCGTTTACGGCAGCTGTTGAAACCAGTTCACCTCAGTAGTGCGTTGCGAAAAAAACAATGGAAAAAAATATTGAACAAAGAGTTTGCATCAAATTTTGTTTTTCGAACGAAATTTCGTGTGCAGAATCGTTGCGAATGCTACAAAAGGCTTATGGGGAATCAGTTTTATCGAAAACTCAAGTTTATGAGTGGTACAAAGCCTTTCAGGACTGTCGTACGACCGTCGAAGACATGCCGCGTTCTGGACGACCTTCGACCTCTACCACCGACGAAAACATTGAAAAGGCAAAGGAAATCGTGTTCAAAAATCCTCATGTGAGTGTTAGAGAGATAGCACGAGAGCTAGGCATCGGTCGTGAGATGGCTCGTTTGATTTTGGTGGACAATTTGTGTATGCGACGTGTCAACGCCCGGCTTGTTCCGATTCACCTCAATTTGTTCAACATTATCAACGATTTTAAGGCCAAACATTCAATAAATACCATCGAACAGCCACCGTATTCACCTGATCTTGCACCGTGTGACTTTTTCCTGTTTCCCAACCTCAAATTACCACTCAGAGGAACGCGTTTTGAATCCATAGAAGACGTAAAACAGAATTCGCAGAGGGAACTCAAAGCCATACCGGAAAGCGCCTATAAAAAATGTTTTGATGATTGGAAGAAACGTTGGCATTTGTGTATCGCTTCTAATGGAGCATATTTTGAAGGAGATAAAATAAATATTGATGAAGGTTAAGAATTTTGCGTTTTATTTAAAATTTCCCGAAAACTTTTCGGTCACAATGTACAGTTAGGATATTCCATTTGTTTGGTGATTTATTAAATTAAAAGTATTATTAAGAAGGTCTAAATAAATAATAATTAGTTTTTAAAAAATACAAATACCTTTACATAAAATGTTTGTTAATTATTATATAAATATTATAAAAAAAGGCTATAGTAAACTTTTACTTTCGTATAATATAAAATAAAAAAAATATTTTATATGTTTAATACTTATAAAATATTAGTGTAGCTTAACTAACAACACACCTATCTATTTATCTAACTAATAAACGCCTCTACGAGTCCCCAGCAAAATCGGTGTTTGGCACAATAATCGACTTAAACAATTTCAAACAAATATAAATAAAATAATATAATAATAAAATTAACTGGCATACAGAAAATGTTTGTGTAACTTTTCTTTTTTTCACTTTTTTTATTTTATTTGAAGTAACAAAATATAATATAATTTTAACATTTTTATTAACAAATATTTTAGTTGAAATCTCATTAACTAAAGTGGTCACAATCGGCGCAGAATACAAAAGGTAAAGCCTCAGTCACGGCGACGGCAGCACACGTCACACTCATTCAGCAGAACTTTCACTGGAAAACTTATTCACAAATGAATAAGAAGAAATTTATTAACAAATTATTATGAATTCGTTTATTAAAAAAGTAAACAAATTAAATATGCAATTCAAAATGCAAAAAAAAAATATATTGAAATGTGAACGAACTTCTTTCTGATCGTGATTTGGAGGTTAAGAAAGTCACTATTTTTATGTAGCTTACATATTTTATTGGTAACTTTAATATAACGTATTTGTGACATTTATAGATTATATGTATTGGAAAAAACTATTAAACTATTTATTAATCAAGTTATTTAAGTTATTTAATAATGTATATCTTGAAATTATGAAAAATTAAACAGAAAATCATTTTAAGGATCCAACCTGCATATAGAAATATAAAAAACTTATTTTTATTCTGATGGATTATTGTCAGAGCTATATGGACTTAGAATTTAAGAAAATTCTTCAATATAATCTACTAAAGCTTCAATTCAACGTTTTTCTTATAATTCTTCAGAATGTTGAAGTCAGTGATCAGCACTACCATAACTTCCGAGCATGTGAACAGAATGAATCGTTTTCTTCGAACTGCAGCTCAAAAACGATCAAGATAAATGCAATAATAGACGTTTAATACCGAAACTCTTTAATCGTTTTCTTTAAACTACAATACAGCTTAAGAACGATCTACATAAATGCAATAATAGACGTTTAATAGCTTAAGAACAATCTACATAAATGCAATAATAGACGTTTAATACCGAAACTCTTCAATCGACACTCCGATCGGTTATAGCTTAAAAGGTTTACAGCTATTTTAGCTAGAGTTACACCCAGCACTACAATTTCTGTCTTATCTGCGTATGTTGCAACGATCCATTCATACCAGAAAGACATGTCCGTAATTGAAATGGTCAGAAACACAGGATCAAGCACATATTCTTACTAGACTCTAGTATTGATACGATAGGTTAAGGTTGGTGTGAAAAGGAGCGTGTTGATACAACTATCAACACTTTTACTTCAAGAAATATATTATTGTTTATATAGTATATCATTGCTTTCAGAATGAGCTAGCAAAGACGCGTTACACAATTTGCTATCAGCATGTATTATCTTTATTAAATCATTTGATTTTCCAAATAAAGCTTAAAGGATCCGACAAATTTAATTTTATTATCGTGGCTAAACCAGTAAAGAGACGATATCCAATATATTGATGAGTTGTATCTCTAGTCCTGGATAACAATATGAAAAGTGGTGAAGTGATTCTACCTTATTTCTATAGTGACAACGTTATTGATATTATGATTATACCACTGTTGTAGTGTGATACGATAAAGATTTGTGGCTTCGTTCTGTTCTTACAGATAACAGTGTCAATTACTAAGGTTAGACTTCATAATGAAAAAGTATAGTGTATGAAATAGGTTTATATAATCAGGTCACTTGGATCTCACGCCCTATCAAAAGCCAGTGAGATGTTAAGAAATAACGCAGTACCATATTGTTTTTTTTCCATATATCTGTCAATGTACAAACTATTCGATAATATTTCTTAGGCGCTCTATGCCCTTTCTCAGCTCAAACAAATGTTTTGATATAATTGTAAACTTAAACTTATAATTGTGAACTTAGAATAGTTAACAATCATCTTAAAAGTATTTTTTTTAATTTTTTAATGGAATGGAATGATTAAGCTAAGTGATCACTATTGTGATATGCTGCTTCCTGGTTTGTTTGGCTTTAGTATTATATAAATATATAATATATAATAATATAATATATAATTTATATTATACATTTATATAATATATAATTAATATTATACATTTATATAATATATTACCTAAATTTAATTTTAATAATCTCAAAAAAACTCTTTAACCCTTTAACCCTTATATGTCCTTATATTCCTCCTGCGGAGAAGGGGTTAAGATCTTCCCAAGGTAAGGCATGCCTGTCGTAAAATCCCGGTGCCACGCTAAAACTGGTAGTATAGTAGTAAGTGAGGTCTGCACTTGCGACACGCCACCGGAGGTGTAATTCCAGTACTACGGGCCCTCAGCTTCGACTGTGCTGACCGCTTGTGGTTAGATTCGTAGTGGCTGTGGTTGATACCCAAATTTACACGGGAATAATATTTTGGATGGTAGTTTGGATATTGTAAATGTTTAATATGAAACTTTTTAATCTTAAACACATCAAAAGTTTAGTAAAAACTTCAATTTTTTATATCAAATTTTCACTGCAAACTATTGCGATTAAGATGTGATGCACTTGCCTTTGCAGAAAACTTTATGTATCTGATCGCCCTCTGTGTTGTCGTTCGTTTCTGTTGGTCTTTCGTCTGTTGAAAATGGATCTAATATGGTCAAATGAATTATTTTCTTTATTTCCTTGAGTTTTGAATTTTAATTCAAATCAATTACGTCCTTTCAGTTTTTACCGGTTATTATGTCTAAAATAAACTTATTAGATAACTTTGTTGCATAATAAATATGGTATCTTATTGTTGGTAGTAAATGAATGATTATATATGAAATTTCACATTACAAATTATATAATAAAATAAATTAAGTTGCAAGTGAAATGTTTAAAATATATATACTAATAAAGGGAACCTATTGCACAATCATATAGTTAGTCTGGAAAAGGTTTCTGTGTGAAAGTGCACAGACTTACCTTTAACCTTGCACTTGCGATTCCGTCATGGACCTGACCAAACAAAAACTTAGGAAACGAAATTTCACCAGTCAATAAAAAAAATAAATAAATAAATAATGGGAAGGAAAAAAAGTGTCGAGTATCTAGTAAATTTGTGTATTGAAGTTTTGCTGATGGCAACCGAAAAATTTGTTCCTTTACAAACAAGTTTAGTATTTGACGGAGATCGTGCGAAAATATTCAGGTTTCGACAAACTTCAGTCTTCTTCATGGATTAAATGTACGCACATGTAACTTTGAAGAAATTTTTGGAATTTATGGTTGTCGAAAATAAAAGTCTCAAAAAAAAAGATATATTTATTTGTTTTTATAAAAATGCATAGGTGTGGCTGTGCGTGAAATTCATTTATTTTCACAAATCAAAATTTATTGTAGTAAATTCATTAAAAGATACTTGACAGAAGTTGGAAGTGGCAGGTATTCCAAGTTGGAGTTGGCAGATGACATATTAATTTGTAAAAATTTATATATGAATAAATTGTGAATAGAAGTCATTGTTATGTTATTTAATATTTTAATTTAAAAAAAATAAAATACGATAAAAATCTTTTAGAAAATGCGGAGATATTAAATATATACACTGTGACATATACACTTAATAAGTTTCAAATTTATTAGGTGTATATGATTATAAAATTTATATTGATAATTAATTAGCAATATTTAAAACTAAGTTGTGAATAATCCATTAACTCCTGCAGTATTTCTGGTTAAATTTAGTATTATTTATACTTTGATAAAGTCTGATGTGCTGATATGATATGTGATATAATAAGATATATGATATAATATGTAAAATAAAAACAATATTTTTATTAGATCTTATAACATATAGAAAGGTACGGTCATAAAGTTACTGGCGATTATACTTTTTAATCTTTTCAATCATTAATGACAACATGGATGTCATCCAACATAACAACATCATTTGAGGAATTACTACTGTACGTAATATAGTACTCTCCTCAGAGCACTAACATACTATAGGTTATTCACACTTCGTGCATTTCTACACGATGTAGAAGGATGGATGATATCATACAATAAAAAACGAACACTAAGGTTCCACCACCTTGGCAACGCCATTAATGACAACATCATTCGAGGAATTACTACAGCCCGTAATATAGTACTCTCCTCAGACCACTTCAGATCATAGATTATTCACCCTTTGTGCACTTCCACACGATGTAGAGGGATGGATGTTATCATAGAAAAATAAACGAACACTAAGATTGTTTGTGAGAAAATTTCTTCTTAAGTTTAAGTTTCTTCTTCTTAATTTCTTCTTTCTTCTTAAGAAATTTTCGTTCTCTTGAAAAAATAAACACTTCGTGCACTTTTAAACGATGAAGAGGGATGAACAATATCCTAGAATAAGAAAGAAAACAAAGATTGTTTGAGAGAAAATTTCTTCTTAAGAAAAATTAGGTACCTTAAGAAAATAAATAAAATACATACATAGGTTAATTACCCTTTGTGAACTTCTACACGATGTAGAGGAATGAACTATATCATAGAATAAGAAAAGAACACTAAGATTGGTTACGAGAAAATTTTCCTTATCTTCTTCTTACTTCTGGAGATTTTTGGTCTCCTGAAAAAATAAATAAAACACGACCATATCAGGTTTTTCAAGACCTTCACAACAATCACTTTCACTGGCAAAGTTATATCGATGCGACGAGAAGACAGTGCTCTAGTATTAAAAGTTTTTTAAATTATATTAAGAAAAAAAAAAGATAAAGGAGAAAACGTCAAGTTCTACGGAACAATTAACTTGAGACAACACAAACTAAAGTTGTTATATGAGACTGGAAACGTTGCTTATGAATTAGAGATACGTAGAAAATATTATCTGCCTTATACCAATATTCGACACCAGATTATTGGGGTTATTTAAATTAGTAAGTATGTAAGTCCATTCACAAAAGATTTTCATTTATTTCCATTTCGAATCATTTTTCGCAATTTATCAAATATTTATTTATTTTTAAATCATTCACTTATATTACGTCTACATATTTTTGCCTACGGTCCTTCTACTCTTGAAAAGAATCTGATATCTAGGAAGTATCTGGAGCATCTGCTGTATAACTGCCCGGCTCTCTATAGAACTCGGCAAAAATACTTGGGTGTTGTCAGTTTTACCGAACTGAAGTCCATACCTGAGGTTTCTGTTGAAATACTAAAAAAATTCGCTAATAACACGCGCATCCTAAGCGATACACACTATAGCTAAAAAAAATTTAGAGTCTGATCTAGTATCGCAATATTTAGTATTTTCAATGTATGCTTTATGTGTCATTTAAATTTCATTTGAAATAATATAATAATTGCAAACAATTATATTAACAACCCATAAACAGTTTCTACAAATTCGAAGTAAATGAAATTATATGTTTGTTTTACTTAATTTGTTATCAAGTAATTAACTGAAATTTATCAAATCATTTGAGCGATAAAGCAAATTTTCCTCACGTAATGATTTTAAAAATCACCGCACGCTCCAGAAATTGTAGAAAATGGTAGAATTACAGAAGAAAATCTCTGAAGAAAAGTCAAGCATAAATTCTAAAACTCCATGGTGCAACTGTCAAAACGTTACTGGCGTCATTTATCTGCACTGAAGTCTTATTTCACTGCATTTTGCATATATACGTAATTTCTAAAAATTCTTGAATTTAAATTCTGCATTTCAGATGGATTTCCTGCAACACATATTTACATACCTACATATATGCGCATACATACATACACATAGCATGCGTTGATTATTTTAAATTGAATACTAGCGGCAATGCTAAGGCAAACCGTTGCAAACAAAATGAAATGACAATTTATTGAGATACAAATTAGATACTTCTAGTCAGTGGAAGAGTTGGTATGTGTGTAAGCTTTAATGTTACACTGCATTTCTGGAATAATTATTCGTTTCCAAAACACAGTTAAACGCATCGCTTCGAATAATCATCATAAAATTGCACATTTCATTTGGAATTTAAAATGCCACTTCTAATGTGCCACCAACTGTGATTGGTGACAGTAACAAATTATTCTCATTTCCATTTTTGTTACCTGAGATCGTAAATTAAAACTGTAAATGATATGCTTGAGTCGGACATATTTTGGAGTCCACATTTATTTTAATCATAATTTATATGCACATATAATGTGCTTATGTTTATGATCTACGTTGTGACACACACTCTTGAAATGCTTGGAAGTTCCACAGTTGAAGTATTCCACAGATTCGCAAAAAGAGTCGTCGCCTTACATAAAGCCCAATACAAATCAAGATAGTGGTATTCGCTTTAGCTGATGTCAATAGGTACAAATAGGTCTTCGTCTTACATAAAGCCCAATACAAATCAAGATAGTGGTATTCGCTTTAGCTGATGTCAATAGGGACAAATAGGTCGTCGTCTTACATAAAACAAAACACAAATCAAGATAGTGGTATTCGCTTCAACTAGTGTCAATACGGACAAATAGGTCTATATGTGTCTACATATCTATAAAACGCCCATCCTGACTAATTTAACCTAACCTTACTTGTAATGAAAATATAAAAAAATACTCTTTGTCCCTAATCAATGTATTAATATTATATAGATAAATACCTATTTAATTTTTCATACTTCGTTAAATATTCTGTTTAATGATCATGATAAAATAGAAATGTAGGCTTCAAAAACTACTTTAATTAAATCTTTTATAATCTCTTGAGTTTTAATTTTTGCATTTTGTAACCCAGATCTTTGTTTATAGGCCTAAGAAATAGTAGATTCTATAAAAATATGTGATGAAAATAGGCAGCGGATTGCACATGTCTTACAGTCATCAGAAGCTCTCTATTACCAGTTAATACCGCATCCTTCTGATAAAATAGAAATGTAGAATGACCGACAAATGAATGGATACTAGATTTAGTTGTTTATATGCCTTCAGCAGTTCTAGAGTAATATGATCCAGCCTAAGGATTTTGTTAGATTTTCGATTTCGAATCGATTTTTCAATTAATATTTGCTTACTCTTTAATTTCATTATCAAAATAAATCTGTATTTCAATTGGTGTATAAATATTATCTCCTCAATTAACCACGATAATTCCGATGTTTCTGTTATCAGTCAGATCCTCTACGATTTCATTTATTTTGGTATCTCAAGTTTATTAAGATCTTATATAAAAAAATAAGTTATTTTATACATGGTCATTCCATTACTTTTAATTAATAATAGTTATACAATCTCTTTATTATATTAGTTCCCACAGATTGTATGAGGAGCTAAGGGTCACAATCAGATTTTTCCATTTCGTTCTATTGAATGCAACCGTCTTTACTTCTCTTCAGGTTTTTTTAGTCCTCGCAGCTTTGAGACCAAGTTGCCTGTGCTATGTACGAGCCGACTATTTTTTTCGTAGGGTTCCCTGCGTATTCCAGTCTATGGTGGTTCAGGTAATATCTTTATTGCTTTTCTCTTAATATCAGAAAAATTACCCTTAAAATCTGTATATATATTATAAATTGTAATTTTTATAAATCATTATCAACAACATTATTGAATATTTATTTCAAAATTAATATTTTATTTTAAATAATATATAATATTTAATATATAATAATATTTAATATATAATATTTAAGACATATATTATAAGTCTACTTCTACGTTTAAAATTATATACAAACATACATACATATATATATATAAATATATATATATTAATTTTTTATACGTAATAAATATGTCTTAAATATTATTTATATATATATATATATATATATATATATATATTAATAACATTGCTGTTTACTATATGTTATATATATAGTATATAGTTATCTCCTGCTTCCATAATTTAATGATTATATATATAATCTATAATCTATGCCATGAAGGACCTCCTTGAAAAATTTATTAAAAAATTTTTTGTGAATTTTTATTTATAAAAAGTATATTGTCTGTGTTCAGAGTGTTATTCTTAATAAAAATGCGAAACTCACCATACGAAACAACAGATTGGCGTACTATTTCGTTATAATTACTGAAATTGACGGTTTATTTGGATGGGTTCTTTCAATACATCTGGAAAAAATGTGAGCATGTGAGGACAGAATAAGTATAAAATATATTAATAACATTGTTGTTTACTATATATTATATATATAGTATATAGTATATACTTATTTTACTGCTTCTATAATTTAATGATTATATATAGGTGATTGATCCAAGTATATTTAAAGCTTCATCTACATATATCTATTCAAACTACGCATTTTCTCAAGTATTGTTTCTTTAATTTTTTTATCGCTATTAATATCAATGGGTACTTTACAAATCGGTGTTACTTTTATTGGATATATAAAATTTTATTTCCATAGAAATCCACTCTAGTATCTTAAATAAAAATTCCCTCTTGCTCTTGAGAAATATCTTATCTTATGAAGCAGTGCATATATAAACTGCAAGATTTTCAGAATTATTATCAGTATTAATTACGCTTTCTTACCATATAAACAAATTATTAATTAAATTGCATTTAAACAATGGGATTTCTTAAGAAAATTGGCAAGAGAATTGTAAATGGAAAATTTCTGAATATATAAAAAGATCTTGCAAATATAATTAATATATTATAATTATAATTAGCAATTATAATAATAATTATAATTAGAATATTTGTTTAATATATTTAAAATATTTATTTATTTATAAAATATGATATTTAACTCTGAACATTACTGTATTGCTTTACAGGAACGTGTCGGCCAAAATACCAGAGATGCCACAATCCAGACGATTGCAGTAGCTCAACAGGCAGCAAATGTGGTGGCAACTGTGAAAAAATGAAGGATAAAATATTGTTTAAAATTAATAATCAAGTGGATGTGTTTAACTAAAAATATTATTATTATTATATATAGAAGCACATTGTAGTAAAATAATGAATTTAATGGAAATAAAATAATATACTATATTTTTGAGCATAAATAAAACAAATGTAATTGTTCTTAATGCAAAGATATAAAATTTTTTTTTTTTTGTCAATGATTGATAGAATAATTTTAACCTTTAAGACGAATTTAGATTTTATATGGGATTGATAATTTTTTTTATATGTTCAGATTGAAAACTTATTGAGTGATATGATAAAACCTTAGATCCAACTACTACTTTTCCAACGAAGCCATGACCAGCTCTATGAAATGGAAAATATAACGAAAGTACCTAAGTGTACTACAAACATAACATTTAGATTCCACTGTTATTTAAAAAGATAGTCAATCTTTGAATAACCAAATCGTAATAAAGACAATAATGACAGAAACCTCAATTAGTAGGAAAATACTATAGAACATAAAAATTTGGAACTTGTTCTATCAATAATGAGAAGAGGAGGAGACCTCGTACTACGTGCTGTAAGTCTGTCTAGCACTGATGCATAAAGGTAAAAAATTTCTAAATGGATATCTTTTATTGGATGATTCGGTAAGATTCAGAGAGAGAGACACTCTAAGTCAATGGTGCACAATAGATATCTAGTGTCAAAGTATTAAATCCCTAACAGATTAATGATAGTAATGATTAGAAATATAAAAAAAAACGATTTCATTTTTTATTGTAAGGGATTTAAGATGGTAAAAAAAACTAATTCAATACGATCCAATTGTCTGGTTAGAAAAGGTTTTGATAATGAAAAATGTATCAAATTTACACA
Organism: Teleopsis dalmanni; assembly: GCF_002237135.1. Classification (NCBI taxonomy): domain Eukaryota; kingdom Metazoa; phylum Arthropoda; class Insecta; order Diptera; family Diopsidae; genus Teleopsis; species Teleopsis dalmanni. The sequence continues at coordinate 188,794,978 of NC_051846.1, read as the reverse complement.
AACTTTTAGTAGTGCATTTGCATAAGAGTATTACGTGGTAGCAAGATTTGTATGACCAGACACTCAAGATAAGATTTTCGATATGATGACATCATATCCAAGATTACATTAAGTGTTTAACAATATTTAACAATAAATAATGATGACTTCATTGTTTATCTTTATTTATTACTATGGTATACAAATCTTTGGGTCTATCAAAAATATTAATGTGTGATATTTTAAGTTGAAAATTTATTAAAAAAAAAAAAACAATTATTTAAATGAAATACATTTTTATAATATTATAATCAATTTTTTTAAGTATTTTAACGATAGTTTGAAACCACAGGTCCCACATTTATAGCTATGAGTACCTAATCAACAAATTGTTATAGCGGGTAAAATTATATTTCAACGTTTATTATATACATTAATGTAAAGAAATTCGTTTATGTAAAATATAATATCAATGAATACTTGTAATAATAATTTTTTTTAATATATATCTGCTAATTTTTTTTTGTCATTATACTTTGTTAATTTAGATTTTATTTATTTTATTTGTACAGCTTTATTAACCTATAACAATACATTATTTATTGATAGCAATAATTATATTTATAAGTACTGTTAACAAAACATATTTAAATATTTATTAGACATCTTCAAAAAGTCTTCTTCATAAAAAATTAAAAAAATGAAATTAATACAAAATCAGTCACAATTCAAATAAATTTAAGAGGTATTTAATCACATATATAATTACTATATATCTTTTAAACACTTTTAAAAATATTCATCAAATTTAATTACTTTTTTAAAAATGTTTACTTTTCTTAAATAATTGCTATATAGTGATATGAATAATCACTATGATATATTATGATTATATGTTTTTATTATAATAAAAAAATGTATTTTGCCTTAATATTGGAAAACTTTAAACTTTAAAAAATTCCTTTTAAATATTATTATAGTATATATGGTATTAACAGATATGAAGTCATAATTTGCAATGCAAATTTTGAACTTTGTAAATCTAGTTATAATGAACTTAATATTTGGTTCATTTATTAAACATATATACATACATTTATATATATATATATATATATATATATATATATTATATATATTATATTTATATATATTTATACATATATTTTATACTTATTTCTGTCCTCACATGCACTATTATTGTGATTATTATATGTAGTTCCACTTTTATTATAAGAACCGATCCAAATAAGCAGCCAGTTCATATAACTGCTACAAAATAGTACTCCAACCTTTTGTTTCATATGGTAAGTTCTCCATTTTTATTTAGAATTACACTCTGAACAGAGATAATATATTTTTCATAAATAAAATTTTATAAAAATTTTTAAAAGCTACACAATTTTTTTATAAATTTTTCTAAGAGGTCCTTTATGGTATAGATTTTATAAAAACAAATTCTAAAACACCACTATTTTAGTCTGAACAGTGTAATTTTTCTATATGATTATTATAAAACTTTGGTTTCGACATTTTTAATTTAAAAATTTTATTTTATTTTACGCACTCAAAATTATAAATTTAAAAAACAATAATATTTTTTTTTCGATATTAAGATAGATATTATTTCACTTGCCACTTTAAGTAACTTAATTACAGCTGTAATGGTCACGTTGCTGCCTACGGATGTCCATAAACTTATCAACTATGATTTATAATAATTTACAAACCATAAAGTAATATATATTTCCCCTTGTTGGTTTTCTTAAGATAACAAATTCACTACCTACATAATAGAATATGAGACATCCATCATCAACAACAACACTCCTCTTATAGAGTAACTTAATGACGTTTCTTATATATCGTGGGATTTTTTTAAGCCCTCATTCTGGGAAGCTTTTGAAAGCCATAATCTTTTATTGCGAATGCATCGAAACAAAAATCCCCTTTAATAAATCTCTGATGAATTTCCTTATCACTTTAAGTGTAGAAACTGTTCATATATAAGCAGCGAAGAGTTCAAGAATATTATCAGTCTAAAATAATACTTCATCAGCTTATAAACAAATTATTAAATAATTTTTATATCAACAATGAATTTTCAAAAAATATTTTTATTCGTTGCCTTCGTTGTTTTCGCTTTCAGTATGGGAGCTGAAGGCGGTTGGCTTAAAAAAATCGGCAAAAAAATTGTAAGTAAAAAAATTAATAAAATTAATAGCAGTAAAAAATTTAAAATAAATTAATATTCAATTAATTACTTATAAACAATATAGCTGAATAATATCAACTAAAATAAATATTAAATTATTTACAGGAACGAGTCGGTCAACACACAAGAGACGCCACAATCCAAACCATAGGAGTGGCTCAACAGGCAGCAAATGTAGCAGCGACTTTAAAAGGATAAAGTATATAGATGATCTTGAAGCTTATAATTAATGGAGTCACTTAGTTCTTATTTTAATATTAGAATTATTAATAACAATGCAATTATTAATTAATTAATTTAATCAATACAATAAAAAATAAAACTATGTAAATTAAAATGTATTTGTTTATATAGCTCTTGGTCAAAACGTACATAAGATATTTCCTATTTAAATTATACACCTGAACATGGAGCAGATATTTTTTAGATACGGAAGCGAAAAAATCAAATGACTTAGAGTTTCGCACATAAAGCTAACTATCATAAAAAAAAATGTTACACCGTTTAAATATATCACAAAAATAATTCAATGAGACTTGCTGGTCTTAAATTATGAATTTTTTAATAGAAGCAAAATTCCCTTTTCCCTTTCAAATAGAAGAAAATCGAACTCTCTCATAGAGATGCCCCGTAGAGATATCAGTCTTGTAGTAGGTTTACTTACAGGGCATTGTATTTTAGGTAACCATGCTAGGAGACTAAATCTCCGTTTCAACCAAATCTGCCGCAGTTGTGGTGAGGATGATGAAGCGCCTCCCACCTGCTTTTCTTCTGTCCGGCATATGCACGGCGCCGCCTTAACATTTTAATGGCTTCTTTTTTGAGGTCTTGACGAACTTCAGGACCTCCCTTTAAATGGCATCATAAGATTCTAGATAGTTCTAACCCTTGAGTTTTTAATAATACGGTAGCAGAATGGGCCTATAGGCCTAAGTAGATCCCTTAGGATCGCCAGTATAATCTAACGTAATATTAGATCAAATAATTTTAATATTTAAAAATCAAATGAAACGATAACATAAATTTGAATGTTCTGTTGTTGTTATTATTGTAGGGATAGTTCCCTAGTTGATGAGGAAACCTACTTTATTCGTTTTGTTGATAAGTAGTATAACTCCAGTAGAAGTATAGAATGGGACTTGCCATTGATGTAAGCCAGCTAACTATCAGAATGTCCTGTTCACATTCGTTGATCGTTTTTAAAATTTTAATGTTGTAGTTTAATCTTTAGCTTAACCTTGCCTAAAAGGAGACTTCTCGATGCCACCTTCCAGTGACTATTCAAATTTATTCTATAGCAGAAATTTATTCTGAATCTGGAGCTTCTATTCTTTTCTTTAATTAAGAAGAAATATAGTGCACTACTACATTACCTTAGATGGTTGTGACAAAATATTACTGCTACCTACAAGGAATTGAGACTTTTAGACTTCAGTTTTATGTGACTCTCCGATATTGAAGATTAAGAGAAAAATGCTAAGTCGACAACTTCTGTCTTCATCCGTATGAGGAATTCAGCAATTCCTTGAAATATGACACCTATAGTGCACTACTACGTTACGAGCTGAATAAGATAGATATTTTGAAGGTAATAGATAATCATATCTACAAATAAAAAGTAAAAACTTTATATTACTTGTAACTATCCAATTTTTCTTCTCCTTTCCTCTCTTCTGATATAATATTAGGAAACTCTTAACACAAACCAAATATATAATAATTTATCTCAATAAGATGAGTATGTCTCATATAGAAAAATGTCGTCTTTACCTGAAAGAAGATAACATTTTTAGACATTGAAATTTACTTTGTGCAGATGGAAGAATTTCTTAACAAAGAGCATAATTCACTTCTATAATATCATCAAAATAGAATTGGAGCTGTCTGATTTGGCGAAATAACGCCACTATCTTAAAGAGGATGATGCTTCACGAATTTATATTCTTTGTGAATGTCCGAACTTGACTGCGTGTTTGATGTCACAAAATACTGGCTCTACCTGGAAGGAAGACGACACTAGCTCTGGCACTTCTGTTAAAGTCTGATATTAGGGACTCTACAAAAAATACCAAATTAAATTCATAACAACATTACCATTTCGATAAGAGGGGTCAGTTTAATGTAAAAGTCTGTATTTAGAAGGATATGAGACTCATATACTTCATATTCAAACAGTGCTTCAATCCATCCATTTTGTGTTATATTCTTAAATATACTGAGAATCCATTATTACCAGTTTAATTCAACAATAAACTAGGGAATATCGTTTTAATTACCATGACTTTTATTAGTAGTTTTTTTCACATTCGTGGCTTGTTGCATTTTACGCTACTGAGACAAGCGTCGAGTCTAAAAAAAGTCCCAAGCGTCCCCTGGTGGTATTGCGTTGTTTTGCAGTTTCATTCAAAACATATTTCAGATATGTACTTCACACTATAAACCTCACTTGTTTCCTCAATTAGTCACTTCGCATTTATGTTGTGTTTTTTTTGGTTAAATTTTTTTTTTTTTGGCAATAAACTAAAAAATATTTACTTGAGTTTTACTTTCTTTCTTTAAATTCGAATATTATTGTATTTGAGGTTTATGGGTCAAATCTTTTACTCATTTAAATACAAAAACTGTGTTTACACCTCGCTTTCATGTCTGTTACACCCTCGCAAACCAACTGTTTTCTTTCTTAGCTATTCTTCATTTGCTAATAATTTTTTAAATGTACAGTAAATTTATTTATTTTATTTAATTTAATTTTATTTTATTTTTTTGGTTTTTTTAGTTTTTTGTTTTTTAATCCGAATAAGAATTTAAGCGAAATAAAACTGTCTTTCGACAATTTATTGTCTGCATTTTTGTAGCGAAACTCATTACAAACGTCTACATCGGTCTACACTGGTCTACTTTTGGACCAGAGCTCAAAATAATAAAGAATTTTATGAGCTAATAACGGCTTAATGAAAGCGTTCCAATAAAAATTTTTCAATTATTTATTTAATTATAATTTTGATTTTTTTATTTTTTAATATTATTAGTATTTTTTTTTCTTTTTGTTTTAATTCATTATTTGCATTAGAAATTACTTAATTTTTTTTTTTTTGGTTTCGTAGGTGTTTAACAATTCAATCAATCACTTTTTCTAAAGAAATGATCATAAAATAAAAAATGAGCTCTGAACTAGGCAGGTGGCCTCAGATAATTTTAATAGTAATTACACAAAAGGAAAGAAATACTTAAAAATCAGTGATTACCTGTATATATATATAATTCATTGTTAATTAAATGAAGAGGTACGAGTAGTTTGAAGTCACTGAGAAGATGAACGTATATATGGCCACATGACTAATACTGTTAATAGAAAAAAATGGAGGAAAAAGTGAGCCTTAGGGATATAGTAGGTTTACTTACAACTTTCTCATAGAAATCCACTAAAACAATTTGCATTATTGCTGAATAAGAAACTAGCTCTAACTAAAGCTCAATTTTCTGCTCATATCAATATGGAAAACTTTACTTTTAAATTTCATAAAAAAGAAGCTAATCCGAACTGAACAACTTTCTTCCACTTATAAACATCTTAATTTTTAAATTTCCCTTAGAGAAGAAGCTATACTAAATAAATATATTTTCCTTTTATAAAAATCCTAACTTTTAAATTTTTCATAGAAAAACAGATAATCTTGACAAGATTTTTCTTTCTCCTTTATTAGCACATTACCTCCTTCACTTCTAAATTCCCATTAGTAATCCATTAACCCGATTTGAATTATTATAGGAAATGGATCTAACCCCAATTAAAACTTGTTCTGCTATTATAATCAGACACTTATAATATAGCTATCAAGAATACAGCTTTATTTTACAAAATAACAATCCATTAACACAACTTGGATTATTATAGGACATGGATCTAACCCCAATTAAAACTCGTTCTGCTATTATAATTAGATACTTATAATACAGCTACCAGCTACTTTACGCATTACCAATAATGACCTATTAACACGATGTAGATTACTATATAAGACATAGAACTAGTCCTAACTAAATTAGTCCTACCTCATTTTGTTCTTTTAAATATAATGTTAGCTTTATTTTGAAATATCTCGCGGTAACTCTATTAACTTAGTTTGAATTATTGGATTATTATTTTGGATTATTATAAGAGGAGGAACAAGTTCTAACAAAATCTCAATTATGCTCTAACTTTATTTTCAAATAATTCGTTATAACCTATATATATTGTAATATTAAAAGAGCTACCCATTACTTAACCTCTGTTTTTCCTTTTTAAGTATCATATAGCTTAAAACTTAACTTTTTCATATTAGCCTAACCTTAACCTTTTAATTTAAGTTATACCGACGATCGCTAGTAAATCCACTCAGGCCAATTGTCCCATTATGTTGCCATATAGTGAAAAAAACTTAGGGCTTAAAACCACCTAGAATCTTTGGCAAAGCTTAGAATGCTGTTTAGTGGAAGGTATTGTAATTGATCAAGTGTTGAGTCGCCACAGTACTCGTACTGAGCAAAGACAGAGTAGATGAGAGGCATATATTAACTCTACTAACACGATGTACATTAATACAAACATATTATCGCAGAAAACTTATAATGCAAGAACTAGAAGAAGACTCCGAAATAGGTAGATAAAGACATATTAAAATAATCTTAAAAAAACAAAATTACAGACAAATACTCGTTGATGAAGATATCCGGGAATGAATATTAAAAGAATCTTATAATGTCAGGGGTATTTAAGAAAAAAGTAGTCCTTTATTTACCTCAGTATTCTCCTAATAACTGTAATAATAATCTTTCAAACAAATTATTTCAAAATTAGAACGACAGGTGTTGACATCGATACGTGAAAGTGTAGTGCCTTAATCTCTGATTAAGCCCCTATTACACTTTTATCTATAAAATGTAATCTTTTAATTTTAACTGATTGTTTATATTTATTTGTAATATGTTTTTTGAGTTATTAGTGTTTATGTAAAAAAATTCAATTCATAATTTCTTAATATCTGCATTTGTGGCTTTATGAGCAATTTTCCATGAATAAAGACATTGCGAGAACGCCTACAAGCCACTGGCACGTAGCTTTGTGGCATTTGGGAGTGTTCCATTGCTGTTGATATTTTTATTTGCGATCTACAATCTGCGATTTGCGATCTGTGGAACCACGCATTTAAGTGAATTCCAACACGGCTTGGTGTTAATTAATTCACTGGAGCTAAAAAATCTCTAAAGATGTTTATTTATTTTTTCAGAGGCCTCACAAAGAATTGTGTAATTTATTTTTACCATTTGACATGATTCAAAATTAGTAAATAAATCACGACATAATTACTTTGACTCATATACTTGCAAGGATAGCATCTTAAAGAAGAAGTGTAATGTAATTAATACTTTTCTTCATATTGCTGAAGTTATTTAAGTAATGTATTGGTTAGTCCAAGTGATTAAATTAATTTAATTTGATTAAATCGTTAATTTGATTTAATCGTTAATTACAGTTACACAGTGCATTAAAAATACAATGATTAATGGGAGTAGCTTAGTAGAAACACTTTAATAGTAGTAGTAGTTTAAGAGTACTATTTTAGTAGTACTAGTGTATTGGTAGTTTAATAGTACTAGTCTAGTAGTAACAGTTTAGTAGATATATAGTAAAATAAAACATTTGTTCTAAAAATTACTTTCATTAGAAAGGATAAAATTTACCTTCACCTATAAGATTCGAAGAGATCTTTAACAACGAATTGTTAATAGTAAAATTTAATGAAATTTTTTGATAACGTTACTTAGTGTATTTTTAATCCTAACTACAAAATAACTTGTACGTTTCAAATATAAGAACGACAGGTACCGCTAAACTCTGACGTAGCTTCTGCACTCTTTTCTAGTTTTCTATCAGTTCTTTTGTAAAATATTATTCTTCGTGAACAGACTTTCAGACAATCTTTACTCTGTCTATAATTAATAATATATAACTTCATAGAATTTTTAATGAATCCTTCAGCGGATATCAATAATCAGGGTAAGTTGAAACTTACCCACTTCTCTTCCAATTTAACTTTTATATTCTTTTTAATGATTTTATTTATGTCCCTTTCTCTTACATTAAATAAATTTGTTTTACTGATAATTACGAAATATACATTACCGCGACTTTCACCTAAATTCCTTTCTCACAAATTTCAATACTTAATCTTAAATAATCTTCATTCATAAGCCAATAATTTAAAGGTTCACTCCAAAACATAATGTTATGTCGCACATTCTCCACTCCATTCTTCGAGCCTTTAAGTGGTCTTTTTACAGTAGAAATCCGACTGTTTTGTTACGAAACATTAATTCAGATACTTTACAGAAATTCCTTTCCAATTAAATCTGTAATTTCCCAACAGATCTCCCACCTTTTACGTATAGTGAGCTATTAGATAAAAATTAGTCATCTCTAGCTTGAAAATATTTTACCAGGCATTATAATCTTCCACCTGATATACTTTCTTTCACAAATTTACACCTGATATACTTTCTTTCAATTTTCACAAATCTGCTTAATAATATTATTTATAAGACTCCTCAACTCCTGGGTCTTTGTTTGCATCAGATTAACCATATAACTACAGTAACTGCGCTTTACAATCGTGATCAAACTAATCTCTTCTTCAAGTTAACTTATGAATTAATTACTAATTATTACTAATTATTATTTGCTACTAGGTAGCAATAACAATATACCTTTGTTGACTCTCATTCGTTTATAATTTTGACTGTATATATTATTGATGTATATATTATTGTAAAAAAATTCTGAAACTTCTGATTTTTCTGTCTCTCTTTTCCTTTATAACTGGGATAGATATTGAATATATTTACATGAGAAAAATCCTTTACGTCTAGTTTTAAATCGTCAAATATATATATTTTCTTCTTATATCTACTTTTCCCCTGTTAAATATAATAGGGAATGTTAGTTCTTTAAAAAATAATTCATATAAAAACATTTAGGTCATAAAATCTATTGTACCGAGTCTAACTAAAATGGTTTAATAACATATTATAAAAAATCGAATTCTTCCAATTTTTTTATATCTCTCTTTTTCTTGTTAGCTGAAATAGGGAATATTGGGTTTTAAAAAACTAACTCAAAGTTGATATAAAAATATATTACTTTAAAAAAATCTACATATTTCACCAAAATATTTTGGAGCTTACATACCCCATTCCGTCCAAAGGCTGAAATCTGTTCATTTCACATGCCTGAATGGATTCAAGTCTTTTATTGAGGATTGCAATTCTTTTCCTTACTAAAAAGTGAAAAAATATATATAAAAATAAAACAATAAACTATTGTTAGGTTAGTTTAGGTTGGAGTGGCGGTCTTGTGTACCAAGAAACCCCACTTGAGCTCAAAATAATGGTCCGTTGTGTTAAATAAACTGTTGTAAAGTACTAAAACTCGTTGTCGTTGTATAAACAACTATATTATTAATAATAGTTCAAGTAAAAATTTATAAAACTGAATTGATATTTCATTAAATTAAAAATAAATATTTATTAAAATAATATAATAATAAATATATAGTTATCGTAAAACAACACGCAACATCATTTTGCAAATTTCTCACAGGGCTGTGCCAATCAGCTGATTTTAATACTCACAATAATCAGCTGCTTGTCATAGTCAATTCGTATGTCATTCACATGGTATGCTTTCTACCGCCTTTCGTTACTTGTTATGTTGTCGAAAGCTAGTCCACTGCTCTTAACCAAATTATTTAAGCCGAGTTTTAAGTTAAATTCTGCCACATCAGCAAACTTATTTATTAAACAAATTCAACGGACTGCTGCACATTCGCATAAACTCAAGTACGCCATGGAAAAAGTTTACTTACGAAGTTCCAACAAAACCGATGAATTGCATATAAGCTTCCACTACGAAAATGAGGAACTTCGAATCAATAAAGATTTCAATTTCGTCCGTAAAATGAATGAAAAAGTTGAAACAGCGTTAACACGTATACGCACCAAAATCGAAAATGAATTGAATAAACGTTCGAAGAAGAGTAAAAAGAAAACTCCAGCTGAAGTGCAGGAACCAGTTGCTGATGTGAATATGAGTGAGGTAAATTGCTAATAGGTTTCTATAGTAATTGAATTTCAGTAAATTTTGTATATGTAGATTTCATTGGAGTTCATATATTCTGGCACACAGAGCAAGATAACTGATGTAACGTTTGCTGAAATGCTTCAAAACACTCCTGGAGATTTGCATATGAGAGTAATAGATAAAACTTTCCAGATTGTTGTCAATCAGCCTTGGATAATTAATTTGGTGTTACCAACAACGGTACTTGCGGGATATCTAGTTTATCCAACAAAACTTGAAATTCAATTTGCTGAGAAGGAATACAGTAGGGGCGAATGGTTCAAAGCAAAAATGGTACGATATTCAAAGCTCAGAATGATGTTGAACTAGTCCAATACAGCATCAATTTATAAATAATGATCTTTTATACATACATTTATGCGTACAGTGAAATCGCTCTTATGTAGATCACTTATGGTACTAACAATCTTGCACGGTTAAGAATTATGTCCGTTTATGAGAGCAAGCGTTCAATAGAGTTTTCACTGTTTAACTTAAATAAATAACACTTACTAATTTATATATTTTAAATCAAAATACTCACATGCTGTAATTTTAGCCAGTTTCGAAAGATCTACAACGAGCCGAGTGGGAACTTTGTGGAAGTGGTCTCTATTATAAAACCAAAAATGAAGATATTGGTTTTCTTCTGAAATTTATTTTAACACCCGCCAATAGAAAAGGTGTACACGGACCACCTGTAGAAAATATAACCAAAAATCCAGTTGAAGCTGGGCCAGGTCAGTGCCAATTTGAAATGCGTCACTGTTTAACAACGGAACGTTTAGCTGGCAATGCACTGCGTGTAGTCTCATATAATTTACTGGCTGATCTTTACGCTGACAGTGACTATTCACGCACACAACTCTTTCCTTATTGTCCACCGTATGCACTTAAAATAGAATATCGTAAGCAATTGTTTCTGAAGGAAATATTAGGATATAATGCGGATATAATATGCCTACAAGAAGTCGATACGAAAATTTTCGATTTGGATTTAAAACCCATTTTGGAATTGCCTGAACATAATTATGATGGTATAATGGCAGAGAAGGGAAGCAGTGGTGAAGGTGTTGCTACATTTTATAGAAATGATAGATACGAGTTATTAAAAACGTACGACGTTAATTTAGGCGAGAATATTCGTACATTATCGATTTTTGAGAAACTTTGGCATAAAATAAGTGATAATCAAAAGTTAGTGGAAAGAATCTGTGATCGTGCGACAACACTGCAGGTTAGTAAATTCATTCCTTATGAAACTATAAATAAATAACTATTTTATATGAATCTATACCTTGAGCTAAGTAGGAAGAGAGAAATTTTTTTGTTATTTCAATCAGTACTATTATGTTGAGGCTCTATTCTACTATCTATTAACTACGAGATTTCTTCATAAACCCTCTCTATGCCTTGACTGAATTATTGTTTACCACTTCGTCAGACTAAGCAATAACTGACCTCAGATCTGCATGCCTCCCCGAGGAGCCTGCAACCATTCTGATATTCGATAGCGCGGTGTTGGTTAGCATGTCAGTACTATTGCGTCTAGAAAAATTATAGTCGGATCTTTTTCGAGAACTGAATTACTAACGCTGTGCGCTAGCAGTGATTCGTAGCAGTGACGTTATTGATATATTCATGATATGAAAACGTGCATTAATGGATTCAATGGAATGTTGCTGTAGTTGTAACCTGAAGAACTTGTAGAATGTAAAATATAATAGAACAAAAGAAGAATACGTAGGTTGTGAAGTGATACTGAGATGGGACGAAGTAAGAGGATTGTGTGGAATTTTGGAAAACTGCGAATTTTGTTTTTAAATCTTTAGAGTTATTTTATGGTAACACAAAGGGCTTATAGACTTAAGTGTATCCCTAAGTAGGACGGTATTACCTAACCTAAGCTATTATAAAAACTCTCATCTTGAGATTACTATAGCAATTTTCTGTGAATATAAGTTGTAATTTAACGTCAAATTTTTCAGACGGAACTATTATATTTAAAAGAAACTAGAATATTTCATAATGAGGTTTTTAGAACAGTAGTGACTAGAACAACAAAAAATCATTTTATATTTTAATTAATTGAATTTTTAGCTGACCATACAGCTGTTTCGAGTATTGCCAAATACACAACATCAGTGGTCTTGGAAATAATTCTTGTATTTAATTATTCGTAAATAATTTTTTGAGACTGCAAGTCCAAAATGAACAGAACTTCAGTAGCTTACTTTTATCTATAAAAATTGATTTTTTTTCACTATCTTCAGCTTACCGTATTGAAATGTAAGGAGAACGAGAAACTTTTGCTGGTAGCTAACACTCATCTGTATTTTCATCCCGACGCCGATCACATTCGTTTACTACAAATAGGTTTTTCTATGCTTTATGTGGAACATATGTACAAGCAAACATTAGCTGAATTCAATATGCAACCAGATAGCAAAAATCTCGCCATCATCTTCTGTGGTGATTTTAATAGTGTACCTGAGTGCGGCATTTATAAATTGATGACCGAAAAGTTTGTGGACAAAGACTTTATAGATTGGCGAAGTAGTAAGCATATTAATTAAATTTTTATAAACTACAAATATAAAGCAAATGTTACCTTTCAGATGAGGAGGAAGCTGTTTCAAACGTGTCATTGTCACAACCTTTCCATATGCAATCAGCTTGCGGTACGCCAGCTTATACGAATTACACACACCTTTTCGCTGCCTGCTTGGATTATATATTCTATCAATGTGATCGCTTGGAAGTGCAGCAAGTACGTCATAAATTCCTTTCATTTCTTTCAGAACATTTTATAAATCAATATTCTGTTTATTTGTTTATTCGTAGGTTGTAATGCTGCCAACGGAGGAGGAACTGAAAGCACATATTGCCATCCCGTCTGTAGTTTTCCCATCCGATCACATTGCTTTAGTAGCCGATTTGAAATTTAAATAAATCTTCAATTTAAAAACATGAATTTGCACAATATTTTCTTTTATTAAGTTATCGCAAAAAAAAAAAAAAATAAACATTCAACGTCACAAATTGGTTGAGTTAGGCTTTATACCTATTAGTTATAAATCTTCTACCACATTTTCTTCTAATTTCTTCTAGTCTATTCACAAACTATTCACTTTAATTAAATATATTTTACTTCCTGTACCACATCTGCAATGTCCTCGTACGCTTAACTTTCTTCTGTAATTGTAGTACACCGTACATAAGCGCCTCTGCAGTTGGTGGGCAACCTGGCACATAGATATCAACGGGTATTATACGATCACAGCCTCGTACGACCGAATAAGAATAATGATAGTAACCACCACCATTGGCACAACTGCCCATTGAAATTACCCAACGTGGTTCGGGCATTTGATCGTAGACTTTGCGCAAGGCAGGTGCCATTTTATTGGTGAGGGTTCCAGCTACAATAATAACATCAGCCTGACGTGGAGATGCGCGGAAAACAACGCCATATCTGTCCATATCATACCGCGGTGCAGCTATATGCATCATCTCTACAGCACAACATGCTAGACCGAAAGTCATAGGCCAAATAGAACTTTTACGACCCCAATTAAGCAAATCATCCAAACGTGCAACTGACCATTCCATTAAGTTTGGCTGTTTAGTGCCGAATGGTGAATAGCCTTTTTTCGGCAATGTAGTTCCGGGTTCTACGACAGGCATTGTCTGCTGTTCTCTTTTTAAGATTGTGTTAAGAGCCGGACCGAAAGCACCTGACCCAGCAAGGTTTCCGTATGTGCCAGTGGCCATAAGCTTAGGCGCTTTGCTTACCAGTGCGGTAGCTGAACGCAGCATTTTGCTGTAAAGAAAAAGAGTATTTTTAAACAAATATTTTTTATATTTATTGCAAGCACTGAAACGGGAAATTATTTACTATTATTAAATAAAACAATTAAATCACTATTTTTTTAATAAAAATCTCTACAAACCTTTTATATAATTTGCCTAATAGAAAATACCCACGAAGTGTCAGAGTTGTTTTGACGTTTCTTTTGTAAATATCTGTAAGTTGGTATCACTTATCAGGTGTGGTGAAGTAGTTGAATACAGTTGATTAGTGTTGAATGTTTTTTTAAATTATTTAAGACAAAACTGTTTACATAAAAATAATAACAAAAACAATAAAAATAAATTGTGTTGCTTTTCTTTTTGGTTAAATTAATTATCACTTCAGTTTAACGACGTCTTTTGCCCTCAAAGCGGCAATAACGTATCATTTGTGTTGGCATTATAAAATCATTTATGATTTTTATTACGGGCAGCATAGTCTTGAACTCATCCTCGGGCAATGATGCTTTAATAAATTCTGTGATTAAATTTTTTCTTGTCCAAATCAAACGGTCGGCAAAATCTAAACAAGTTACTATATTGAGTAAAATACTTGAAATTTTTACTAATAGATCCGTGTACTGCATAACCATTAACTTTATTTCTACATCACTTAATCCTTTTCCCAGTTCATCATTTGCATTTTTGAAGATTCGGGCCCATTCTGTGAGGATCAACTCACATTGCGCGTTATTAACCATTGTAAGTAATTAACTTAAAGATTCTATATGAACTTCCAAAACTAAAAATTTTGTTTTGACTTTTTTAATATAACTGCAGTTTTGTCAAGAAATTTATTTTTAATTTTTTAAGAATTTTGATTTTTATTTGGATTATGATTCCTACGTTTTTCTAATTTCATAAAAGCTTAATGCTTAATTTACTCGGGGACCTCAAGATTGATTTGATCAAAAAATACATAAAGGATAGAGCCCTGAAATTATTTACGAAAACTGAGGGACTTACCAAAGCCGCGTTATCGAATCTCAGAATGGTTACAGGCTCCTCGGGGAGATATGCAGATCTGAGGTCAGTTATGGCTTATGACGAAGTGGTAAACAATACTCCAATCAAGGGGTAGAGAGGGCGTTATCGAAACTCAGAATGGTTACAGGCTCCTCGGGGAGTTAATATAAAGAGACTATTGTGGGATTTTGAATAAAGAATACGGATTCTACACATAAATGTGTTATCACTTATAGTTAACATTAGTTATCTGTTCTTGCTGATATAATTAAGTAAACAATAGCCAGTCAGTTTCAAAACGTGGTCAGGATGACCTAAAAGGTGGGAAAGTGAAGAAACAACCAGCGCCCACAATATTAAAGTAATGTGCTAAATAAAAGTTAAGCAATGCCATTGAAAGAAGTATACTAAGTATAAATTTTGACAAAGTATTTGCCAATGGGGACAGATAAAATTCATTCATTCTTGATTCCATATTGACCTTACGTCTTTATGAACCTTGCAAATCTTATATGTTATTATCTCGGAAAACCTCTAATGCCTTTTTTAGCATGTATCCAAGTACCATCTCATTGGTTTCCACAATAGATGAATTAAAATTATGGCAACTTGATTCTAATTGAATTTACGTAGAATTCGCTTAAACCATCTCAGTGTTTTGAGAACTTCTAACCAGAAATGTCATATGTGATTTCCATTTATGAAGTTCAGTAAAACCCAGCTGGATTTAAGCTATACTTATAAGAAAAAGTAAGCTAGTAATCAAGAGATTTGCAGCGCTGCAATTCTCAATTATAGTTCAGAACAGGTTATAAACTTCCATTACTGTATTAAAGTTGTCCGTAAGCATAAAGATATGATATTTTGTATTACATATATATGAGTGCCGAACGTGGGATTGAATGGGTAAATAAATTGTCTATACTTGTATAAATTGAATGTTAATAAACTGAAGTGGATGATGTGGAAGTTTATTTGGTGTTGTTGTAGCGCAAGAACACCTATTAAGCGGAAACCAAGAATGTACCGTATATATGGACAAGGTAGTCAACGGAATAATGAGAACATTGGACGGCCTGTACGGTTCGATTTCTTTGGGAATATATAACTTTCAGGGATCTACTGTTCACTGGATATGCAGTTTGTTTCACCTTCGTTGCGATTAGTGTTACTTTGAGCCACATTTTATCATTGACCAAAGACAATTTCTGGATATATATACTTAGCCGATACTGTAGCGATATAAAATGAGAAATTTGCTTCTGTTCATTAGATTAATCTATTCATTAGATTAATAAACGGGATATCAGCTCCCAACGGAGAGGAAGACTGCGACCATGGTTGATCTTTTGTGCTGCAGCAGACCCTAACCGAATATAACACATTCCGCCTTCCGAATGAAAGCCAGAATGTCGGTCGTTGAGAACCTCCTTATGTCAGAAGGGGAGAGTAGTTCTCGAAACAGTGACCTACTTCTGGCCCAGGTCAAGGCTGGGCAGTCACAGAGAATGTGACTGAAGTCTTGTCTGTTTTCAAGCAGAGTCGGCAATCTATTTCTTCGGACATACTCATTTTGTTAAGGTGATAGCACAGTTCATGGTGACCCGTTAAATATTCCACCAACAATCTCAACTATATCTTACTATAACTGTAGGTATGAACCAGCTTTTTAGCCTAACGGTTACCTGGAACGTTACGCCAGTAGCGACTTCTTTTGGCTGAAAACCATTTATAAAACAGAGACGTAGTTGTTGACCAACTTAATTCACAATATGACTCTAATCCACAAAATTGAATCGCAGATCCTAATCTCGCAGACTCATTACCATTGTTTCCTGTGTGACTAGGCACCGGGCAAAGCATCACTTTGTTTTTGCTTGCCAGCTGCTTCAGCGTGTCATAGCAGTATAACAGAAGCTTTGAGGAAAACTTCCAGGAAGATAATGCTTTGATTGCTGTTTGACTATCTGAGTAAATACAGATACGGGCGCCTTTCAATCTATTGTTAATGGTGTGAACCTCCGCTTGGAAGGCAGTAAACCATATACCCAGCGCGTGCGGGATTCTAATGTTAGGACCAAATATCCCTGTATCAACGCCTTCTTTGATTTTTGAACCATCGGTGTACCATGTAGTTTACATAGAATAGATTAAATTATTTGAAGTTCGAATTTCGTTTTTAACCTTCAATTTTCGAGTGTAAAGTAAAGCAACATAATTTTAAATCGAAGAAAAGTGCTTAAAATCTTCCTAAGACTCATAACATATATGTTTTGAGATACCATTATCATATACCTTAAATTGTTGATATTTACAATAACATTGTTTATATAAAAATGTATTTCTTTTAGTTATATTTTTTATTTATTACAATACTATAACCAAAATCCGAATAAAAACAAAGGTACATTTAAATTTAGAAACTATATAAACTATATCGAAATAAATTTAACTAAACTGAGTGTTACAAGCAACGTTTCAATATATTAGTAAGGATATAGCCATATTGCTAGTTAAGTCTTGAAAGTTGTGAACTAATTTATATAACAATTACTTTTTTGTTATCTCTTACGATAATCAAAATTAGAAAACAGAAACTAAATATTGGTATGTATTTAAATTAAACTAATCCAAGGACTTAACAATACGCTGCCAAGCAATCGCTATACCTCCATCTCTCTCCTGACTCAAAATCCTTAAACAAATTTAACAATTTTTTTTTTCGATATTTTAAAATTTTAGTCTCGTGTATAGTAGTTATATAACAGTTTACAATCAGTACAATATTCAATATGTAGTTTAGTTTTTTATAGATACAAAATTCTGTATGATAAATGAAAATTTTGGCTTACATCTTTCATTCTTCAACAACAGAAAAGAAATTAATGCTATTAACAATTAAATTTATTGCAAGGACCATAAATTTTTTATTGGTTTATATATAAGCCAATAAACTTAACCTACACTGTTGTTTAAATTTAAATTTTATTTCTGCAATTATAACTTTTTTATATTGTGTAAAGTGTAGAAAAACCTAGACAAAACTAAATTCTATAATAAAAATAAGTTGGGGTTCCTTTAATTGAACGTTTGCTATATTGCATCTATTCATTAGCGGGATCGACTGCACGTTTTCGAAGACCCTCATCAGACGCATTAGCGGCGGCGGCGGCAGCATCATCATTTGGTTTAGCATCACTAGCTGGCTCCTCTTCTTCATCATCGTAGTTGGTAGGTTGCTCACCTTTACGCAATAGCTTACCAACATAGATGTACTTTTCTATAATTGAAGAGGTAAATAAATTATTTAGAAAATCAATTAAAAATCATATATTATTTTATTTACCATCGAATTGTAATTCCCACTCCTTCACGGATTCCATTTCCATAGCACTCAAATCGCTAAGATCATCGTACTCATCCTTATCATTGGGAGTGACACTAAATGTAGCCAAGTTGCGCGAAGCATCGCGTCCAGCAAATGGTGCATAAGGTCCACCTGATAAAATATATTTATTTTATTTATTTAAATAAATAAAATATAAACAAAACAAATATGCACATATAAACTACAGTAGAGACAGGGAGAGAGATAGAGAGGCATATCAGTTTCTGTAGCCACATTTTGTGATATATGTTGAAATCTGAAATCTGTTAGTTGGTTTCTGTTGTTAAGTAAATATATACAGAGGCAAAAGAAGAAAAAAAAACAAATAAATAAATTGATAAGAGTTCCACTTCGTCAGTTTTGCATGAGTTGACATTTAATTTCATGTATAAACAGAAATGCGCTTCCAAACATTCTGTAGGTAAAGACACTCGATATTTAATGTTACTGATAAAGTCAAGGAATGACATGTGAAATTTTCAGAGACTCATTCACTGTGCGTATCAACGAAAGTGTAAACACACTTTTCTAATATGGAATTCGAAAGAAACTCAAATATTTATGAAATACAATGATGACTGACGATATCAAATGCAAATATGTAAGTGAAAGGAAATGGAGGAAGTACGCGAACCGTTCTTGAATCTTCAATTGATCGCATATGAAAATTTTTGATTAAATTTGGTTTAACATTGAACTTACATTGACAACTAATCCATAATTTATGTTTGGCATTTTGAAATGCAAAACAAATATATGAAACGAATAGAATAGAATAGAATAAATAGAATATTTTATAAGACACAAAATCATAGAAATTTCGTCCATCAGAAATTTACAGCAAACAGAGTTTATAGTGTCATTGAGACAAAATAGGTAGAAAGCACTTCTAACCTACCATGTAAGAGGATGTAGTAGAAAAAGTATTAGTACTTCGTTTATGTGAGTGAACGACACATGTAAGGTACTTTAAAAGCGGATGAGGGGGAACAAATGGTTAACAGAATTAGTAGTACTTCATTTCTAGAAAGCACGTCTAATCTTCCAAGGGATAGGATGTGTGAGAACAAGTGCTTATCAGAAGTATTAGTACTTAACTTCTATGACAGGAAGGCACGTCTAACTTACCATGGGATAGGATGTGTAAGAACAAGCTCTCCTCAGAAGTATTAATACTTAATTTGTATGAATAAAAGGCTCATCTAACATACTATGTGATAAAATATATAGGAACAAGTGGTTAGCAGAAGTATTAGAACTTAATTCGTATGAGTGCAAAGTAGTTAAATACCACCAGTATCATTTTGATAAGGAGCTTACTTCTTAAAAAAGAGATTTGTTGGACAATTTAAGGGCTTTAAAATATTAGAACATTAAAATTTTAAAATGCTCGACTATATTAAGATTAGAAATTAGGTATTTCGCTTGATTGTTTGGTTTTAGTGACGGCAGAGTTTCCTCCTCTGTCTACGTAGCGTATAACCTCACTTTGATACCACAAACCAGGTTATGAAAATCTCTGTTTTAAATCAACCTGAACGGTTTATAAAGGAGATTACATTCTGATTATCTATTTCTGAGATGCTCGTCAACTTCAGAAGTTCATAACTTGTACAGTGAAAAGTCTAAGACCTGTCAAGTCTGGGTATTTTAACAAAAAGTGTTCAGTTGCTTTTTTTTTTCTTCTTGGAGTATGTGATAGTTAAACTCAACATTAAATACTCAAACGCATACTCAAACATTAAAAACGCTTGAAGCTTCGTACAATAACATTTAAGGAACTATTTGCAATTCATTTATGTGCCACTTTTATCGGTATCCTGCGTGGTTCACAAGGCAATAGCAATAACAACATAAAGGAAAATTACTAAATTTAACTGATAAGTCAAATAATTGATTAGTAAAACTAATTGGTTGTCGAGATTGAAGAGTGGCTCCGGGACGAAGACTCGGCTATGAGTGGAACAAACGTATTTAATGTGTCGTATAGTTATTCGAATGCAATATTTACTAATGTAAGGAATATTCGCACGTCAGTTTCAGGAAGTTTTTACTTTCTATAACAACAAATCTATCTCTAAGTAATAATGAAGATAATGCTGAGAAAATTATAAATCCAAAATATAAATTTCTAATCAAGTGATTTTGGGGTTGAACAATATACTTGTTACAGATATTGCCTAATATTTGCTATCTGTGGTCTTTGGGAATATTTAATAATAACTTTGTCCTTTTATAACTTTTAGATTGTATTACTTCGTTATATCATTTTGAATGTCAAATATTGTCAGTAGATTGAATACGGGTAGTCATACGATGTCATATTCGCACTCTTGTCATTTAATAAAAACGCATTTGACACACTAGGCAATTATAATTGTCATTTAAAATGATATAGTGAAAACAAGGCATATCAGCTATACTTTGATTCTTCCAAATTTGCAACATGGAATCAAGTTGTAGACACACTAGGCAAAGTTACAAAAAGAGGTGCTTATACAGAGTTAGTAAAAAGCATTATGGAAAATCTCTTTTAATATACAGTCAAATTTCCATAACTCTAACTTCTTGAATTGTCTATAACGTGTTGTTCTGCAATTTTCTATAACTCGAACTAAATAGAGTGCAACAGGGCAAATCCCATATAATTCCAAAAAAATTCTTTAACTTGGAAGTCTCCATAAATCTAACCTTTTCTTTGCAAAATGTTACTTTGAGTTATGGACTGTATATTTGAAACTGTATTTGAAAGCTATTTTTTGGTTTTTGTTTTTATTTGTTGATTAGTTAATATTGATATAAATAAAAAGCATTGTTTAGAAGTTTGTTTTCAAACAAAAACATGTGACTAAAAATTCAAGGCGTCAAGCCTTTTGACTGCAGTCAAAATATTCAATTTTTGCTTTAAATTAAAAAAGCAATTTAATAAAAAATTATTTAATAAATATTTGTGCGATTTTATTGCGTTCATTACATTTCCATTTAAGAAAAGTAATTACTTTTCAATTGAAATTAAAGTAACTACGACGAAGTGAAACTTTTGGAACGGCGGCGGCGTTTGTTTACGCCTTCCGGACAAGACCGTTGAGTGCGTTTTCAGTACATTGAAATCTTTTTCGTTGCTCTCTTTTGAAAATTTTCTACAATTTTTTATAACAGAACAATCAATAAATTTTATTGCAATTAAGCTAAAAATAATTTATACATAAAACAAAAAATGAAATTAATATATGCAAACTCTACGCTGTACTCTATGGACAAAAGCGCTACACTCACCAGCCGAGCAGAGCCGTGTGAGTAGCAGAAAAAGTGGATATGTTTTAGAAAAACTCTGCTCACTTGCTAAGGTTGTGAGGTTGTGGGGTGGACAAACGCGGGTAGCAGGGCAATAGAATAACATTTAATTATCACCTGATGATAACATTATTTGCCGCATATAAACAGCAGCAAGTGTTTATGTGAGGTTGGTTTGAATGGCAAGCGGAGCGGGGAGGCTTGTCGGCAAAATGTGAACGATATAAAAACTTAATGGAGCAGCGAAAAAAATTAATAAACGTAAGTTTGAAAAAACTCACGTAATTAAGAAAGCAAAGTACATGCATTTAATCTGGCTTGAGTGTTTGTAATATTTTTCTGCTTTTCATTTACAAGGCCAAAAGACAAAAGAAAATTCCTTAAATAAATTGCCATATGTTTATTGTAACCAAACCCAAAGATCCACTACCTACTCGAAAATGTAT
Source organism: Teleopsis dalmanni (assembly GCF_002237135.1). Lineage (NCBI taxonomy): Eukaryota > Metazoa > Arthropoda > Insecta > Diptera > Diopsidae > Teleopsis > Teleopsis dalmanni. The sequence continues at coordinate 188,772,680 of NC_051846.1, read as the reverse complement.
CTTAAAAATATAATATACAATGGACACACACACACACATATCCCTACGCACGTTTATTGACTGTTTTTGTTTGTGTACTCACCTGGCCCATAGAATTGTTTTCCTTTCGTGACGTCATACACTTTGCCATTGACTGCAAGCAGCACACGTCCATCTGGTTGGGAGCCATCGAACTGTCGCAATTCTTGTATAGTAAAATCGCGCCGCAACTTGGGTAGTTCAACCTGTGCTGGTCTCTGCGCGACAGCATTGGGAACTTCGATGCGGTCCTTGATGATTTTGTAGATCAAGAATGCAATGATTAAAACTAAACCCAAGTTCATGGGGCTGTAGATAATTTCGTTAACGATTGACATAAAGCCGGACGCCTCTGGTTTCGCATCTTCCATATTGTCTTATTTATCTTATAGAATTCGAACGTGCACAGGAATTTCGTTTTAAAATATATTTCACTAATAAATAATGCAATTGCCAATAGAAAATTTCGTACTTTGAACTCAACACTGTTTTATTTCAAAAAAAAAAAATTTCTGTATTAATTTATGACAAGAAATTTTATATAAAAAAAAACTAAAATGAAATTTATTCGAACAAATCTTTCCCGATATATAAATTTATTCTTCCTGCCGGTACAAACACTTGCAATGATATGAAAACTTTCGATACTTAAGCAGTTTTTTTAGAAATGCGTCGCCTACTTTATGAATTTAAATCCAAAAGCAAAATGAAGAAATATGACATGAGAGAAAATTATCTATGACGATAATGGCTTACTGGGTTGCCATGTAAAAAATAATATTTAATTATTGAAGTATATGAAATGGTAGTATTATTGTATTATTCAAGTATACTCTTGACGTCTTGTTTGGATATTAAAAAAATGTTAAATGTAAAGCAATATATTTTAATTATTGAAACTGCTTACAAAATGCAAATATGCAGAATTATTATTAATATAAATAAATCTAAAATACGGAAATTAGTGACTATCAGACTTTGATGACATATATGTAAGCGTATTCTGCGTTTATACACGATCCACACTAGAGTTTTGTTTGTAATTTTAGGTGTCACAAATATTTATTTTGCACTGAAAGCAACAATAATTGACAGCTAAAATTACAAATATAACGCTCGTGTGAAGACATCTCGTTTGAAAAAATCTCATATATACAATTGTGTAGCAATATTACAAATAAATTTCATAAATTAAAGCAAAATAAAACTAAATACCGCTGCAACGTTTAAAAAGCACTTTAAAAAAATAAAATTGGAACACTTTTTAAATATCGCATTTTAAGCAAAATCAGTTTCACGCATCTAATTAAACTTTTATATAAAGTTTTCATTTTAATAAATTTGTTATATTGCAATAAATGCATATATTGCGAAAATTGTTGTTTATTATAATAAATGTATTTTATCCTATTAATGATATTTAATGTACCCTGCACTTTAATTAAAGCAAAACAATTATTAATGATATATGAAATTGTTTTTTTTTTGAAATTACTCACATTTATGAAACAAAATTCATGATGCTAAAATTACACGTGCATTTAAATATTTGTTAACACATACTTTCCAATACAACTCTGTACAATGACATTTCTTTATTGATCATAAATTGTTTTTTCTAACGAAAGACCGCATGAAAACAGAACAAGTAAAACTGAGGCCAAGGTTTACACACTTTGATGTTATAAAAAATTAAAACATCTGTAATTAACGTTCTTTAACAACAAACATTTTAACAATTGCAAGGCCCTTTTGCTTATTAACCTAATTTATTTTATTACTGGACATTATTATTTTGTATGTAGCTCAAATGAATATATCACAAGAATACAAACAAAGATAGTATTTATATATACATATATGACTAAATATGATAAATATTTGTGTTGGTTCCAGTTTTATTATAAATATATTATGTAAATGTAAACAGTTTCCATTTTATTATAATAATTATATTCTCTACAATTAAATTTGTAATTACATGTATATAAGTTAATTTTAATTAATATAGATAAGAATAATTTTAATATAAGTGCAAGTATTTAATTTAGTAACCCATAGAAAAATGTCTTATATAAAGTATATTAAAATACAATTATATGATTATCTCAATTTATGCAAAAAATAGTGTAGTATAGTGTGTATAATTAAATGTAGGTAAATCAATATAGAATACATTCTTATAATAGTATATGATTAAATTTTGTACGCACATGTTACTCTACTTCTCAAGTTGAAGATGGATGTGTAACTAGCAGATAACATGACTCAATGCAAAATGCAGTTGATATTAAAAGTCGGATGATTTATTTACATATTAAATATCGGCAAAAAAAAATTAATATTGAATATGTAGTTAAGTCAATGATTTATCTTTAAAACTGCTATATACAAAGTTTCTTTCAAAAAATATATAGTTTAAATTAGCAAAAAAACTAAGTAAGATTTTTTTTAGTGATGTTGCATACTGTCTCCTATAGTATGTTTCTAATAAGCCAGCGAAGAGTCCATTACTGATTTTATGAGATAACTCCCTTAGTAAGTAGTTGCGGTAAAAGATAATTTATATGTAAGCAATCAAAAATGCAGATATTAATTTTGCTTAATAAATCCCTTTAATTTCTTAATTTTTTATCAAAAGTTAGTTTATACTATCGTAACTAACTCAAATTTGGGGATATCTTTACAAGCCTCATTAGGTTATCACTTTTATCATACAACATCCTTATATGATCCGAAATAATCGCGTATTTAGTTTTTAAGTACATTAACTTAGTAAATTCTGTGGTCAAAAAATTTCAATGTGCAAATTTTGGTTGCAAGTTTTGATAAAAAGAAACAAAAATTATTGCAGACTCATTTGAAATAAACTGAAATCTGAATATGATATCGTCTAAATGACTAATTTCTATTACGTATGCACACAAATTTTTGATTGTAAACTTGTAATGAATTAAATTGTATAGTGTCATAACCTTAATATTATTTTTTTATTATATAATTTAATATAATACTATATTATATTATTAATAGTAATAATATCATAGGTCTGTTCCACGAGCAACACGTATTAAAACTCAAATAAAACACAAGTATAGTACAAACTGAGAGCGTAACACAAATAAAGTACCAAATTTTGCTCTTTAACAGCTTTGTGAAAAATCTGATGAGAACACCAATACCGCATAAATAAAAAATATAAAAATTTGAATTCAAACCAAAACAGCTGATTCACACATCACACAAATTTTACTTAAAATAATAGGTCTGTTCCACGAGCTACACATAGTAAACCATGAGTAAAACAGAAGTAAAGTATAAACTCAGAGCGTAACACAAATAAAGTGCCAGATTATGCTCTTTACACAAATTTTCATGGAACAGCTTTGTGTAAAGTCTGGTGAAAACAGCTGTTTTTTGAAAAACAAAACAGTAGAAATAGAAATTGAAAAATAACAGACAAACACATTTTGAAAACCAAAGAAACAAAACAACAAGCGAAATATTTTTAAATACTATTTAAAATTAATTTATTTAAAGTTAAATTTTGTTTTAATAAAGTGAGTTAGGGTGCTGTTATATAAATTTATTATAAAAAATTATACAGCTGTCTAAAACGTTGTTTTAATATACCAAATGCATTTTCTATTAGTATTCGACCTGACCCCAATTTTCTATTGAAATTCTTTTGTGCACGAGTAAGACGCCCGTTGTCTTTATATGGCGTAATGATGTGTTGTGTACAGGAGTATGCGGAATCAGCCAGTAGATAGTATTCTGTAAACGTAAGAGGTTTTAATAAATCTCATTTCTTTTTCCAAAGAACTTACCTCCACACTTCGATGGTAGTCGCATATAGGAGAGTTTTGTAAGACCCAACTGTCATGACAGGAGCCTGGATGTCCGACAAATATGCTAATAAATTTTCTGTTTTCATCATGGCTTGCAAGCATAATGAAATATTTCCTTTTCTGCCAATGTAGTCGTCCTTACGATCTCCAGGAGAATAGTTATACGAGTGCCATCTAGGCAACCTGCAAAGTAACATGTATTAATATATATGCAGCGTTAATATGCACATAAATCCTTACCTATAACTTATGGAAAATTGCATAAGCTTCGGAAAAATGTACTTGCTTCTTTCTTTTTTGATGTGCTAGGCCATGCAATTATATCCGGACACATGTTGCTAAAGAAAGTTATCATCCTTCTTATAACTCGGTTTACTGACGATAAAGAGAGATTAAAGCGATCTGATAAATCTCTAAAACAACATGCTTCGTGACCAGCAAACCATAAAAAAACAGCAACGTGAGCTTCTGAAGAAATGTTCAGCTCACTTACTCGCAGTGCAATAAAGTCGGTACTATTTTGAAATTTTATAGCCAAAGAATTAAAAAGGCTCAGCGAAATGCGGAAATGAGTTTTGAATTCCTTGTCGTCATATTTGCAAACAACATCTTGTATATAATTTTTTATACACACACGTTTTCTTTTTTTTTTATGTAATATCGAATACACCAATTCTACATTATCGTCAGAGTCACTATCTCAAAGTGTATTAACTACGTTTTATTCTGGTTGTGTTGTGTTACTTAAATCACTTAATAAAATATTTATTATGTTTTTATCCATTTCAATATTTATTTATTACAGTTGTTACAATTAAAAATGCAGAATTTTTTTATATTCACAAATGCCGCGCAAACAAACAATACAAAAATTTGAATTCAAACCATAACAGCTGATTTACACATAAACACAAATTTTACTTCATATAAAATGCATGAGTAAAGTCTGTGTAACATTTTCAAATTTCGACAGGGATGTTACGCTCTCTCAGATGCTCTCATTTACTCACAAATTTGTTCGTGGAACGCACTTGTGTATACACAGTGTTACTCAAAGTTACTATGTGTAGCTCGTGGAACAGACCTAATATGTAGGAGTAAAGTCTGTGTAGCATTATCAAATTTCGACAGGGGTGTCGAAATTCTTTCTCAGATATTCTCATATATTCGAAGATTTGCTGGTGGAACGTACTTGTGAATACACAGTGTTACTTAAAGTTACTACGCGTAGCACGGGGAACAGACCTCATATATTCTACCGATACTGATTGCTATCATTTTAATTGGTGAATAAATAATTCAAACTTATTGGTAACGAAATTACAGGTAACGAATACACACTTATTATACTCTTTATAATATTATTGACTATAATAACTTCTAATTAAGTTATATTTATTTAATAGTTGTGCAAATTAGTTTATTAATTATTTATATCCCTACTTAGTCACTTTTATTATTGCCGCGAGTAACTATTTGACATTCAAGCAATTTTTCAATAATAAATTCGTTTACTTTATGTTAAATAAATATAAACACAAATATTTAATGTTCAATACTATTAAATTGCATGTAGGTTTATTTACCTTTAGCGCTGTGTCTTGCTACTTACAAAAATAATTTGCATACTTCAATTTTTGGAAAATTTTTAACAGTGTATTTTGAGCGCCAAACAAGTGACAGTTGAGCGGAATCGTTGGCGACTTGCGGGTGTTGTGTGTTTCGTACGTTGAGCGGCGATAAATTGAAATTTGTGTTTTAAAATATAGTATAAGTTATAGGACCAAAATTTTTTTTAAACTAAAAATAGAAAATATTATAATTGCTGTCAAAATTATTTAAAAAATATTAATATAATTCAATGTGAACTTTGTGCAGTTTAAAACAGTAATAAAGCAATAAATACCAACAACGTGTGGTGAAAATGAACAGTTAGATTTCCAAATTCCAACAACAAAAAGTTGCAATTAAATTTAATTTGCATACATTTTTTTTAAATATGTAAATTGAACGTTTTAATTATGATTGTGTTATTCGTATTGTAAATTTTATAGTTGTTATGAATTTTATATAAAAAACTCAATAAAAAAAATAAAATTGTGGTGAGCACTGATTATGAAATAATATGAAATAAATATGCCATATTTAAACTTTTCATTTAATTGAAATCAAATATAATAGTTTTGTAAGTATTTATCTTTCTTTTCGAATCATTGTATAATATAATAATTTTCAATATAATTAAAAAGGACTAAATTAATAAGTGCGGCTTCAAAATTGTGCTGCTTCAAGTTTTCGGCTGCATCTTCTCAATTCACTTCTCTGTGCTGTTGTGGGGGATGATATCTATAATGGCATCACACAATGAATTGTCCTACGATTGGGCAACGCTTTTTCAACAACAAAATTATGATCTTTGGTCAAAAGCAGGTAAGTTCAACTCAAATTTTTGTTATAATTATTTGTTTTACGTTTTTTTTTTTTGATTTATTTAATAATGTATATAAATTATAAATTATTGCCAATATTTTCAAAAACATGTCGTGCCTTTTCTGTAGAATGTGGTTAATTACTTCAGCTGCTGTATTTAGAATTCGCGATCTTTTTGGATTGGTCATGCCGAAACCAGTTCTTGAGCTCGTAGGTGACACATGAGTTGGATAAACAAAAAAGTCAATCGACAATGAATAATTATAAAATTACAAAAAATGCATAAAATATTTAAAATTGTTTTAGTTTTACTTACGTGGTTGCAACGGGGTCTTTAAAATAATATCGCTCTTGAATACCAATTGGCGTCATATCCATACCATAACACGGTTAACTTTTGAAATATGAACTAGATACATTGAATTTTAAAATATTTCAGAGAAATTAGAAAAATATTTTATATAAATATTTTAGATAAAACTTTTGATCGCATATACTCTTCTTTGCTATTTAGTCATGCCAACACTCGAACGGTATTAACCCTTGTCGGACTGGGAAACTTTAAAACGTTAAAAGGCGACAGAGGTACAATTTTGACTTCAAAGATAAAGTATGAAAAATCTTCCCCTATCCAACTTTTTTTATTATAAATAAATAAAAATGGTTTGTTTTTTTAATCCTAATTTGTATATACACCTGCTTGGAAGTTAAAAAAACGTTAGGTATCTCCTGAATTTTAAGGCCACTGCAGTATAGGCACAACAAGTTATGGCAATTGAAAAGTGCAAAATTTACAATCGTAACTATCCCGTCCGGTTAGGGTTAAGAGTATTTAACACTTTAAAATAAGATGGTTCCAGTTACGCAGGGCCATCTATCTGTTTGCAAAAAATATTACAACGTCAACTTCTAAGGTAAGTGCATCGTATTTGATGTACAGACATCTCGTTACTTATATCAGGTTGTGTATCAATCGTTTTTTCATTTCTTTATTAAAAATATTTTATTTTGAAGTTATAGCATTAAAATTTGGTAGGTATGATTTTCTATTTATGTTCTCAATCTACACAAAAGATGGGTTTACCTTGTCCTTACTTTCGGCTACCTTCAGGTCTCCTAAAGTTTCTGCTAATATTAAAATTTTTGTAAACATATAGTTCTTTGTTTAAATTGTAGCTTCAGCTCACTCCCCCTGAGGGGTTTGAAAGGAAAATGGTTTGAATATTCTCGAAGTGAGGTAAAAGCGATGAAAATCCAGTAAAATCCAGTCCAGGTAGTGAGTGAGTTTTCATTTCTATCATCCGACCGGAGGTGTTTATCTGGTACCATAGTGCTTAGTACCCGCAGTTTCGGCTGTTCTGACCAATTGAGGTTGGCTCCTTCAAGGGAATGTTGTGGCGGTTGTAGCTAAAACCCAAGCTTACGCGAGTAGAATGATTGTAGCGAAGTTGCATTTTCACAACGGGTGCTGTGACTCAAAGATCAGCAGAGGTGTTAGGTGGCTTCGCTTCTTACCAAGGGGGTATTTATGTTCAGATACTCGTACATAACTTAAACTGGTACCGGTGAAAATGACTTAGAATTCCAATGGGGCGTTTATCGACGTAGTATCTTCATACTTATAGAAATTTTTTCGCATATTTTTAAATTGATTTTCTATGGATTTTGTATGAAAAGTGGCACATATTACTGCATATTTGTTAAGTACAATAGTCTAAACATATTATTGAACTTATCTTAATAGCTTATTAAATTCAGTTTTTATTTAAAATGCCTATTTACATTTAACTTAATAAAACGTTTTTGTTTATAGTCTAATACAGCACATTTAAGGTAAGAGAATTGATTTTGTAAAGAATTAATTTATATCGAAGATTTCGAAAACTAAAACATCATTGTGGAAAAAAGAGTTATATTATATCAGTGCTAATACCTTCTTGCTTGAAATCGTATTAGGTCTCTCGTGCTATGTGATTAGAGTGCTAATACCTTGAGTGCTGATACCCTCTTGCTTAAAATCGTATTAGGTCTTTCGTGCTATGTGATTAGAGTGCTAATACCTTGAGTGCTGATACCTTCTTGTTTGAAATCGTATTAGTCCTCTCGTGCTATGTGATTAGAGTGTTTCAAATAATATAGATATTGGATACTTGAGTATATTGAGTTTATTATTTTTGAGTAATACGTTTTAGTTATATATTACATACATTTCTAATTATATATATGCTTTTGTATTATTAATTTAATACCAATTAGCATTCATTGACATCCCAGTAGAAAACGGATCGATCCGTCATCGAAGACGTCTTCAAGACATGGATACATACATGAAGACCGATCGATCCAAATGTATGACGGTCTTCGAAGACACTTTCATACAAATTAGCCAAATGTCTTCAATGAATTTTTGCGTACATGTCTCGAAGACCGTCTCGAAGACCATGTCTTGCATAACGGACGCATTCGACAGAAAGTTGTGCGCTCTTAGTGCAGTACTCATATAATTTTTTCACCCTTTTTTTATTTCTACTCTTTTATTGCGCTCTTTAAATTTTAAATGAATTTCAATTTTCTCTTTAAATAAGTAGAAAGAAATTGTTGTATTTTGTACTTTTATTTATTTTATATAATAATTTCTTAAATTACATTCAAAATTAAAAGTTTTAAAAATAAATTATAAATTTTATTATAAATTTTATTAAGATATTAATAATAAACTAGTAAAAACTAGTAAACATAATTAAAATTAATTTAAATAATTAACTTAATATAACTTAGCATATCTAAAATTAACTAACACTAATATAAAATAATTTATAGCATTTCGCTATCATCTATTGTTGAAGTTTTATATGTTTTCAAAAGCGTTGAAGAGGATTTTGGTACAATTAAACCTTCTGATCTTAAGAGTTCTAAAATATCATTACCACAACGCCTGTTAATCCTGTGTTTTTTAAATATAACAGCTAATTTTTCACAAGTGTTTTCAGTTTTTTTATTTTCAACATCCTTTGTTTCGTTTCTAAAACAACTTTCACTGGAATTATTGTCTTCAATATTAATATCAATATATTTTCCAGGAACTAAGTCACTATTTAATTTGTTTTGATTTAATTTCTTTTTTTTTAATATTTCGTAGTTTAATGATTTTGTTTCTTTATTTATTTTGATTTTTTTAATATTTATTTCACAAATGTTTATTCACTACACTTCAAAATTATTGCGTCACTTCATTTATAAAACATAGCGTCATCTGAGGCAAAATTCAAATACGTTGCTATGAACACTAAAAATGAGAGAGAAAGCAAAGAAAGAGTATTTACATTCATGTTTTGAGCAATTGTTTTGCAAATTTGCTTGAAAATGCGGACGCGGTATCAAAGACCGTCTTGAAGACAATGTCTTCGAAGACCACTTTTTCTACTGGGATGCCATAAAATTGTCTCAGTGTAACGTTTTTCTAGTAAATAGAAAAAATAATAATAATTTAAATATACATAAATATACTTAGTGAAAACAAGTTGTTTATAAAATAAAATTGTATTTTAAACATTTTTCTAAACTAAATGATTTAAATAAATAATATATAGGTACACCATTAATAATGATCATTAGGAAATAATCATGAAATCAATACTAAACACTTAAGTATTGAATATTTAGTGGCGCAAAAGTAATTGGATTGATTTTATTTGCAATAAATACTTAATTGAAATTTAAATCAAGTATTACTCAATAATTTGTTTTAATAACTAAATTTAATTAAATTTAATTTCATTTTGCAATAAAAGTATTTGATATAAGCCATCAATAAAAATGATTAATGATGACAGAAAACAATTTGTCTCTTCTCAATTTTATCATAGAGTAAGGTTTTATCTGTTAAGCCTTGAAAAAACTGACTTTTGGTTTAACATGTCAAAGCTAATATTTCGCAAGAAAAAAGCAATATATGGAATTTAAATAAATCTAAATATGTATATATATATATATATATAAATATAAATAAAGTTCTAGTAAATAATTCTCAATAAATCGCTATGATGTCTACTTGAGGTTTGGAAATTTTGGTTTAATGTGATATCGTGTTTCATTAAGGGTTTGTTGTCGTTTACCTTTTGAGCTCTATGTATAGCTTACAATGAGCCAACAGATGTATATGGATGCATAGGATCATCGTTATAACCTAAACTAATCTGAGGTTCAGCACAACTAAAGTGAGCTTCTTTTTTTTAAATTCAAAATTTGTATGTCGAATTATTTCATTAATCGAAAAAATAATTTAACTAATAAAAAATAGCTTAAAAAATAATTTAATTTTATTTTTGTTTATTTAATTAATTCATGTATACCTTTATTTTTGTATCTACAAGTATGAACGTACGTGCACTTGTATTTGAGGTTATAAATCAAATCTGAAATACTAGAAAGAGTAACTATGGTCACTTTTCTTTTGACTTCTTGTGCTTGGAATTTTAATTGGACATTCCTTTTTCATTTCCTCAGTTTGTATGCAGAACGTGTTGTCACTTTTTACAAGAGTTAACGAATTTTACTAAAAATACTCTTTCTCAATTAAATTTTGATTAATAAAATAAAGTTTTTTAACATAGTGAAGGTGAAGGTATATAGGTATGCATATACGTCGAGTTTATAAAGTAGAATTTGTTACGATGGCGTCATGGAAAATACCAAAATAATTTTATTAAAAATTTTTAATATATAATAAATTGATGAATAATATTATGACTAATATTATATATTACTACATTTATTATTACTACGCAATAACTGTATGCATTAATGAACTCTCAAGTATGTATATTTTTTTTTTGTTCAAAGCTATGGGGTTAATTATAATAAATAAATGACATATATACAAACATTTGACCAAAGAGTAGCCAGTCCGGACCTACGGCTAGAAAAACATTCATAGCTGACAACGATGCTTTGCTTAAAAGCTGACCACAAAAAATAAACCGTAATAGTTAATGATAATTATTCGCGAAAGTCTTTCTTAAAACCGATGATGATCACACAGATACTGAGAATTGTTATATTTATTTCGTATTAGATTAGTTTATCACTAAGATTAGTTAAGCATATATATATCAATTTACAGAATGATAAGTGGAATAAATTTGGTAGATGAGAAACAATAGAAAAAAATATTCAAAAAATTCCAGAAGTCGTTGGATAGATAGAAAATTGTTTCTTTTGCTGATTCTATTCTATTGACTATATTCTATAGGTTTTAACATTCTATTAAAATGTCTCATGTTTTATGTTTTATTTTGTGTTATTGATTCCGATTACTTAAGCAGAGTTTCTGTTCAAGACAAGTTGATTTGAAAATTCGTTGTAATTTTTATACATTGTTGATATCGTCCATTCAATAATATCCTCGATACACTCCCGAATCTCTCAAATCCTCTACTTAATTCATTTGTTTTGAGCCTTCTGTGCTATGGATAATTGACATTGATTGTCAAAAAAACCCTAGTTTGGTATGATAGGTAGCATAGGTTCTTTTTCTGAGCGAGAGCACTCGTTAGTGACTATTAAAATACATATGAGAAGTTTGACCAAAAAGTGTTGAGATAAAACATAACATCACTGTAATGCTACAACACTCTTGTTCTCCAAACATTACACACACTTAAGATATATTTCTATTTCCCAAACTTAGAAAGTTACTTAAAGGAAAACGGTTTTAACAATAGATGACATTAAGGCGATATCACAGACCTCAAAACCATATCTAAAAAGAGTTCCCATAGTTTTTGAAACTGGAAAATATAGTAGAATAAGTGCATAGTATCAAGGGAACTACTTTTAAATGAATGAAATAAACATTGAATTATTTAAAAATTATTTAAAATTATACTTTTTGTTAAAATTGAAAACTCTCATTACATTTGGCTATCAGTTATAGCCAGAGTTTTTGGCATTGCTCGTATACTGACCTCTACTCTATATATTAACAAACGCTGATCCTGTGGTATGGGTAATAGCAACGAGTCATTATTTTAGCTTAAGTGGGCTTTAAGCACAAGGTAGCCACTCCACTCCTCTCCAACCTAATCTAATTTAACTTTTAGACCGGGTACATGACGTGGAGGCGATTAAAACTACACTCTAGTTATGTCATAGCACAGTCAAAATTTTGACTGACGAGGTTGATAATGAAATTAATCAACAAATCGTTTCGAACTTCATATAGGTATATGAGTATATCCACACACGCTTTATATTATAGAATTTAAGCGCTATTTCCCTTTTATCGTTGTAAGACATGTCTTCGTTAAGTATTATATAAATAGTTGTAGATATGTAATAAGAGAGAGAGATAAGAATAAACGGGGTACTAGCTCCCACTTGAGCAGAGCACTGCGACCATGATTGATCTTTTGTCGTAATATAAACAATTACGGTTTGATATTATTATATTACTCAACTAATATGTGCACTTTCTTCACCTAATACCAAGGATCACAATAATTGTATTTGCTACGCAACCCTAAAAAAGCAACTTAAACAGTTTACCTACCAATCATATCTTAGCGCAATGAAATACTCGTAAAAATTAAAATCAAGTGGAATGCAATTTAGAGAAAAAAAAAAATGCTGTATAAAGAAATGAAAGATACAAAATCAATTTATCAGGTTTGCAAGTGCTTTTTCGCGTGGGAGTTGGTGACAAGATTACTTTATTGAATGCCTGTAAGCTTCGCTTTTATTATAATAAATAATCGTATAAAAGATATTTTTATAATGAAAACAAAAAGTATGTACCATGTCAATGGACTTTACTTACTTTTCATAAGCTCTTTCGCGGACCTGAATTGGAAAGGAACAATCAAAGGCGCTGCAATGTTTTGAACAATAAATTTCTATTAACTTTTTTTATTAGGAATATTTTTTTACCAATTTAACACAACTTAATAATTACTTAATAAATACAGAAAGCAGTACATTGGCCATATCAGTGAGATCACTTTTTCTGTTAACAAAATATATTCCGTAAATAGTATCTGCGATAACATAACAACTAGACTTTTCCTTTTAGACGACAGTTAAACTCCAATTTGAAGCAACATTTTCTTGAACGTCGATTTTATTAATTAATAAAAAATATTTTCACAGTCGTTCATAACTGAAATTTTAATTGATCATAAAAAGTTGCCTGCCAAGTCGGCTTACTAAATAAAAGTTGATTGATAAAAAAAGCGCAACTGTTCAATATTTTGTATTTCTCTATTAATTATTCAGATGTTGTCAATTTTTTATATAAACAAAATGAATGTGAGAAACGATTTTTTTAAACGTTAACAGATGTTAAATCATCATTCATATAATGTAGACATATTTATATATATTTGACGAAAGATATAATGTTGATAGATTATCTAGTAGTGCAGGAAGACGCACTACTATTAATTTAATATAAACTATTTATTTAATATAAATTTTTTACCTATCTACATGTATTGTATATCTGCTGTATATACTTCTTTTTCTCACTAAAAGAAATATAAGAAGAGATTCTTTGGGTCAAGAAAACACAAAATCGTTTTCAAGGAAATATTCCTTTTTAAGTACTTTTGAAGCGGAAAATCGCTGTGTCTCTTTGAATATATAGAATCATTTGGCAAGTGCATGACAGTTCCAAAACAGATGAGCAACATAATTCTATTGCTCAACATTGGCACCTTTGGAAATACCTTATAAAGAAGGTATAAAAAGTTATTACTTTACTAACAATGCCTTTAAATAGTATCGGTAGAGACAAAATCGAATGAATGGAAGATAGAATCGAAGGCAAACGCGGCATGGGAAGAAAACATATGTCTTAGTTGAGAAACATCCGACACTGGACTGGGTTAAGAACGATTGGAGACTTGGCACATACTGCTAGAGGCAGAGAGAACTTCAAAAACATTTCTAACATATTATAATTTATATGATTGTATAACATTCAATTTTTAAATAAATAATTAAAGAAGAAGTTAGACACCCGGATATATATATTAGTTCTAGCTGCTTCACCCTGCCTAACTACTCCTGCTCTTAGACCCACAACTTTGAGAGCAATTGTGGAAAATAGCACCTATCTGGACAGCTAGCCTACTTTTAAAATAAAATTTGTAGCCTTAGTTATTAAATAACGTAACATCTTTAATATTACTAATTATTTTAAATATATTAATGTAACTTAAAAGTTACTTAAATTCAAATTCACTAAGAGTCACACATACCATTTTATAAAATTACTTTAATTAATTTTCCATATTCATTATAATATAATAACATAATTAGTTTAATAATAGACAACAAAAAATCCATTTGTTATTATTATTATTTTTAAACCAGAATTCAAAATAAAATCAATAGTCCAAGTCTTACTTCATTTATATATTATTTATGAAAACATTCAATTGTTATGTTAATTGTAAATGAAAGACAATATAATAATATTAATAATTATTGAAGAAAGCAGTGTTTTTACATCATTTATCACTTAAAGCATACTTTTTTTATGACAGTTAATAAATTTACATATTTTAATTAGTTAATTTCTATGGTTTCTTCACTTACATCACATTTTAAGTGTGAACGTAGACATTATAATGAGATAATAGATACATATCTGAGCACAATCATAGCATTTTGAATAATAACTGTTTGTTACAAAATAGGTGAAATAGTAAGATACTTTGTGTAAGTACGACTATAAGACCAACACATAAATTAATTTTGATATATGAAAATTATCTGAGAAAAAAGAGGTTCACATTCGGACAACAAACATTTTCGTAGGCCTTTTTCCGCCAAAAATGCAAATTAAATATAATTTATTGTATTATTGTTAAATTAATTGGCACTTGTTAAAATGGAATCATATCAAAACACAAAGAAAAACAAGTTAATTTAAAAAAAGCACGAATATAAAAAAGTTAAAACTATAGGTTTATTTTTTGAAAATAATGAAGTAGTGTTTAACAGTTAAAAAAAAAAATTTAAATATCTTTGAATAAATTTCATTTAAAAAATGTTATTTTTCAATGACTTTATCTATGCTATTTACTGTAAATTAAAAATTATGATATTCATTTTATAAATAAAGGTCCATTAATATATTGAATTATATAAAGTTAAAATAGGCAAAAAACATAAAAAACGTATAAAATTTTGTGAATTTTATTTAATAGCAAAATTAAAACATAGTAATAAAATAATAATAACAATAAAAAAAAATTAAAAAAAATTTATCACAAATATATGTATAGTAAATATTAAAGAAATAAATAATAAATAGATTAATAATAAATTTTATTTAATAGCAAAATTAAAATATAGCAATAAAATAATAATAACAATAAATAGCAATGAAAATAAAGTAAAGAAATAAATAACAAATATATGTATAATAAATATTAAATAAATAAATAATAAATAGATGTATAATAAATAGATAAATAATAAAAAGATAAAATAAATAAAGTTAATGCAATAAATACAATAAATGAATAAATACAATAAATCAAATTTATAAAATACATAAAATAAATGCAATTCATAAAATAAACAAAAAATAAAATTAATAAAATAAATAAAATGCATAACATAAATAAACTTTATAAAATTAATAAAATAAAGTACAAAAACAATAAGAAATATAATAAAACAAAAAATATTGAAAAAATATAAAAAAAAATATATAACAACAAATAATAAAAACAATTATGAATAAAATTATGAATTATGAATAAAATTATGAATTATGAATAAAAACAATTATAAAAAAATAAAAAAAATAGTAAGAAATAATTATAAAAAAATGAAAAAACAAATGTAAAAAAAATTTATAATAACAAAAAAATTATATCAACAAATAACAGAAACAATAATAAAAAAATAATAAAAAAATAGTTAAACAATTATTATGAAATAATGATAAAACAAATAAATAATAAAATAAAAATTATTACAACAAATAATAATAAAATCAATACTTAAAAGGTAGTGTAAAAAATAGTAAAACAAAAATTATAAAAGATTGACAAAACGAATGTAAGAAAGAAGATTTTTGAATAAAATAAAAATTATTGCATTAAATAATAATAAAAACAATAATAAAAAAGTAATAAAAAAAAGAGTACAACAATAATTATATAAGAACGATAAAACAGATGTTGAAAAAATATAAATGATTAAAAAAAAATATAAAAAAGTAATAATATAAATAAGAGAAACGTTAACAAATTCATAAAAAATATGTAAAGAGAATATATAAAAATAATATATAAAAACAGGATGTGAAAAAAATAGTGAAAAGATATATATATTATAAAAAATATACAAAAAAAAAATACATATATATATATTGGTATATATATATTTTATATATATAATTATAATTAAAAATTATATTATAATATATATATATATATATATATATTAACATATAATTTACTTTATACTAATTATAATTGTACTTGATGTGGTATTTTATGCTACTATCTTTGTCACTATATCAACAGCAGTTACTTAACTGCTATAGCTATCTGGTAATTAAAACACTATTTAAATTTAATCAGTATTATAATCTCTTTAAGTTTTAAATTAAAAATGAACTTTTTTTCTAAAGTTGACTATTGTAGTCTTTAAAAATTAAAAGTGGTGGTAAGCTACTGCACCACAACAAACGATAAAATATCGATTAGTTAAAGCAAAAAATAGTTCAAGCTTTTCTTCTTATTTGACCAATACCATTGTTAAAAATATCATTGAGTAAAAAAAGAAACTTCTGGACTTCTGGATAAGTCTAGATATAAACGCAAAAAGTATTCCGGTGTCTCCTATTCGAGTGCCGGTAGATATGTGCTACAAGAGATTTGACAAAGCAGGCTCAATCTGGTTTCATGTTGTTCCATAATCCAATAATGTCGCTCTTAAGCTGGCTCCTAAAGAAATAATCAAATTTATATTGACCTGTCGCAAATAGTGATTGTGTGCCAACTTTCGTCTTTGTCTGGCAGAAGAAGGAATTGCAACTGGAAGTTCCAACGAAAAGGCGCTAAGTCTCATTAGTTCATTAGTGCTATTGCTTCTCGCTATATTAGTATATCCCCGAATCCAAAGTTCCATAGCTGATCATACTTTTACAAAAAAGCTTTATAGCCTTTTAATATAATATATTCATATATTTATTATATATAATCTATTTATATATATTTTATGCTTTAAAATTAATAAAGAGGCAGTTTTTTTAAATTTTTTAAATATTTTATTATTCTAATTAAAAAAAAGCTTAAA
>NC_051846.1:188728136-188754962 GCF_002237135.1 Teleopsis dalmanni | reverse complement strand
GTATCTGAATTGAAATCGAAAGTGAAGCGAAGAATGGAAAGAAGATATTTGATTTTGATTTTCAAAACCAGGAAAAAGTTTTAGCAAATATTTTAGCATAAATTTTTTTATTCACGGTTTAGTAAATTTTTGTATGACTTAGTCATAAAATTTTAATTTTTTTTTCACCGTGAGTCACTGGTCTTTTCACTTCATTGATTTTCGAAACTGTAACTAAAATATATGAGTCGCCAAATATCAAACTAAAAAAATTGCAGAATTGCAAAAATATAACAAATATTATTAGGAAATTTATAATTATTATTGTAAAATTGTATTTTATTTAGATATCATATTTGTCTCCTACATATTCAAACTAATAGTTCCTTTTAAGTATAATTCTTACCTAAAATAAAAGTTATAATCTACCTTTATCAATGGAAAATTGTATATTTCTTATCTGGAAAAGTGAAATTATCATATTTCATTTTCATGTATCGGACTTATATAGGATCCATATTTAAAAATAGCTTAAAGGTATGTTCCATAATGAATAAAGTATCTGCAGTCGAAAAAAAATTTGCAATTCTTTGAGATCGCGATTGATTGTTATTGCACTAGAAAATGATAGATACTTTAGTGCCTATAGATAGAAAACGTTAGATGCTTTAGTGTCTATAAATAGAAAACGTTAGATACTTTAGTGTCTATAGATAGATATATTGTATTCGCAATAGTTATTTCGTGTGAAAACTTCCATGCTTCAAATATTTGCGAAAAAATTCAAATACGATCAGTTAGTTTTATAATCTACTTCCAATAATTTTCTCATAGTCTGTCCCGAATTTTAAATCTAAAGCACAGTCATTGTTGAACTTTATATTGCACTAAACTTCATATTTTTCGAACACTAATAAATCAACTTTGACGAAAACATTTAGAACTTTCTACAATCAATACCGAATCCATACTTCATAGAAAAAGAAAGGATGGAGTTGAAGTCGTCCCGAATATCAAATCTAGAACATTCTTTGCTGAACTTAATATTGCATTTGTAATGTAATACACTTAGAAATACACTTAGAAAGCCGACAGATGCAATTGCCCACGCAGTCATGAAATGGAACCCGCAAGGAGTAAGAATACAAGGTCGTCTCAAAACCACCTGGCGAAGATTAGTGGCAACAGAAACAAACAAATCTTTTAACCAGCCACGTTTTACTGCCAGAAACAGAGACGAATGGAGGAAGTATATAAATATTATTTATAAATAGACTAAGTTCTAATTTTTAAATTTTAATTTTTTAATTAAGAACATGTCTTAATAATAATAATGTAATGTAATGTTGACCCTTTTCCGAGTTAGTTTATCTAGGTACTTTTACTCTTTGATAGCTGAGAAGTTTTTGCAGAGTCCCACCCATCTCTTACTGTGAAATCGTAAAAGAAATTCCAGTAAATAATTAAATTAAATAATAATTAGTTTTTAAAAAATAAAAATACCTTTACATAAAATGTTTGTTAATTATTACATAAATATTATAAAAAAAAAGGCTATAGTAAACTTTTACTTTCGTATAATATAAAATAAAAAAAAAATTTATATGTTTAATACTTATAAAATATTATTGTAGCTTAACTAACAACACACCTATCTATCTATCTAACTAATAAACGACTCTACGAGTCCCCAGCAAAATCGGTGTTTGGCACAATAATCGACTTAAACAATTTCAAACAAATATAAATAAAATAATATAATAATAAAATTAACTGGCATACAGAAAATGTTTGTGTAACTTTTCTTTTTTTCACTTTTTTTATTTTATTTGAAGTAACAAAATATAATATAATTTTAACATTTTTATTAACAAATATTTTAGTTGAAATCTCATTAACTAAAGTGGTCACAATCGGCGGAGAATACAAAAGGTAAGGCCTCATTCACGGCGACGGCAGCACACGTCACACTCATTCAGCAGAACTTTCACTGGAAAACTTATTCACAAATGAATAAGAAGAAATTTATTAACAAATTATTATGAATTCGTTTATTAAAAAAGTAAACAAATTAAATATGCAATTCAAAATGCAAAAAAAAAAATATATTGAAATGTGAACGAACTTCTTTCTGATCGTGATTTGGAGGTTAAGAAAGTCACTATTTTTATGTAGCTTACATATTTTATTGATAAGTTTAATATGACGTATTTATGACATTCATAGATTATATGTATTGGAAAAAACTATTTAACTATTTATTAACTAAGTTATTTAAGTTATTTAATAATGTATATCTTGAAATTATGAAAAATTAAACAGGAAATCATTTTAAGGATCCAACCTGCACATAGAAATATAAACCTGCACATAGAAATATATATTATTTTTATTCTGATGGATTATTGTCAGGGCTATATGGAGTTAGAATTTAAGAAAATTCTTCAATATAATCTACTAAAGCTTCAATTCAACGTTTTTCTTATAATTCTTCAGAATGTTGAAGTCAGTGATCAGCACTACCATAACTTTCGAGCATGTGAACAGAATGAATCGTTTTCTTCGAACTGCAGCTCAAGAACGATCTACATAAATGCAATAATAGACGTTTAATACCAAAACTCTTGAATCGTTTTCTTTAAACTATAATACAGCTTAAGAACGATCTACATAAATGCAATAATAGATGTTAAATACCGAAACTCTTCAATCGACACTCCGATCGGTTATAGCTTAAAAGGTTTACAGCTATTTTAGCTAGAGTTACACCCAATGCTACAATTTCTATCTTATCCGCAAAACATATGTTGCAATGATCCATTCATTCCAGAGAGACATGTCCGTAATTGAAATGGTCACAACCACATATTCTTACGAGACTCTAGTATTGATACGATAGGTTAACGTTGGTGTGAAAAGGAGCGTGTTGATACAACTATCAACACTTTTACTTCAAGAAATATATTATTGTTTATATAGTATATCATTGCTTTCAGAATGAGCTAGCAAAGACGCGTTACACAATTTGCTATCAGCATGTATTATCCTTATTAAATTATTTGATTTTCCAGATAAAGCTTAAAGGATCCGACAAGTTCAATTTTATTATCGTCGCTAAACCAGTAAAGAAACAATATCCAATATATTGATGAACTGCATCTCTAGTCCTGGCTAACAATATGAAAAGTGGTGAAGTGATTCTACCTTTTTGTTGTAGTGTGATACGATAAAGATTTGTGGCTTCGTTCTGTTCTTACAGATAACAGTGTTTAGTGTATAGTGTACGAAATAGGTTTATATAATCAGGTTATTTGGATCTCACGCCCTATCAAAAGCCAGTGAGATGTTAAGAAATACCGCAGTACCATATTGTTTTTTTTCCATATATCTGTCGATGTACAAACTATTCGATAATATTTCTTAGGCGCTCTATGCCCTTTCTCAGCTCAAACAAATGTTTTGGTATAATTGTAAACTTAAACTTAAAATTGTTAACTTAGAATAGTTAACAATCATCTTAAAAGTATTTTTTTTGAATTTTTTAATGCAATGGAATGATTAAGCTAAGTGATCACTATTGTGATATGCTGCTTCCTGGTTTGTTTGGCTTTAGTATGTTATTATATAAATATATAATATATAATTTATATTATACATTTATATAATATAAAATTTTTATTATACATTTATATAATATATAACCTAAATTTAATTTTAATAATCTCAAAATCACTCTTTATTTAACCCTTATATGTCCTTATATTCCTCCTGCGGAGAAGGGGTTAGGATCTTCCCAAGGTAAGGCATGCCTGTCGTAAAATCCCGGTGCCACGCTAAAACTGGTAGTATGGTAGTAAGTGAGGTCTGCACTTGCGACACGCCACCGGAGGTGTAATTCCAGTACTACGGGCCCTCAGCTTCGACTGTGCTGACCGCTTGTGGTTAGATTCGTAGTGGCTGTGGTTGATACCCAAATTTACACGGGAATAATATTTTGGATGGTAGTTTGGATATTGTAAATGTTTAATATGAAACTTTTTAATCTTAAACACATCAAAAGTTTAGTAAAAACTTCAATTTTTTATATCAAATTTTCACTGCAAACTATTGCGATTAAGATGTGATGCACTTGCCTTTGCAGAAAACTTTATGTATCTGATCGCCCTCTGTGTTGTCTGTGTTGGTCTTTCGTCTGTTGAAAATGGATCTAATATGGTCAAATGAATTATTTTCTTTATTTCCTTGAGTTTTGAATTTTAATTCAAATCAATTACGTCCTTTCAGTTTTTACCGGTTATTATGTCTAAAATAAACTTATTAGATAACTTTGTTGCATAATAAATATGGTATCTTATTGTTGGTAGTAAATGAATGATTATATATGAAATTTCACATTACAAATTATATAATAAAATAAATTAAGTTGCAAGTGAAATGTTTAAAATATATATACTAATAAAGGGAACCTATTGCACAATCATATAGTTAGTCTGGAAAAGGTTTCTGTGTGAAAGTGCACAGACTTACCTTTAACCTTGCACTTGCGATTCCGTCATGGACCTGACCAAACAAAAACTTAGGAAACGAAATTTCACCAGTCAATAAAAAAAATAAATAAATAAATAATGGGAAGGAAAAAAAGTGTCGAGTATCTAGTAAATTTGTGTATTGAAGTTTTGCTGATGGCAACCGAAAAATTTGTTCCTTTACAAACAAGTTTAGTATTTGACGGAGATCGTGCGAAAATATTCAGGTTTCGACAAACTTCAGTCTTCTTCATGGATTAAATGTACGCACATGTAACTTTGAAGAAATTTTTGGAATTTATGGTTGTCGAAAATAAAAGTCTCAAAAAAAAAGATATATTTATTTGTTTTTATAAAAATGCATAGGTGTGGCTGTGCGTGAAATTCATTTATTTTCACAAATCAAAATTTATTGTAGTAAATTCATTAAAAGATACTTGACAGAAGTTGGAAGTGGCAGGTATTCCAAGTTGGAGTTGGCAGATGACATATTAATTTGTAAAAATTTATATATGAATAAATTGTGAATAGAAGTCATTGTTATGTTATTTAATATTTTAATTTAAAAAAAATAAAATACGATAAAAATCTTTTAGAAAATGCGGAGATATTAAATATATACACTGTGACATATACACTTAATAAGTTTCAAATTTATTAGGTGTATATGATTATAAAATTTATATTGATAATTAATTAGCAATATTTAAAACTAAGTTGTGAATAATCCATTAACTCCTGCAGTATTTCTGGTTAAATTTAGTATTATTTATACTTTGATAAAGTCTGATGTGCTGATATGATATGTGATATAATAAGATATATGATATAATATGTAAAATAAAAACAATATTTTTATTAGATCTTATAACATATAGAAAGGTACGGTCATAAAGTTACTGGCGATTATACTTTTTAATCTTTTCAATCATTAATGACAACATGGATGTCATCCAACATAACAACATCATTTGAGGAATTACTACTGTACGTAATATAGTACTCTCCTCAGAGCACTAACATACTATAGGTTATTCACACTTCGTGCATTTCTACACGATGTAGAAGGATGGATGATATCATACAATAAAAAACGAACACTAAGGTTCCACCACCTTGGCAACGCCATTAATGACAACATCATTCGAGGAATTACTACAGCCCGTAATATAGTACTCTCCTCAGACCACTTCAGATCATAGATTATTCACCCTTTGTGCACTTCCACACGATGTAGAGGGATGGATGTTATCATAGAAAAATAAACGAACACTAAGATTGTTTGTGAGAAAATTTCTTCTTAAGTTTAAGTTTCTTCTTCTTAATTTCTTCTTTCTTCTTAAGAAATTTTCGTTCTCTTGAAAAAATAAACACTTCGTGCACTTTTAAACGATGAAGAGGGATGAACAATATCCTAGAATAAGAAAGAAAACAAAGATTGTTTGAGAGAAAATTTCTTCTTAAGAAAAATTAGGTACCTTAAGAAAATAAATAAAATACATACATAGGTTAATTACCCTTTGTGAACTTCTACACGATGTAGAGGAATGAACTATATCATAGAATAAGAAAAGAACACTAAGATTGGTTACGAGAAAATTTTCCTTATCTTCTTCTTACTTCTGGAGATTTTTGGTCTCCTGAAAAAATAAATAAAACACGACCATATCAGGTTTTTCAAGACCTTCACAACAATCACTTTCACTGGCAAAGTTATATCGATGCGACGAGAAGACAGTGCTCTAGTATTAAAAGTTTTTTAAATTATATTAAGAAAAAAAAAAGATAAAGGAGAAAACGTCAAGTTCTACGGAACAATTAACTTGAGACAACACAAACTAAAGTTGTTATATGAGACTGGAAACGTTGCTTATGAATTAGAGATACGTAGAAAATATTATCTGCCTTATACCAATATTCGACACCAGATTATTGGGGTTATTTAAATTAGTAAGTATGTAAGTCCATTCACAAAAGATTTTCATTTATTTCCATTTCGAATCATTTTTCGCAATTTATCAAATATTTATTTATTTTTAAATCATTCACTTATATTACGTCTACATATTTTTGCCTACGGTCCTTCTACTCTTGAAAAGAATCTGATATCTAGGAAGTATCTGGAGCATCTGCTGTATAACTGCCCGGCTCTCTATAGAACTCGGCAAAAATACTTGGGTGTTGTCAGTTTTACCGAACTGAAGTCCATACCTGAGGTTTCTGTTGAAATACTAAAAAAATTCGCTAATAACACGCGCATCCTAAGCGATACACACTATAGCTAAAAAAAATTTAGAGTCTGATCTAGTATCGCAATATTTAGTATTTTCAATGTATGCTTTATGTGTCATTTAAATTTCATTTGAAATAATATAATAATTGCAAACAATTATATTAACAACCCATAAACAGTTTCTACAAATTCGAAGTAAATGAAATTATATGTTTGTTTTACTTAATTTGTTATCAAGTAATTAACTGAAATTTATCAAATCATTTGAGCGATAAAGCAAATTTTCCTCACGTAATGATTTTAAAAATCACCGCACGCTCCAGAAATTGTAGAAAATGGTAGAATTACAGAAGAAAATCTCTGAAGAAAAGTCAAGCATAAATTCTAAAACTCCATGGTGCAACTGTCAAAACGTTACTGGCGTCATTTATCTGCACTGAAGTCTTATTTCACTGCATTTTGCATATATACGTAATTTCTAAAAATTCTTGAATTTAAATTCTGCATTTCAGATGGATTTCCTGCAACACATATTTACATACCTACATATATGCGCATACATACATACACATAGCATGCGTTGATTATTTTAAATTGAATACTAGCGGCAATGCTAAGGCAAACCGTTGCAAACAAAATGAAATGACAATTTATTGAGATACAAATTAGATACTTCTAGTCAGTGGAAGAGTTGGTATGTGTGTAAGCTTTAATGTTACACTGCATTTCTGGAATAATTATTCGTTTCCAAAACACAGTTAAACGCATCGCTTCGAATAATCATCATAAAATTGCACATTTCATTTGGAATTTAAAATGCCACTTCTAATGTGCCACCAACTGTGATTGGTGACAGTAACAAATTATTCTCATTTCCATTTTTGTTACCTGAGATCGTAAATTAAAACTGTAAATGATATGCTTGAGTCGGACATATTTTGGAGTCCACATTTATTTTAATCATAATTTATATGCACATATAATGTGCTTATGTTTATGATCTACGTTGTGACACACACTCTTGAAATGCTTGGAAGTTCCACAGTTGAAGTATTCCACAGATTCGCAAAAAGAGTCGTCGCCTTACATAAAGCCCAATACAAATCAAGATAGTGGTATTCGCTTTAGCTGATGTCAATAGGTACAAATAGGTCTTCGTCTTACATAAAGCCCAATACAAATCAAGATAGTGGTATTCGCTTTAGCTGATGTCAATAGGGACAAATAGGTCGTCGTCTTACATAAAACAAAACACAAATCAAGATAGTGGTATTCGCTTCAACTAGTGTCAATACGGACAAATAGGTCTATATGTGTCTACATATCTATAAAACGCCCATCCTGACTAATTTAACCTAACCTTACTTGTAATGAAAATATAAAAAAATACTCTTTGTCCCTAATCAATGTATTAATATTATATAGATAAATACCTATTTAATTTTTCATACTTCGTTAAATATTCTGTTTAATGATCATGATAAAATAGAAATGTAGGCTTCAAAAACTACTTTAATTAAATCTTTTATAATCTCTTGAGTTTTAATTTTTGCATTTTGTAACCCAGATCTTTGTTTATAGGCCTAAGAAATAGTAGATTCTATAAAAATATGTGATGAAAATAGGCAGCGGATTGCACATGTCTTACAGTCATCAGAAGCTCTCTATTACCAGTTAATACCGCATCCTTCTGATAAAATAGAAATGTAGAATGACCGACAAATGAATGGATACTAGATTTAGTTGTTTATATGCCTTCAGCAGTTCTAGAGTAATATGATCCAGCCTAAGGATTTTGTTAGATTTTCGATTTCGAATCGATTTTTCAATTAATATTTGCTTACTCTTTAATTTCATTATCAAAATAAATCTGTATTTCAATTGGTGTATAAATATTATCTCCTCAATTAACCACGATAATTCCGATGTTTCTGTTATCAGTCAGATCCTCTACGATTTCATTTATTTTGGTATCTCAAGTTTATTAAGATCTTATATAAAAAAATAAGTTATTTTATACATGGTCATTCCATTACTTTTAATTAATAATAGTTATACAATCTCTTTATTATATTAGTTCCCACAGATTGTATGAGGAGCTAAGGGTCACAATCAGATTTTTCCATTTCGTTCTATTGAATGCAACCGTCTTTACTTCTCTTCAGGTTTTTTTAGTCCTCGCAGCTTTGAGACCAAGTTGCCTGTGCTATGTACGAGCCGACTATTTTTTTCGTAGGGTTCCCTGCGTATTCCAGTCTATGGTGGTTCAGGTAATATCTTTATTGCTTTTCTCTTAATATCAGAAAAATTACCCTTAAAATCTGTATATATATTATAAATTGTAATTTTTATAAATCATTATCAACAACATTATTGAATATTTATTTCAAAATTAATATTTTATTTTAAATAATATATAATATTTAATATATAATAATATTTAATATATATATATATAATATAATATTATATATATAATAGTATAGTATAGTATTATTATATATGATATATATATATATATATATATATATATATATATAATATATACTATATATATGATATATATATATATAATATATATATGTATATATATAGCGTATATATATATATATATTTAGATAACATTGCTGTTTACTATATGTTATATATATAGTATATAGTTATCTCCTGTTTCCATAATTTAATGATTATATATATAATCTATAATCTATGCCATGAAGGACCTCCTTAAAAAATTTATTAAAAAATTTTTGTGAATTTTTATTTATAAAGAGTATATTGTCTGTGTTCAGAGAGTAATTCTTAATAAAAATGCGGAACTTACCATACGAAACAACAGATTGGCGTACTATTTCGTTATAATTACTGAAACTGGCGGTTTATTTGGATGGGTTCTTTCAATACATCTGGAAAAGATGTGAGGACAGAATAAGTATAAAATATATTAATAACATTGTTGTGTACTATATATTATATATATAGTATATAGTATATACTTATTTTACTGCTTCTATAATTTAATGATTATATATAGGTGATTGATTTAAGTATATTTATAGCTTCATCTACATATATCTATTCAAACTACGCATTTTCTCAAGTATTGTTTCTTTAATTTTTTTATCGCTGTTAATATCAATGGGTACTTTACAAATCGGTGTTACTTTTATTGGATATATAAAATTTTATTTCCAAAGAAATCCACTCTAGTAACTTAAAAAAAAATTCCCTTTTGCTCTTGCGAAATATCTTATCACTTTAAGTTTATGAAGCAGTGCATATATAAACTGCAAGATTTTCAGAATTATTATCAGTATTAATTACGCTTTCTTACCATATAAACAAATTATTAATTAAATTGCATTTAAACAATGGGATTTCTTAAGAAAATTGGCAAGAGAATTGTAAATGGAAAATTTCTGAATATATAAAAAGATCTTGCAAATATAATTAATATATTATAATTATAATTAGCAATTATAATAATAATTATAATTAGAATATTTATTTAATATATTTAAAATATTTATTTATTTATAAAATATGATATTTAACTCTGAACATTACTGTATTGCTTTACAGGAACGTGTCGGCCAAAATACCAGAGATGCCACAATCCAGACGATTGCAGTAGCTCAACAGGCAGCAAATGTGGTGGCAACTGTGACAAAATGAAGGATAAAATATTGTTTTAAATTAATAATCAAGTGGATGTGTTTAACTTAAAATATTATTATTATTATATATAGAAGCACATTGTAGTAAAATAATGAAT
This sequence comes from Teleopsis dalmanni, assembly GCF_002237135.1. Taxonomy (NCBI): domain Eukaryota; kingdom Metazoa; phylum Arthropoda; class Insecta; order Diptera; family Diopsidae; genus Teleopsis; species Teleopsis dalmanni. The sequence goes on along the minus strand of NC_051846.1, from coordinate 188,744,449 downwards.
TTAATGGAAATAAAATAATATACTATATTTTTGAGCATAAATAAAACAAATGTAATTGTTCTTAATTCAAAGATATAAAATTTTTGTTTTTGTCAATGATTGATAGAATAATTTTAACCTTTAAGACGAATTTAAATTTTATATGGAATTGATAATTTTTTTTATGTGTTCAGATTGGAGACTTATTGAGTGATATGATAAAACCTTAGATCTAACTACTATTTTTCCAACGAAGCTATGGCCAGCTCTAAGAAATGGAAAATATATAGAAAGTACCTAAGTTTACCCACTTCAGATAAAACATTTGGTTTCCACTGTTATTTATAAAGATAGTCAATCTTTGAATAACCAAATCGTAATAAAGACAATAATGACAGAAATCTCAATTAGTAGGAAAATACTACAGAACACAAAAAATTTGGAACTTGTTCTATCAATAATGAGAAGAGGAGGAGACCTCGTACTACGTGCTGTAAGTCTGTCTAGCACTGATGCATAAAGGTAAAAAATTTCTAAATGGATATCTTTTACTCTATACTATAATTTATAAACGAAATCAGATCCAGAGAGACACTCTAAGTCAATGAGGCACAATAGATATCTAGTGTCAAAGTATTAAATCCCTAACAGATTAATGATAGTAATGATTAGATATATAAAAAAAAACGATTTCATTTTTTATTGTAAGGGATTTAAGAAGGTAAAAAAACTAATTCAATACGATCCAATTGTCTGGTTAGAAAAGGTTTTGATAATGAAAAATTTATCAAATTTACGCAAACTTTTAGTAGTGCATTTGCATAAGAGTATTACTTGGTCGCAAGATTTGTATGACCAGACACTCAAGATAAGATTTTCGATATGATAACATCATATCTAAGATTACATTAAGTGTTTAACAATAACTACATAATGATGACTTCATTGTTTATCTTTATTTATTACTATGGTATACAAATCTTTGGGTCTATCATTTTGCGAATTGGTTACGGAATTTCAAATATAAAAATATTAATGTGTGATATTTAAAAGTTGAAAATTTATTAAAAAAAAAACAATTATTTAAATAAAATACATTTTTATAATATTATAATCAATTTTTTAAGTATGTTAACGACAGTTTGAAACCACAGGTCCCACATTATATAGCTATGGGTTTTTCGGATTAAAAAGTACCTAATCAACAAAATGTTATAGCGGGTAAAATTATATTACAACGTTTATTATATACATTAATGTAAAGAAATTCGCTAATGTAAAATATAATATCAATGAATACTTGCAATAATAATTTTTTTTTAATATATATCTGGTAATTTTTTTTTTTTGTCATTATACTTTGTTAGTTTAAATTTTATTTATTTTATTTGTACAGCTTTATTAACCTATAACAATACATTATTTATTGATAGCAATAATTATATTTATAAGTACTGTTAACAAAACATATTTAAATATTTATTAGACATCTTCAAAAAGTCTTCTTCATAAAAAATTAAAAAAATTAAATTAATACAAAATCACTAACAATTCAAATATTTTAAGAGGTATTTAATCACATATATAATTACTATATATCTTTTAAACACTTTTAAAAATATTCATCAAATTTAATTACTTTTTTAAAAATTTTTACTTTTCTTAAATAATTGCTATATAGTGATATGAATAATCACTATGATATATTATGATTATATGTTTTTATTATAATAAAAAAATGTATTTTGCCTTAATATTGGAAAACTTTAAACTTTAAAAAATACCTTTTAAATATTATTATAGTATATATGGTATTAACAGATATGAAGTCATAATTTGCAATGTAAATTTCGAACTTTCTAAGTCTAGTTATAATGAACTTAATATTTGGTTCATTTATTAAACATATATACATACATTTATATATATATATATATATATATATATATATATAGATATACAATAAGTTTATACTTATTTGTCCTCAATGCACAATTATTGTGATTAATGTAGTTCTCATTTTATGTAAGACCGCATCCAAAATCCGCCATTCATATAACCTACCAAAATAGTACTCCACCTTTTGTTTCATACAAATGTTACAGTTTCCTATCTTTATTAAGAATTCACTCTGAACAGAAGATAATAATTTCACAAATGAAAATTTATAAAAATTTTTATAAACTACAACATTTTTATAATTTTTCTAAGAAGTCCTTTTATCGTATAGATTTTAAAAAAAATTTAAAAAACCCACTATAAACATTGTTAAATAGCCACCAACTAAATATGTCACTGAACACGTGTATTTTTCTATATGAATTATTATAACTTGTTAAAAAATTTATTTTAAAATTTATTTATCTTTTATTATTTACGATATTTTTATCAGTATATTTTACGCACTCAAAATTATAAATTTAAAAAACAATAATAATTTTTTTTCGATATTAAGATAGATATTATTTCACTTGCCACTTTAAGTAACTTAATTACAGCTGTAATGGTCACGTTGTTGCCTACTGATGTCCATAAACTTATCAACTATGATTTATAATAATTTACAAACCATAAAGTAATATATATTTCCCCTTGTTGGTTTTCTTAAGATAACAAATTCACTACCTACATAATAGAATATGAGACATCCATCATCAGCAACAACACTCCTCTTATAGAGTAACTTAATGACGTTTCTTATATTTCATGGGATTTTTTTAAGCCCTCATTCTGGGAAGCTTTTGAAAGCCATAATCTTTTATTGCGAATGCATCGAAACAAAAATCCCCTTTAACTCTGATGATTTTCCTTATCACTTTAAGTGTAGAAACTGTTCATATATAAGCAGCAAAGAGTTCAAGAATATTATCAGTCTAAAATAGTACTTCATCAGCTTATAAACAAATTATTAAATAATTTTTATATCAACAATGAATTTTCAAAAAATATTTTTATTCGTTGCCTTCGTTGTTTTCGCTTTCAGTATGGGAGCTGAAGCCGGTTGGCTTAAAAAAATCGGCAAAAAAATTGTAAGTAAAAAAATTAATAAAATTAATAGCAGTAAAAAATTTAAAATAAATTAATATTCAATTAATTACTTATAAACAATATAGCTGAATAATATCAACTAAAATAAATATTAAATTATTTACAGGAACGAGTCGGTCAACACACAAGAGACGCCACAATCCAAACCATAGGAGTGGCTCAACAGGCAGCAAATGTAGCAGCGACTTTAAAAGGATAAAGTATATAGATGATCTTGAAGCTTATAATTAATGGAGTCACTTAGTTCTTATTTTAATATTAGAATTATTAATAACAATGCAATTATTAATTAATTAATTTAATCAATACAATAAAAAATAAAACTATGTAAATTAAAATGTATTTGTTTATATAGCTCTTGGTCAAAACGTACATAAGATATTTCCTATTTAAATTATACACCTGAACATGGAGCAGATATTTTTTAGATACGGAAGCGAAAAAATCAAATGACTTAGAGTTTCGCACATAAAGCTAACTATCATAAAAAAAAATGTTACACCGTTTAAATATATCACAAAAATAATTCAATGAGACTTGCTGGTCTTAAATTATGAATTTTTTAATAGAAGCAAAATTCCCTTTTCCCTTTCAAATAGAAGAAAATCGAACTCTCTCATAGAGATGCCCCGTAGAGATATCAGTCTTGTAGTAGGTTTACTTACAGGGCATTGTATTTTAGGTAACCATGCTAGGAGACTAAATCTCCGTTTCAACCAAATCTGCCGCAGTTGTGGTGAGGATGATGAAGCGCCTCCCACCTGCTTTTCTTCTGTCCGGCATATGCACGGCGCCACCTTACATTTTAATGGCTTCTTTTTTGAGATCTTGACGAACTTCAGGACCTCCCTTAAAATGGCATCATAAGATTCTAGATAGTTCTAACCCTTGAGTTTTTAATAATACGGTAGCAGAATGGGCCTATAGACCTAAGTAGATCCCTTAGGATCGCCAGTATAATCTAACGTAATATTAGATCAAATAATTTTAATATTTAAAAATCAAATGAAACGATAACATAAATTTGAATGTTCTGTTGTTGTTATTATTGTAGGGATAGATCCCTAGTTGATGAGGAAACCTACTTTATTCGTTTTGTTGATAAGTAGTATAACTCCAGTAGAAGTATAGAATGGGACTTGCCATCGATGTAAGCCAGCTAACTATCAGAATGTCCTGTTCACATTCGTTGATCGTTTTTAAAATTTTAATGTGGTAGTTTAATCTTTAGCTTAACCTTGCCTAAAAGGAGACTTCTCGATGCCACCTTCCAGTGACTATTCAAATTTATTCTATAGCAGAAAGTTATTCTGAATCTGGAGCTTCTATTCTTTTCTTTAATTAAGAAAAAATATAATGCACTACTACATTACCTTAGATGATTGTGACAAAATATTACTGCTACCTACAAGGAATTGAGACTTTTAGACTTCAGTTTTATGTGACTCTCCGATATTGAAGATTAAGAGAAAAATGCTAAGTCGACAACTTCTGTCTTCATCCGTATGAGGAATTCAGCAATTCCTTGAAATATGACACCTATAGTGCACTACTACGTTACGAGCTGAATAAGATAGATATTTTGAAGGTAATAGATAATCATATCTACAAATAAAAAGTAAAAACTTTATATTACTTGTAACTATCCAATTTTTCTTCTCCTTTCCTCTCTTCTGATATAATATTAGGAAACTCTTAACACAAACCAAATATATAATAATTTATCTCAATAAGATGAGTATGTCTCATATAGAAAAATGTCGTCTTTACCTGAAAGAAGATAACATTTTTAGACATTGAAATTTACTTTGTGCAGATGGAAGAATTTCTTAACAAAGAGCATAATTCGCTATCATCAAAATAGAATTGGAGCTGTCTGATTTGGCGAAATAACGCCACTATCTTAAAGAGGATGATGCTTCACGAATTTATATTCTTTGTGAATGTCCGAACTTGACTGCGTGTTTGATGTCACAAAATACTGTCTCCAAGAAGGAAGACGACACTAGCTCTGACACTTCTGTTAAAGTCTGATATTAGGGACTCTACAAAAAATACCAAATTAAATTCATAACAACATTACCATTTCGATAAGAGGGGTCAGTTTAATGTAAAAGTCTGTATTTAGAAGGATATGAGACTCATATACTTCATATTCAAACAGTGCTTCAATCCATCCATTTTGTGTTATATTCTTAAATATACTGAGAATCCATTATTACCAGTTTAATTCAACAATAAACTAGGGAATATCGTTTTAATTACAATGACTTTTATTAGTAGTTTTTTTCACATTCGTGGCTTGTTGCATTTTACGCTACTGAGACAAGCGCCGAGTCTAAAAAAAGTCCCAAGCGTCCCCTGGTGGTATTGCGTTGTTTTGCAGTTTCATTCAAAACATATTTCAGATATGTACTTCACACTATAAACCTCACTTGTTTCCTCAATTAGTCACTTCGCATTTATGTTGTGTTTTTTTTGGTTAAATTTTTTTTTTTTTGGCAATAAACTAAAAAATATTTACTTGAGTTTTACTTTCTTTCTTTAAATTCGAATATTATTGTATTTGAGGTTTATGGGTCAAATCTTTTACTCATTTAAATACAAAAACTGTGTTTACACCTCGCTTTCATGTCTGTTACACCCTCGCAAACCAACTGTTTTCTTTCTTTGCTATTCTTTATTTGCTAATAATTTTTTAAATGTACAGTAAATTTATTTATTTTATTTAATTTAATTTTATTTTATTTTTTTGGCTTTTTTAGTTTTTTGTTTTTTAATCCGAATAAGAATTTAAGCGAAATAAAACTGTCTTTCGACATTTTATTGTCTGCATTTTTGTAGCGAAACTCATTACAAACGTCTACATTGGTCTACACTGGTCTACTTTTGGACCAGAGCTCAAAATAATAAAGAATTTTATGAGCTCATAACGGCTTAATGAAAGCGTTCCAATAAAAATTTTTCAATTATTCATTTAATTATAATTTTGATTTTTTTATTTTTTAATATTATTATTATTTTTTTTTCTTTTTGTTTTAATTCATTATTTGCATTAGAAATTACTTAATTTTTTTTTTTGGTTTCGTAGGTGTTTAACAATTCAATCAATCACTTTTGCTAAACAAATGATCATTAAAAAAAAAATGAGCTCTGAACTAAGCAGGTGGCCTCAGATAATTTTAATAGTAATTACACAAAATGAAAGAAATACTTAAAAATCAGTGATTACCTATATATATATATATTTTATTGTTAATTAAATGAAGAGGTACGAGTAGTTTGAAGTCACTGAGAAGTTGAACGTGAACATGGCCATATGATTAATACTGTCAATAAAAAAAAAGTAGGAAAAAGTGAGCCTTAGGGATATAGTAGGTTTACTTACAACTTTCTCATAGAAATCCATTAAAACAATTTGCATTATTGCTGAATAAGTAACTAGCTCTAACTAAAGCTCAATTTTTTACTCATATCAATATGGATATCTTTACTTTTAAATTTCATAAAAAAGAAGCTAATCCGAACTGAACAACTTTCTTCCACTTATAAACATCTTAACTTTTAAATTTCCCTTAGAGAAGAAGCTATAGTAAATAAATATATTTTCCTTTTATAAAAATCCTAACTTTTAAATTTTTCATAGAAAAACAGATAATCTTGACAAGATTTTTCTTTCTCCTTTATTAGCATAATACCTCCTTCACTTCTAAATTCCCAATAGTAACCCATTAACATGATTTGGAATATTATAGGAAATGAATCTAACCTCAATTGAACCTCGTTCTGCTATTATAATCAGATATTTATAATATAGCTATCAAGAATACAGCTATCAAGAATACAGCTTTATTATACAAAATATGAATCCATTAACACGACTTGGATTATTAGAGGAAATGGAACTAACCTTAATTAAACCTTGTTCTACTATTATAATTAGATACTTATAATACAGCTACCAGCAACTTTACGCATTACCAAAATGACCTATTAACACGATATAGATTACTATATAAGACATAGAACTAGTCCTAACTTAATTAGTCCTACCTCATTTTGTTCTTTTAAATATAATGTTAGCTTTATTTTGAAATATCTCGTGGTAACTCTATTAACTTAGTTTGGATTATTGGATTAATATAATAGGAGGAACAAGTCCCAACAAAATCTCAGTTATGTTCTAACTTTATTTTTAAATAATTCGTTATAACCTATTAATATATATTGTAATATTAAAAGAGCTACCTATTACTTAACCTCTGTTTTTCCTTTTTAAGTATCATATAGCTTAAAACTCAACTTTTTCATATTAGCCTAACCTTAACATTTTAATTTAAGTTATACCGACGATCGCTAGTAAATCCACTCAGGCCTATTGGCCCATTATGTTGCCATATAGTGAAAAAAACTTAGGACTTAAAACCACCTAGAATTATGTTGCCATATAGTGAAAAAAACTTAGGGCTTAAAACCACCTAGAATCTTAGGCAAAGCTTAGAATGCTGTTTAGTGAGAGGTCTTGCAATTGATTAAGATCGTCAAGGAAGAGAGCACTTAAAGTGTTGAGTCGCCACTGTACAAGAGCTGAGTAAAGACAAAGTACATGAGAGGCATAGATTAACTCTACTAACACGATGTACGTTATTACAAATATGTTATCGCAGAAAGCTTATAATGCAAGAACTAGAAGAAGACTCTGAAATAGGTAGATTAAAACATATTAAAATAATCTTGAAAAAAACAAAATTACAGACAAATACTCGTTGATGAAGTTATCCGGGAAGGAATATTAAAAGAACCTTTTTAATGTTAGGGGCATTTAAGAAAAAAGTAGTCCTCTGTTTACCTCAGTATTCTCCTAATAACTATAATAATAATCTTTCAAACAAATTATTTCAAAATTAGAACGACAGGTGTTGACATCGATACGTGAAAGCGTAGTGCCTTAATCTCTGATTAAGACCCTATTACACTTTTATCTATAAAATGTAATCTTTTAATTTTAACTGATTGTTTATATTTATTTGTAATATGTTTTTTGAGTTATTAGTGTTTATGTAAAAAAATTCAATTCATAATTTCTTAATATCTGCATTTGTGGCTTTATGAGCAATTTTCCATGAATAAAGACATTGCGAGAACGCCTACAAGCCACTGGCACGTAGCTTTGTGGCATTTGGGAGTGTTCCATTGCTGTTGATATTTTTATTTGCGATCTACAATCTGCGATTTGCGATCTGTGGAACCACGCATTTAAGTGAATTCCAACACGGCTTGGTGTTTAATAATTCACTGGAGCTAAAAAATCTCTAAAGATGTTTATTTATTTTTTCAGAGGCCTCACAAAGAATTGTGTAATTTATTTTTACCATTTGACATGATTCGAAATTAGTAAATAAATCACGACATAATTACTTTGACTCATATACTTGGCAGGATAGCATCTTAAAGAAGAAGTGTAATGTAATTACTACTTTTCTTCATATTGCTGAATTTATTTAAGTAATGTATTGGTTTTAGTCCAAGTGATTAAATTAATTTATTTTGATTAAATCGTTAATTTGATTTAATCGTTAATTACAGTTACACAGTGCATTAAAAATACAATGATTAATGGGAGTAGCTTAGTAGAAACACTTTAGTAGTAGTAGTAGTTTAAGAGTACTAGTTTAGTAGTACTAGTGTATTGGTAGTTTAATAGTACTTGTCTAGTAGTAACAGTTTAGTAGATATATAGTAAAATAAAACATTTGTTCTAAAAATTACTTTCATTAGAAAGGATAAAATTTACCTTCACCTATAAGATTCGAAGAGATCTTTAGGCATAATAACAACGAATTGTTAATACTAAAATTTAATGAAATTTTTGATAACGTTACTTAGTTTTTTTTTAATCCGTTAATCCGCTAAACTCTGACGTAGCTTCGGCACTCTCTTCGAGTTTTCTATCAGTTCTTTTGTAAAATATTATTCTTCGTGAACAGACATACAGACAATCTTTACGCAGTCTATAATTAATAATATATAACTTCATAGAATTTTTAATGAATCCTTCAGCGGATATCAATAATCAGGGTAAGTTTCATGTCCACTTCTCTTCCAATTTAACTTTTATATTCTTTTTAATGATTTTATTTATTTCCCTTTCTCTTGCATTAAATAAATTTGTTTTACTGATGATTGCGAAATATACATTACCGCGACTTTCACCTAAATTCCTTTCCCACAAATTTCAATACTTAATCTTAAATAATCTTCAGTCATAAGCCAATAATTTAAAGCTTCACTCCGAAACATAATATTATATCGCACGTTCTCCACTCCATTCTACGAGTCTTTAAGTGGTCTTTTTACAGTAGAAATCCGACTATTTTGTTACGAAACATTAATTCAGATACTTTACAGAAATTCCTTTCCAATTAAATCTGTAATTTCCCAACAGATCTCCCACCTTTTACGTATAGTGAGCTATTAGATAAAAATTGGTCATCTCTAGCTTGAAATTATTTTACCAGGCATTATAATCTCCCACCTGATATACTTTCTTTACAAATTTCCACCTGATATAATTTATTTAAAACTCCACAAATCTGCATAATAATAAGATTGACCATATAACTACAGTAACTGCGCTTTACAATCGTGATCAAACTAATCTCTTGTTCAAGTTAACTTATGAATTAATTACTAATTATCACTAATTATTATTTGCTACTAGGTAGCAATAACAATATACCTTTGTTGACTCTCATTCGTTCACAATTTTGACTGTATATATTATTGATATATATTATTGTAAAGAAATTCTGAAAATTCTGATTTTTCTGTCTCTCTTTTCTTTTATAACTGGGATAGGTATTGAATATATTTACATGAGAAAAATCCTTTACGTCTAGTTTAAAATCGTCAAATATATATATTTTCTTCTTATATCTACTTTTCCCCTGTTAACTATAATAAGGAATGATTAATTCTTTAAAAAATAATTCATATAAAAACATTTAAGTCGTAAAATCTATTGTACCGAGTTTAAAATGGTTTAATAACATATTATAAAAAATCGAATCCTTCCAATTTTTTTATATCTCTTATTTTCTTGTTAGCTGAAATAGGGAATATTGTTCTTTAAAAAACTTATTCAAAGTTGATATAAAAATATATTACTTTAAAAAAATCTACATATTTCACCAAAATATTTTGGAGCTTACATACCCCATTCCGTCCAAAGGCTGAAATCTGTTCATTTCACATGCCTGAAAGGATTCAAGTCTTTTATTGAGGATTGCAATTCTTTTCCTTACTAAAAAGTGAAAAATTATATATAAAAATAAAACAATAAACTGTTGTTAGTTTAGTTTAGGTTGGAGTGGCGGTTTGTGTACCAAGAAAGCCCACTTGAGCTTAAAATAATGGTCCGTTGTGGTAAATAAACTGTTGTAAAGTACTAAAACTCGTTGTCGTTGTATAAACAACTATATTATTAATAATAGTTCAAGTAAAAATTTATACAACTGAATTGATATTTCATTAAATTAAAAATAAATATTTATTAAAATAATATAATAATAAATATATAGTTATCGTAAAACAACACGCAACATCATTTTGCAAATTTCTCACAGGGCTGTGCCAATCAGCTGATTTTAATGCTCACAATGATCAGCTGCTTGTCATAGTCAATTCGTATGTCATTCACATGGTATGCTTTCTACCGCCTTTCGTTATTTGTTATGTTGTCAAAAGTTGGTCCACTGCTCTTAACCAAATTATTTAAGCCGAGTTTTAAGTTAAATTCTGACACATCAGCAAACTTATTTATTAAACAAATTCAACGGACTGCTGCACATTCGCACAAACTTAAGTACGCCATGGAAAAAGTTTACTTACGCAGTTCCAATAAAACCGATGAATTGCATATAAGCTTCCACTACGAAAATGAGGAACTTCGAATCAATAAAGATTTCAATTTCGTCCGTAAAATGAATGAAAAAGTTGAAACAGCGTTAACACGTATACGCACCAAAATTGAAAATGAATTGAATAAACGTTCGAAGAAGAGTAAAAAGAAAACTCCAGCTGAAGTGCAGGAACCAGTTGCTGATGTGAATATGAGTGAGGTAAGATGCTAATAGGTTTCTATAGTAATTGAATTTCAGTAAATTTTTTATATTTAGATTTCATTGGAGTTCATATATTCTGGCACACAGAGCAAGATAACTGATGTAACGTTTGCTGAAATGCTTCAAAACACTCCTGGAGATTTGCATATGAGAGTAATAGATAAAACTTTCCAGATTGTTGTCAATCAGCCTTGGATAATTAATTTGGTGTTACCAACAACGGTACTTGCGGGATATCTAGTTTATCCAACAAAACTTGAAATTCAATTTGCTGAGAAGGAATACAGTAGAGGCGAATGGTTCAAAGCAAAAATGGTACGATATTCAAAGCTCAGAATGATGTTGAACTAGTCCAATACAGCATCAATTTGTAAATAATGATCTTTTATACATACATTTATGCGTACAGTGAAATCGCTCTTATGTAAATCATTTATGGTACTAGCAATATTGCACGGTTAAGAATTATGTCCGTTTATGAGAGCAAGCGTTCAATAGAGTTTTCACTGTTTAACTTAAATAAATAAGACTTACTAATTTATATATTTTAAATCAAAATACTCACATGCTGTAATTTTAGCCAGTTTCGAAAGATCTACAACGAGCCGAGTGGGAACTTTGTGGAAGTGGTCTCTATTATAAAACCAAAAATGAAGATATTGGTTTTCTTCTGAAATTTATTTTAACACCCGCCAATAGAAAAGGTGTACACGGACCACCTGTAGAAAATATAACCAAAAATCCAGTTGAAGCTGGGCCAGGTCAGTGCCAATTTGAAATGCGTCACTGTTTAACAACGGAACGTTTAGCTGGCAATGCACTGCGTGTAGTCTCATATAATTTACTGGCTGATCTTTACGCTGACAGTGACTATTCACGCACACAACTCTTTCCTTATTGTCCACCGTATGCACTTAAAATAGAATATCGTAAGCAATTGTTTCTGAAGGAAATATTAGGATATAATGCGGATATAATATGCCTACAAGAAGTCGATACGAAAATTTTCGATTTGGATTTAAAACCCATTTTGGAATTGCCTGAACATAATTATGATGGTATAATGGCAGAGAAGGGAAGCAGTGGTGAAGGTGTTGCTACATTTTATAGAAATGATAGATACGAGTTATTAAAAACGTACGACGTTAATTTAGGCGAGAATATTCGTACATTATCGATTTTTGAGAAACTTTGGCATAAAATAAGTGATAATCAAAAGTTAGTGGAAAGAATCTGTGATCGTGCGACAACACTGCAGGTTAGTAAATTCATTCCTTATGAAACTATAAATAAATAACTATTTTATATGAATCTATACCTTGAGCTAAGTAGGAAGAGAGAAATTTTTTTGTTATTTCAATCAGTACTATTATGTTGAGGCTCTATTCTACTATCTATTAACTACGAGATTTCTTCATAAACCCTCTCTATGCCTTGACTGAATTATTGTTTACCACTTCGTCAGACTAAGCAATAACTGACCTCAGATCTGCATGCCTCCCCGAGGAGCCTGCAACCATTCTGATATTCGATAGCGCGGTGTTGGTTAGCATGTCAGTACTATTGCGTCTAGAAAAATTATAGTCGGATCTTTTTCGAGAACTGAATTACTAACGCTGTGCGCTAGCAGTGATTCGTAGCAGTGACGTTATTGATATATTCATGATATGAAAACGTGCATTAATGGATTCAATGGAATGTTGCTGTAGTTGTAACCTGAAGAACTTGTAGAATGTAAAATATAATAGAACAAAAGAAGAATACGTAGGTTGTGAAGTGATACTGAGATGGGACGAAGTAAGAGGATTGTGTGGAATTTTGGAAAACTGCGAATTTTGTTTTTAAATCTTTAGAGTTATTTTATGGTAACACAAAGGGCTTATAGACTTAAGTGTATCCCTAAGTAGGACGGTATTACCTAACCTAAGCTATTATAAAAACTCTCATCTTGAGATTACTATAGCAATTTTCTGTGAATATAAGTTGTAATTTAACGTCAAATTTTTCAGACGGAACTATTATATTTAAAAGAAACTAGAATATTTCATAATGAGGTTTTTAGAACAGTAGTGACTAGAACAACAAAAAATCATTTTATATTTTAATTAATTGAATTTTTAGCTGACCATACAGCTGTTTCGAGTATTGCCAAATACACAACATCAGTGGTCTTGGAAATAATTCTTGTATTTAATTATTCGTAAATAATTTTTTGAGACTGCAAGTCCATAATGAACAGAACTATTATCATCATTTACTTTTTTATAATAATTCAGTTGCTTACTTTTATCTATAAAAATTGATTTCTTTCACTATCTTTAGCTTACCGTATTGAAATGCAAGGAGAACGAGAAACTTTTGCTGGTAGCTAACACTCATCTGTATTTTCATCCCGACGCCGATCACATTCGTTTACTACAAATAGGTTTTTCTATGCTTTATGTGGAACATATGTACAAGCAAACATTAGCTGAATTCAATATGCAACCAGATAGCAAAAATCTCGCCATCATCTTCTGTGGTGATTTTAATAGTGTACCTGAGTGCGGCATTTATAAATTGATGACCGAAAAGTTTGTGGACAAAGACTTTATAGATTGGCGAAGTAGTAAGCATATTAATTAAATTTTTATAAACTGTACATATATAAAGCAAATGTTACCTTTCAGATGAGGAGGAAGCTGTTTCAAACGTGTCATTGTCACAACCTTTCCATATGGAATCAGCTTGTGGTACGCCAGCTTATACGAATTACACACACCTTTTCGCTGCCTGCTTGGATTATATATTCTATCAATGTGATCGCTTGGAAGTGCAGCAAGTACGTCATAAATTCCTTTCATTTCTTTCAGAACATTTTATAAATCAATATTCTGTTTATTCGTAGGTTGTAATGCTGCCAACGGAGGAGGAACTGAAAGCACATATTGCCATCCCGTCTGTAGTTTTCCCATCCGATCACATTGCTTTAGTAGCCGATTTGAAATTTAAATAAATCTTCAATTTAAAAACATGAATTTGCACAATATTTTCTTTTATTAAGTTATCGCAAAAAAAAAAAAAAATAAACATTCAACGTCACAAATTGGTTGAGTTAGGCTTTATACCTATTAGTTATAAATCTTCTACCACATTTTCTTCTAATTTCTTCTAGTCTATTCACAAACTATTCACTTTAATTAAATATATTTTACTTCCTGTACCACATCTGCAATGTCCTCGTACGCTTAACTTTCTTCTGTAATTGTAGTACACCGTACATAAGCGCCTCTGCAGTTGGTGGGCAACCTGGCACATAGATATCAACGGGTATTATACGATCACAGCCTCGAACGACCGAATAAGAGTAATGATAGTAACCACCACCATTGGCACAACTGCCCATTGAAATTACCCAACGTGGTTCGGGCATTTGATCGTAGACTTTGCGCAAAGCAGGTGCCATTTTATTGGTGAGGGTTCCAGCTACAATAATAACATCAGCCTGACGTGGAGATGCACGGAAAACAACGCCATATCTGTCCATATCATACCGCGGTGCAGCTATATGCATCATCTCTACAGCACAACATGCTAGACCAAAAGTCATAGGCCAAATAGAACTTTTGCGACCCCAATTAAGCAAATCATCCAAACGTGCAACTGACCATTCCATTAAGTTTGGCTGTTTAGTGCCGAATGGTGAATAGCCTTTTTTCGGCAATGTTGTTCCGGGTTCTACGACAGGCATTGTCTGCTGTTCTCTTTTTAATATTGTGTTAAGAGCCGGACCGAAAGCACCTGACCCAGCAAGGTTTCCGTATGTGCCAGTGGCCATAAGCTTAGGCGCTTTGCTTACCAGTGCGGTAGCTGAACGCAGCATTTTGCTGTAAAGAAAAAGAGTATTTTCAAACAAATAATTTCTATATTTATTACAAGCACTGAAGCGGGTAATTATTTACTATTATTAAATAAAACAAAACAATTAAATCACTATTTTTTTAATAAAAATCTCCACAAACCTTTTATATAATTTGCCTAATAGAAAATACCCACGAAGTGTCAGAGTTGTTTTGACGTTTCTTTTGTAAATATCTGTAAGTTGGTAGCACTTATCAGGTGTGGTGAAATAGTTGAATACAGTTGATTAGTGTTGAATGTTTCTTTAAATTATTTAAGACAAAACTGTTTAAATAAAAATAATAACAAAAACAATAAAAATAAATTGTGTTGCTTTTCTTTTTGGTTAAATTAATTATCACTTCAGTTTAACGACGTCTTTTGCCCTCAAAGCGGCAATAACGTATCATTTGTGTTGGCATTATAAAATCATTTATGATTTTTATTACGGGCAGCATAGTTTTGAACTCATCCTCGGGCAATGATGCTTTAATAAATTCTGTGATCAAATTTTTTCTTGTCCAAATCAAACGGTCGGCAAAATCTAAACAAGTTACTATATTGAGTAAAATACTTGAAATTTTTACTAATAGATCCGTGTACTGCATAACCATTAACTTTATTTCTACATCACTTAATCCTTTTCCCAGTTCATCATTTGCATTTTTGAAGATTCGGGCCCATTCTGTGAGGATCAACTCACATTGCGCGTTATTAACCATTGTAAGTAATTAACTTAAAGATTCTATATGAACTTCCAAAACTAAAAATTTTGTTTTGACTTTTTTAATATAACTGCAGTTTTGTCAAGAAATTTATTTTTAATTTTTTAAGAATTTTGATTTTTATTTGAGATATGATTCCTACGTTTTCCTTATTTCATAAAAGCTTAATGTTTTATTATGGATTACATTCATTCGGGGACCTCAAGATTGATTTGATCAAAAAATACATAAAGGATAGAGCCCTGAAATTATTTACGAAAACTGAGGGACTTACCAAAGCCGCGTTATCGAATCTCAGAATGGTTACAGGCTCCTCGGGGAGATATGCAGATCTGAGGTCAGTTATGGCTTATGACGAAGTGGTAAACAATACTCCAATCAAGGGGTAGAGAGGGCGTTATCGAAACTCAGAATGGTTACAGGCTCCTCGGGGAGTTAATATAAAGAGACTATTGTGGGATTTTGAATAAAGAATACGGATTCTACACATAAATGTGTTATCACTTATAGTTAACATTAGTTATCTGTTCTTGCTGATATAATTAAGTAAACAATAGCC
>NC_051846.1:188700315-188728036 GCF_002237135.1 Teleopsis dalmanni | reverse complement strand
GATTTAAGTATTTCTCCAAGTCTAACTGGCTCTATTAATTGTAGTATTGATCTTTCATTACTGAGTCTTTTTCCGTACTATAATGCATCTCAGTTAAATCTTATGTTCTATGTCTTCAGCGGTAGAACATGATTTCATACTGTCAGTACATATTATCTATTAAAATTAAAATACATAAAAATGTGTAAATAAAAAACATTATTTATTACTTAAATTCACAGAAAAATAAAATAATTTGCCAAATGCGAAGTATGAACGCGTTAAAAATTACTTCCCCATTTATTGCTGACCACAGAAAAAAATTATAGAGACAATGGAATGAGTTTTCGAATAATTCAAACAGAGACTGGGCGACGAAGTGGATTGCGGTGAAGACGGCACCAAATTGTTAACTATTTTGAGACAAATGGACCACTTCATGTGCTAATGCCACAAATTACTTTTGTACTGACTTTGTTGGCTGTGTTGGCTTTGTTTTAGTTGCGGCTAACATTTTTTACCAACGTTTTTATAGCAATTGTTACAATTTTTATTGCTGCTAACTGAGATTGAGATTGCTGTTCGACTGAGATTTCAGCTGCTGTTGCTGCTGCTGCTGCCGCTAGTTGTTACTGTATTACGACATAAAAAACTTACAACAAAAAAAGGCGCATGTGAACTTATTTAAGTATTTCTTAAACAATCTTTTTTTTTCGCTGTACTCTTTTTGCAACAAAACTTACAACCGCGATTACATAAACAAAAAAGTATCTAACTGAGTACTTATGCGCACTGAGATAATTTGCCTCATATCTGCCGGCATCATTAGTGTCAAATAGCAACCAAAAAGGTGAAGAATCAAAGATAGAGAGTACATTATTGAATTACATATAAAGTGAACTACATAAGTAATAAACGCATTTGTATAATTTAAGTTTCGGTTTGTTTGTAAGTTTTAGGACAAGTGTCTACGGTTTTAATAGAATTTTCTGTGTGTAAGTTTGGAAACAATAGTGGGGGGTGGTTTTCTCAATAAAAAAAAAATATTTCAATTTCAGACTTCAAATGTGCAGATTTGTTTTTATGAAAGATTTTTCGTTTTTGAACGTGTGTGGGTCTGGAATTAATGGATTATATTGGGTTTTTCGAGAAAGGAATTTCGTTTTAGTTTCACGAAATCAAATTAGTAAAAGTAATTTTAAAATAACAATAATTAAAATGCAATACCTACACTCATAAAGTTAACATTAAGTAATTTTATTTAAAAATAATGTTATGTAAAACATTACTATAGGCAAAGTTATTTTATATTGTATTTTATGCACTATTAAGTAACATTTTGGGGCCCGATGGATAACTACACAAATGTCGATATTATCGAGGAAAAATAATTTATTTAACTAAAAAAAACAACAACCAATTTTCTACTAATTTTTAACTTTGTTTTTGGAAGTGCCTGAAGCCAATAAGATTGTCATATAAATTTTTGCATAACCGAATTGTGTTTAATTTTTTTTGTTGTACGCATCGCCTGTAGCGTTTAGTTAAATCTACAAACTATTGTTGCTGTTATAGTATAAAATATTTTCACACAAATATCAATTTATGAAAATAGAGAAAAAAATATTTAATATTAATATTAAATATTTAATATAATTAGATAAAATCGATGTGTAAAAGCTATGTACACAAATATTGACGAGTTATTATTATATTGACAAGTTATTCTATATATACATATATATATTATATTATGTATATTATATTAATTTATGTATATATATGGTTCGGAATCAGTCTCAAATACTTAATCAAATGTTCGTTAATATGCCGCTGGAGCAAAGTAAAGACAGAATAGCAATACTTTTGATAATCGCTATGCGGTATAAATATATTACTAGTATATAATATTTTATATATTAATATATATATTTTTACATGATATATATCTATATTTATTATATATATTATATATATATAAATAATTTTAATCAAAAGCATTGCTAATCGGTCTTTACTCTGCTTCAGCGGTATATTACCGACCACTTGATCAAGCAATTAGGACTGATCCCGAATCACATGCTTCTGCACATTAAGATAATATTATTGTACCAGGTAGCATCTTTGAATAGCATTTGCAGAACCTCACAGCACTTCTCCCCTAACTGAAGGCTAAAAATTTTAGTATCAACCTAGACTAAAGTAAGTTTTTCAGGATTGAAACAAAATAAATTGGACATATAAGTTTACAAAGGACCAACTTAGAATCACCTACCAACCTAAGAGAGTTGTGACAATTCTTCGGTACTAGTTCTAGTATAGCCGTATTGTTCCAGACTTTTCTCCTATAATACACTCATTGACCGTTAGTCTAAAGAAGCGAAAATATTAGGAGTGAGACAAAGCCCAGCGATAATCATGCCATGAAGTAGAAACCAGATTGACAAAAGCTCCAGTTCTCGCTTACTCTAATTTCAATAAAATAGTCTTCTTTCAAATAGACGCCAGGAACGTGGGACTAATGCGGGACTCACCCAAGAGTGTGAAGGTGAAGAGCATGTGATAGCTAGATAAGTTGATTTTTATTAAATGGTGAAGAAAACTAAAAAGGATTTTTCATAAAATTTATTAGTTGATTCGTATAAAATATCACATTTGTTAGACTACACAGCTTACTACTATGAATCTAAGGATTTATTTAAGCCTATTAGTCAGTTATGTCGACTACTTGTATGTTGAAATGAAAGATATGTTTTGCTTAAATTTTGATGTAGGACTTTATTTTTCATATGTCATAGATAAAAAACAATGAATTTAATCATGACCTTGTTATTGTATTAATTGAGGATTGCTTAACTTTAATAAAATTTCATAGCTGTACTCTGTGATGTATATAGTAGATATCGATAGTAGTCCGAAAAAAAATCTTATAGTAAACTAATTGTGATTTTGTTATTCCTATCAAATGACCGATGTCCAATGTCCAATTTCATGATAGCAATTTAAGCTTTAATATACATAATATATTAGAAGTAGTTAATGTGCTAAATATTTACATAAGAAGGCATATTATCTTTTGATATTATATCTGTTCCAGTAGTGATAATATGAAATGCACAAATATAACAATAAGTAATTATTCAAACTTAAAATCGGGTTTTATACACTGATCGTTTACTCAGTAGCTAAAAAATTATTAAAATAAAGAAAGAAATGGTCATGCTATAAGAAACTACTAAGACGCTATATGTAATCGTTGGTGGTCTCAAATGATTCCAATCACTACATTTTGTAGTTATAATGATGAGATGTTTAGTGTCCGGTGAAGTTTGATAAATTCTCTTTGAATGCAACATTTTTTTTTAATTAAAAATGTGATATTTGTTTTTAGCTATTTTTTTTCAGGTGATTTCTTATCAAAAAACTTTTAATGAAATGTTAAAGGCCATCAAAGGAAAATTTTTGATTAATTAGATTAGATTTGCAATAGCTACTCGTACCTCCCATGCTTATTAAATGTTATACAGTTGTGTTGTACAGTACAGTACAGTACAGCATAGCACAGCGAAAGTAGTGAAAATTCCATTAAAATTTACAGTAATATTTTAAAAAGAATTTAATATATTTTATTAATTTTAAAATATTGCTTTTTAATCTGAAACTACGTTAAAATCGCATGATGGCACAAGGTAAATGCTTTTCTGGTTAGCTTTTACGACTGAAATCTTTTAATCGAACTAATGGACGGGCCTGAGCTTAACTGCAATTTAAATGAAATTCGACTTCAATGAAGCTGCTACCATGAAGTAGTTTAATAAAACTGATTACCTAGAACATTAATCTTAACTCTACCCAATGAAAAAAAAATCTACAAAGTAGCAAAATATTAGATATTAAGAAATTAAATTAAAAAGCTAAGAAATAAAATTGTAGAAGCTTGAAACAATTGCCGCTTTTAGTGCAATTCGTTTTGGTCTGTTGCTGCCTGACTTGAAAGCAACTCTTAGCTGCAGTTAAGCCGGTAATTAAGACCTGAAATTGCTATTGTTCTGATTATTACCACATATGTTCCAAATGCTTTGGTTCAGCATGCAACAAGGCAGAAACTCGTATGTTGGCTGCGCAGATTTATTGATATATGCCAACTCCGGCTGAAACACTACCAGAACCACAGAGGAGGTGCCTTACCCGTACGAGTTGCATACGAAATTTTATGGCATTTATCGTAGTTACATGTTGGCGCTCCAGTAGCGGCAGATCCACTGAGTTGCCAACAGAAGAACAGTTGTTTCTAGGAAATTGTTGCAGGTGTGTATATACTATAGTATTCTGCTTTTTATATATTTATTTTTTATTAATTAAAATTTTATTGAAAGATTTTTTCAGAGCTCTTCAAACTTGTTCAACTGTTGGGCAATCGTACGAGCACACACTTATGAGGTGGAGATATTCAACAGTGGGCATAAGTTATTTGCATTTTACGTAAATAAATAAAATTAACTGTTTGAAATAAAATTTACAGTTCTGTTTTATAATATTTATAATCTTCACTTTTGATAATAATTGGTTTCAGTTTTCAACATCAGATTTAATAAATGTCTTTGGAGTTATGTTTACGCCGAAGGCAGTTTCTATTCAAATTTGGTTGAATAACGTAAAAAAATATTACAGCAATATCAGAAGAAGTAAGTTAGAGTACTATGTAACTAAAAATTGTTGAAAATTATTTATCAAATAAAATTTTAATTTTAATTATATATAATATATATACCTATATATAACTTCATTCATTATGGATCATAGGCGAAGCACCCGAAAGCACTTCCACAGATTTGTGTTAAAACAGTAAAAAGTGTTTGAAACGCCAATAAATATTTTCTTGAGTTTAAATCATCTGCATATGCATAAAGTTCCAATGAATATATTGATAAGATAATCGATTGGACAGATCGTTAAAGCATTGCATGCTTATAAATGTCATTTCTTCTTTAAATATTAAAAGCCAATGTATCATTAGGTCAATATGTGGTGATATAAATATACAAATATATCAATATATCTTTATATTAAAAAATAATATATCATTATGATATTTATAGATAGCTTATACTTGTAATTGGTTGAAGTCACCCAAAATATGTAAAACAAGGTGGTGAACTTGGCTTTCGTTCAGTGAGCTCAGGTCTATTAGAACTTATTAATAGAAATCAATAATGGAATCCCATGTAGAGTAGCTCCACATTGCGATCAAGTTTTTTTGTAGAAAGTTTGGAAATTTTGGAAAGTTTGGAAACTTTGGAAGTTTGGAAACATTTCTTTTAGGTCACTGGAGTATGTAATCTCACGCAGAGAAACTCCATTTTGCTTTTAAGTTGTGCCGCAGAAGTTGTGGAAATTCAAGTCGTGCCGCAGAAGTTGTGGAAACTTAGGCAAAGAAGAGACAATTACATATTTTCTCTGTGACTGTTCAAGGCTGGACACTAAAGGCTAATGCTAGCCTATAGAAGAAACAGATTTTTGGTGAAGTACTTTTTGGTAAGTCTTTCAGACTGCTCATTAGTAAAAAAAAATGTTTTGTTGAACTATATTAACTTATTTAGATGGAACTAATTTAACCACATGGGTTTCTTACGAGCAATGTGTTGAGATGAAAGGGTACCTGCTGATTACACATTGCAACTAACTAACCAACCTATGCGACTCACTGTGAATTAGAAAACGGAAAACTTAATCATCCTTATATATGTGTCATCTAACACCTAGACGCTTTTCAATTATGGTAAATGGTTCTTTGTAATAACTTTAAAGCAATTTAGAGGGGTAAAGTGTATGCGTGTTATATTTATAAGGTTTGTAAATTCTCGTAATCTACTCGAGCTGCATAACATCTAATTCGTTGTCGCAATCTACATCCATGTCTTTGAAGATGTACTGAAACACAACAAGAAATTACAAAAAATTAATGTAAAAAAAATTCCTTATTGATACTTTCAGCATTTTAAAGATATATAAATAAACTGTACACTTTCATGTATAAAAACCTATTCAGGTTATGCAACTATAACTGATTCTGTGTGCTCCAAACATGTAGGAAGAGATTTACGTTTTTATAACTAAAGTAGTTAGCCACTGATGCTAGCAGAAGTTGCACAACAAGTTCAAAACTATATCAAAAGATGTTCTGCATATCTTAAGAGTTACAATCGCAGATGCCAACGAAATCAGAAAGAACAAACATCGGCAACAACAATAATAACAACAACAATAACAAATAGCAATAATAGCAAAGCACATTTATTAGTGACTAAGTCAAGCAAACTAAGTCAAGTGGTCACCTTAGTTTATATGCAAATGTGAATGAAAAACTAACAAGTTCAATTAATTGCCCACTAAATTGGAGCAAACAACTGGAAATTCTGCGGCGAAGCTCATGAAATGTTCAAGAAATGGTAACACCGATGCAGTTGGCCAAGATATGCAGTTAAATGTCACCCAAGAATATTTTTGCATGAGTAAACCAATAAAGTATGTTGCTTGTATCTTTTGTTGTTGTTGCTTAAATACAAAGAAAACATTATTTTAAAAAATTGCTTAACTGTTTGTTTATGTGCATTTGACTAAAAAATTATATGCTTTAAAAAATAATAATAAATTTAGGCAACATATGGACACGGAAAAATATTTATTATATGTGTTAAAATTTTTTTACACTAATAAAATTAGAAATTTATTTTAAATACGTCTTTACTGAGTTTTAACATTTTAACATGAATTAATAGAATACAATAAATTATTCTTTTTTATAATAAAATGAGCATATAGAAAATCACGACGGTAAATATTAATTAATATTATTTAAAACTTTATATCATAAAGGATATTGTCTTAAGTAACATAAGTGAGACATAACTTTTAGCACCGTATTATCGGACAACTTCGGTACACTTTAAACATTGCATTCGTGGTATTTAATCAATCGTGAAAAGATATAATATCTGCTCAAAAAGTATCCGGATTTTGTTGTTTGTTAACTACTCCTTAAGTAATAGACCTTTTTCAAAACCTTTTTTGTTATGTTGGTATACCCTTTCTTGACATATGGTACAAATTTGAGCGCCATCTGTCAATTATGGTAGTTTGTTTACAGCAGCTGTTAATGTGAGACTTCCTCAAGTGCATTTAGCGATTTTTACTATGGAAAATTCTTGTTGTACGCGATTTTTTTACCAAACACGGCACCACTGTCATCGCTAAGGCACCATATTCGCCAGATCTGGATCGGTGCGATTTTTTTCTGTTCCCGAAACTCAAATTGCCCCCTTTTAGTTTATATTTTGTAAAATAATAATCAACCTACTAACATTATTCTCTGGGTCTGAAGTAACTTCAGCACTTGTCACAATGCATTTAACCGATTTGAAGCGCATTTGTGTCGAGTGCAGGCAAAAAAAAAGTGTTTATATGCAAGTCTTTTGCGCACGCATTCATGCTGCAAATTTGCTCGATTTCTTTGATTTTTACGTAATTAACCTATTTAAAAGCAAGTTTTTTATAATTTTTATTATGTAGACAACACAGTACAGCCAAAAGAAATTTTATAAAAACGAAAAATTCTAGCAAAGAGGAGAGTTTTATTGATTGCATTTTAACCGCAAATTAGTTGAATTGCTTTGTGGTTGAAAGAAAATCTTTAACCGAATTGGAAGAATTGGAAGAAAAGTATTCGGTTTTAACTTTATTTACTACATTTTTA
The DNA here is from genome assembly GCF_002237135.1 of Teleopsis dalmanni. Classification (NCBI taxonomy): domain Eukaryota; kingdom Metazoa; phylum Arthropoda; class Insecta; order Diptera; family Diopsidae; genus Teleopsis; species Teleopsis dalmanni. The sequence continues at coordinate 188,720,304 of NC_051846.1, read as the reverse complement.
ACTTAACAACAACAATATAGTCAATTTAATCATTTAATAGCAAAAAATTAATTTAAAAATGAAATCTTTATTGAGCTTTCGTCATTGTCTATTGGTACTATTATAAAGCTTTGGAAATAATTTATGCTGAGGGCAGAATAACTCATTACGCACCTCTCAAATGCGTTATCAAATCCAATACCATTCAATTTAAAGCAACTCAATACAATTTAATTCAATTTCTTTCAATCTAAGTGGTTCAGGTGCAATTTTTTCATGCCAAAATCATTTATGCAGCAAACGCCGCATGTGTGCAGTTTTACCGCGGCTTAGATAGCTCCTGCTACGAAAATAAGTGCTGCAATACTGCACACTCCTCGCCAACACTAACCAACTTGCAACTTGCTATGTACAACCCAACAGCCTACAGTGCCTACAATCTTATTTTTATTTTTGCAATTACGAGATACTTTGTTGATTGAGCGCTTTAAATAAAAGTAAACAAAATTTAAAAATTAAAAATATGCCAACAATTTCATGTAGCAACTATTTATTGTTGTTGTTGGTGGTGGTGGTGTTCCTGCTGTTGTTGCAGTTGTTGCAATTGTTGCTGTATCTAAAATTGAAATTGTTGTTTTCATGTCGATCATTTAAGTTAAGTTGGCGTATAAAATAGGTTTTTTTCGGTGAGGAATTTAACTAAGAATTTAGGTGCACAATTGTTGGAAGTAGCAATTTTTAAAATACCATTGCACAGTATCCCTCTAATGATGCTGCCTTGTAACCTGTCGAAATCACTTATGCTGAGCCCGTGTACTCATTTATTACGAGTACTATTTTCGCAAAAAGTTGTTAGAATATTTTTGCAAAATTCTTTAAAGGAAAATTCATTTTAATTGCAGTTGTCAGGATTGGAATTTAAATGAAAGTTGCAAAGGATGTTGTAAAAATGAAGTTAAAAACTTATCAAAAATATAAAAAGCACAAGTAATGTTAGTGTTTTATAATTAACGAAACAAGTTCGTAGGCGAAATACTTTTCTACAGATTTGGGACAATAGACTCAGTAATTAAATAAACCAGTATAGCCAATTTAAAAATTATGGAATTATTATAAGTAATTTATATATTTGCTTTATTTAAAGTAACTTACGAATTTCTATCCTCATCTGAAGTTAGCATAACTTTAACACCAGACATTTTGGACATTTGGGACAAAAGATGTAAAGTATGGTCGAAATAATAATTATGGAATTAAAATAATTTATATAATACTTTTTTATTTTATTTAAAGAATTTTAGGAATTCCTGACCTCATCCGAATTTATAATATTATTAACATCTGTCATTTTTGACATTTGGTATGAGAGATTTAGAGATTGAATAAATAGTGCAACCAAATTATTATAATTATTATAAATAATTAATATAATTATTTTTTTTGTTTTATTTAAAGTATCTTAGCATTTCTGTCCTCATCCGAAATTAGAATATTTTTAAAATCTGACATTTTGGACACTTGGGATGAGAGATTCAGTGATTGAATAAATAAGTTTAGACAAATTAAATATTAGAGAATTGTTATAAGTAATTCATATATTTCTTTTTTTATTTTATAAAGAGGTTTTCGAAAAATAGTGAACTACAACAACAAAAATTCTTTTTTATATTATTTTAATTAATTGTACTTTTAGCTGATCTTACAGCTATTTCGAGTATTGCCAAGTACACATTATCAGTGGTCTTGGAAATAATTATTGTAGTTAATTATTCGTAAATAACTTTTTGAGAGTGCAAGTACCAGTAATAGAAATCGTCACCTGCCAAATTTGAAGTTCAGAGTCAGCACTCCTTAACCAACTGACCCAAAGTTAGCTATTATAGTAATGACAAAGAGAATTAGAGTTCTATAGAAACCACAGTTTTTATTATAGGTAGAAGTTATTGTAATTACAATAATTTTTCAATATTATAATTCTCATTATCTTTTTGTTCGTAAAACTATATTAAATCCAAAATATAAAAAACAAATTGTTTAATAAAATTTGAAGTTAATATATGATTCAGTTGAAATATCTCAAATGTTTAGAGAATAGAATAATACAAGCAGCCTTTATTTTAATTAAATTATGTTATATGTTTACAAATATTAAAACTGTCTTCATTATTTTATACTAACACGAACTCTTGTTTTATTGAGTCGTGTCTGTAATTGTTAATTATTAATTAGTTATTAATTGTAATGGCTAAAATTTAATTTCTTAATATATACGAAATAAATAAATAATAATTTAATGATGGTAAGGATTAAATTAGCTTTATTATAAATGAGTATTGGGCTATCAGTCAGATTTTGTAATTTGGTTTTTTTAATAAAAAATTTTTCTTATTATTTTACTTATTTAATATTTATTTCCGACGTTTCGGTTTTTTAAAACCATCATCAGGGAAAAAATTTTAAAACAACTGAATAGAATAAAATTTTTATATAAAAATCTTTTTATATACAAAATCTGACTGATAGCCCAATACTCATTTATAATAAAGCTAATTAAAAAAAAGTCAGCATATATGAAATGGATGTAAGGATTAAAGTGTACGCTATTAAAATAAATCCGTACTTGACCTTAAGTAGTAAAATAAAAAATATATATATTTACATAGACTAATTCAGATTAAGTCATTTCGGAGGTCATTGTAATATGTTAATATGATACTTATCAACACCAAATTAACCCTAAAAATAAATTAGTTTTGACCAACTTTTGCTTAAATTAAATACAAAAATTTTAATTTAATTAAATATTCAAATAACACTAATCAGTAATTTTTTAAACATTTTTTACAGCATATTAAAGCAGTTATTATAAACTTAATTTATATAAAAATATAACATATCTGGGGCTAGTGTTATTATTTAATATGTAACTAGCAAAAGGTAAGTTCATAATGTATTTAAAAAATTTTTTAATATATGTACTTTATTAATTTACAAGAGATATTAAACTATTGACAGCTATAAACAATGTCAGAAAAAAATTTGGATCACAAAGTGACGACAAAAGCCTTATATAAATTTTATAATCCGAAAATCATAAAAATAATTGTCTTGATATTCCATAGGAACTATAAATGAACCATTCTGTCATTTTATGATTCTACTACATACAGTTAGTATGGAAATTACTTAGATATATGCTAAAATATTCTCACTTTCATTTATCTTCAAGGCCTCTTTTCTTACCGATTTAACCGAGCTGTCATCCTGCAAAATTAAGGACTTTGTCAAGTTCATAGAATTGTCAAATTGGTTTATCTTTACTTATTGTGGAGTCGGGCCTTTCGTATCGCGTACGCTGATCTCTAGTCTATGTGTGTACAAACGCTAATACTGTGATACTACAACGAGTCATTATTTGAACTTAAGTGGGCTTTGAGCACAAGATTGCTACTCCTTCCTAAACTGTCCTGTATATAAATTATCTAATAAAGATGCATTACTTAATTCATTTTTCTTAAGAAATTTATTGGTCAAGTCCTTTATCCTGGTCCTCATCTTTACATATTATTATGTTAAAAATGTTATAATTTAATACATAGTATAATACAATGTTTGATTATTATTGACTTGTATAATTACTTCTTTGTCCAATGTATTGATTTTGTTATTATATATTCCAAACTTTTGTATTATATCAGTACTCTAAAAATGACTACACACTAGTGATTCCCAATCTTTTTTTGATGAAGAACCGCTACGATACCATGTGTTATACATCTTTGGTACAATGTGTAATGAATTGTATAAGTGCATAGGTACATTATATAGTCTATAAAATAGGTATATAATTACTTGAAAATATTTGGTGCTTATTTTCTAATAAATGAGTTTTTAGTGGACAACTGCAAGTTATATATTCATACCTGATACAACTGGATAAATTGATAAATTTGATTCATGGACCATTTTTAACCATTTCACGAGCCACCTGTGGGCTGCGAACGACTAGTTGGGAACCACTGCTGTAGACTATCGAAATATCTGTTTAAATAAAATTTGTTTAAAGAAGTCTACTACTGCCCAACTAGCCCGTTAAAAAACAAAATTATTATTAAATATTGGGTTAAATAAACCAATGACCCCGTTTAAAAATATATAAGTAATTTTGGTCATTAACTAATTTTTAATTTATTGTTAGTACATCATAAGGCCGTCTGCGAGTTCGAGTAATTTGAGGAAAATAAAAAATTATGTTGATATGGTAGCTAATGTTGGTATTTACCAGAATTTCGAGTAGGTTAAATTGGATAACAATTTGGTAAATTAGGTATTACCAAGTTAGGTGTTACGCTACTTGTGAAAATTTTATAAGATGCTTAATAAATAAATAAATAAATTTGAAAACTTTGAATAGAAAACTAATAAATAAGTGCAATAAATAAATAAGTAATAAATAATTTCTAGAAAATTTACTTTACCTCAATTAACTCGAACTCGCACACCGTCTAAGTAGTTAATAAATAGTTAAATACTCGTACATATATAAGGTAAATTTTAAAGTTTCATTTTTTAATTCATTTCCCTTAAGGAATTGATTGTTTAAACATTATGTTTCATTCTTGTCCTCATCCTTCATATTCTTCTTCAAATTTAAACATAAATTTTAAAGGTAAAAGTAACACAGCCATTGAAAATCAAAACAACAACAACATTCCTACCAACATAGTAATATTACATTTTGCATATATTCAAACGCTCAGTATAGAAACGTTTTGGTATGAAACGCTAAGGTATGAATAAGCTAAACTTCAAACAGACAAAACGCCGAACTTGCAATCAGTCACACGACTCAAGCTTTCTTTTTCAGTTGTAAACAAACATTTGGTAGGAATTAATTCATTCATTGAACTTTTCTCCAAATAGCTCTTACGTCTAAGCTGTTTCATTTTCAGCCAAGTCAAGTTGTGTTACATTCTCGAACGTACACAGCAGCGCAGAAATCTACCACACCAAAGTGCTAAGTCCACCACTCTCAAAGCCAAGTTGCATGATCGCTACTGCCAGTTGAATTTTAACATTTTCATACGACGGTTGTAAGTTGTAAGTTGGCGCTACTTGTTCACCATTGTGGCACTTACGATTACGGCATTTCGTCTTAGCGACAAACCGAAAGCTAAACACTGAAAACTGAAAACATAGTTTGATTGAGGCTTTTTTTTGTTATAAATTTAAGCTCAGTGCAGTGAACGCGGTTCTGCAGTTAGTCTTACGCTGGATACGAGCGAATGCGCATGTGCGTGGTGCGTCTTTAACGTTAAAAAACGGATCGAAATTAAAATTAATTTTAAGAAACAAAAAAAGAAAATATTACTTTAAATAAAACTAATTGAATTTCTATGTGGATTTACATTTAACAATCAAACGAAGTCGTTATTTCATATATAAAAAGAAATCATTTAAGAAATTCTGTTACATTTCGGCAACAATAATTCAATTGAAATTTCGACTGTGCAAAAAAAGAAAGTTACTGAAAAATATTTCTTTTCGAAAACTTGCTGCCTTGCTGCCGCATGTAACGGTGACATACTTTTTAATAATATTTTTCTTCTGTGCTTCGTTTTCAACTTCACCTGCTGCTCTCTCGCTATACACGTCTTAACGTATTTTATTATTGTTTTTAAAATTTAAAATTTTGAATTATTTTTATTCTTAATATTATTATTTTGTTAATTGAAACTTTTTTGTGTGCTACAAGTGCGGTTTGTGAAATAAACACCAAAAAAAAAATCTAAAGTCGTATAGCAAAAAAATTACAACAATTAGAGAAGAACAAGCATAAAATTTGAAAAAAAAATTTTTTGACAAAATTTTATTCACCACCTGTGGCTGGAATAGGGATAAGTGGACAAATGTGCTCCAATAAAGTGCTAAACTAAATCGAAAATAAGTGAAACTAAGTACTGTTCTGATCTGCTCTGGAAAGCTTAACTTTTACTCCACCCACCCACTACTTATAACTTGTAATTTTATAATTTGTAGTTTATAAAAGAAAAATGCCTAGAATATCGACACAGCTGCTGATTGTCATCATTAGCCTATTGGGTTATTACGCACGCATTGATGCACAAAATATAGGTGAGTGTGTCACAAGTATTTGCTTAATGAAACTGAACTGAACCGTCGTCGTCACATTGTGAAGAATGTAGAATGTAGAAGTGTCACATTGGTTCTGCTATATATTCTGTGCTCTTGCCTCCACATATGCTTAAATTGTGTTCACTTTTTATGGCCAGACATTTCCAGGTGTTGCCATTTGCATTAATGTCTCTCTGTTTGTCTGTCAGTGTTGTGTTGTTTGGGCTCCATTCACCATTCTTTGCTGCTTCACTAATGAACTTTGTGCAGTTTTTTCCCATAATTTCTTTAACAATAATTTGAAGCCACATGGTCGGCAAGTTTTTATACTCAAAATGTATATAAATTTTTTTTTTAATTTTTTTTTTCTTTATTTTTTTCTTCATTTTTTTGTGTATTTTTTTTTATTTAAGCTTTGTTTTTATTTTTTTTTTTAATAAACTTTTGTTATTATTCTCAGTTTGGTGTCAGTTCACAGAAAAAAAGATATTAAAAATAAATAAGAAAATTAGTGGTACGGAAACGGATATTTGCTTTTAGATATTGAAAGCAAAAATTATGCAGATTTTTTTTTTATTCATTTGCTGTAGCTTAGCTGCACATACCTTTGACTGTCTTAGATTTAATTAAAGTATTGATTGAAATTGAAATTGGTTGGATATTATTTGTGCATAATTTTTTATATCGAAAATTTGCACCATAAACAGATTTGATACAGTTACAAAAGTTTTTTTTATTAATGAGTTTCAAAAGTGAATTTTTTTTCATATTAACTCCTTGGTTTTAGTGCTACAACCTAGCATTTTTTTTTAAATTTTACTACTTATTCTTAATATAATTTTTCATAATAATTAGTCACCACTTTCAAAGTTTTTTTTAAAGTGTATATTTAAACTAAGTTGAACACAGACTCCTTGCATGAGTAAAGTGAATAAACTTACTTCCTAATTGTGAATTAAAACAAATTTTATTTTATTTTAATTTTATTATATTAAAATATTTATATATCCACAAAAAAGTAAGTTATTTTTTAATAAGAATATATTTAATAAAGCTTGAGAACAGATTGCATATCTGAGTGAATTAATTAATTGAATGTTATCTATAAACAGTATAGTAAATGATCAGAAAAGTGTGTTTAATTATGTTTGTGTCAAATAAAAGTATATTTTTCCAAAGATGACTTCATATATTTATTTATATAAAAAGTATGTATATAAACTAAAATTTTAGAAATCTTATTGTTGTTATGCAATATTATATATATTATTTTATATATTATAAAGATATTAAAGATAAATATAATAATATTATAAAAGATAATATTATTTTTATCTACATTAATCGAAATTTGCAACTCACAATAAATATATCAAATATATATCAAATATATATATATATACATAATCATTATTATCGTTACCGGCTATTAGAAATTAATCATGAACTTTCATATGAGTTATCTCTTTCAAATCTGTTGTTAAAATTAAGTTATCCAACGTTGTCCAATGTCTATTTTGAACCTGTGGGAGGTATTTCTTATATTGAAAATGTTGCAACCTTCCTTTTATTTTTATTGTATCACCGTTATATTATGGCTGGCGAGATTTGTAATGTACAAAATATTACTGGAAAATATTCCGAAATTTTTCTTTTTTTCCGTTTTTTAGTGCTGTTGGTTGCCACTTTTGTGAAATATCTATTTTACTATTTTAGTATTGTTAGTTTACCGCTGTTAGTTATCTTTTTTGGTGTTGTTTATTTTTATAAACAGTCTGAGTAAAGTGAAGGAATTCATTTCGTGATGTGCATTCAATTTCGTAAATCAATTTATAGACAAGTGATTGCTAGTTTGGAATAGATTAACAATTTATTGTTATCATTAGAAATCTGCAGTCTCTTGTTATATTTAATTTTTTTATTTGTTATAATTGTTATAAAAATATCTAACAGTAAGTAAGCCCACTTTGTACTAAAAATATTTTTAGTGTCTGATTTCATTTCTTTAGTATTAAGGACCAGTTAAGCACCATTTACTATATATTTATTTAATTATTGTTGTATTGTATTGTAGAGGTATCTTTCATTTAGATATTCATCATTATAATCAATTTCAAATGAAGAAAACTTATATTTTTTTAAAACCTTTTTTTCTGTTTATAGTTTATTTTTAATTTAATATTATTTTTAATTATTAAATTTTTTTTTGAAAGTTTTCTGCTGGTTTTTGATATTTTTATTTTTATTGTGATGTATTTATAATAATAATATACTACATATAAATAATATTTTCACATATCTCTTAGCTCTACATTTCCTATCGTCTGCATTTAATAATAAAAATAAGTATTTAAAGATATTATAGCTCTTGAAACTAATAACAATTCGTTTAGATGACTGAATTATTTAATAGATAATTAAATAACTATATTTACACACTTTTACGTATATATATATACATATATATGTGTATAATAACATATTGAGTTAAATATTCTCATCTGAAAATACCTCTTAACTTTGCATTTCCTATTACCTATTGTATGCATTTAATAATGTATATAAGTATTTAGCTGTTGGAACTAATAACAATTCGTTTAGAATACTGAATTATTTAATAGAAAATTAAATAACTACATTAACACACAGTAACACATAAATATTATATATACATATATATATATATATGTATATATAATAACATATTGAGTTAAATACTCCCACCTGGAAGATACCTCTTAGCTTTGCATTTCCTATTACCTATTGTATGCATTTAAAAATGTATATAAGTATTTAAAGATATTATAGCTCTCGAAACTAATTACAATTCGTTTAGAAGACTGAATTATTTAATAGAAAATTAAATAACTATATTTACACATATTAACGCATATAAAACAAAACGAGAGGAATTAGATAATTGACTTAATAATAGCTTCTTTGCATATTTTCACATATTTACTAATATAGTCGAGATTTCCAACGATTTTATCTTATGCTCTAAATTAGCACAGCACTACCTCGCATAGAACCTTAATTTTTCTAATTAAATGAGCAAAATACAAAAAAATTGAACCATAAATAGAAATTTAATACTGCATTGCCTCTAAGCACTGGTGCACTTAATTTCTTCACATAAATAAATTTCCGCAGACATAAATATTGTATAAATAAATGTATTATTAACAAAAAAAAAAACAAAAAAGAAATAAGGAAAATTATAGATGTGCAATGTGAGCATAGAAATTAACACTTTTTATAGCAGCCAAAGCAATAAGGAAAATCAGCAATACGCGAATGAAAATAATATTTTATATATTCTTTACACTTGTTGGATTGTTGGATTTTCCATGCTACTCTCTTCTACTAAGACAGATATCGACACTTGTGCTCGTATTTTATGAAATCATGGCACCAGACAGCAAAGACTTGAACATCAACTTCAACTACAATTGTTTCCAGCAGCATCAGATTTCAACCATAACCAATATTGCCTCACTCACTGCTGCGCTTCGAGCGCACCCAAGATATGTGAATTACTACGACGTGATAATGAAAAATAGCAGAAAAATATACGCTTTTTTGCTCAGCTTGATCATTAGTGTTAGATACTTTTTAAAGCTACAATTTATTTATATAAATTTTTTTTCTTCTAAATAATGTATATCATATGTCTAAGTTAAGACATTAAGAAATATTAGATATTGCACTTGAAAAGGTGCGCCTTGAACTTGAAGATTTGACAACTCATGCCTACCAATTTGTTTGGCAAGTATCGAGTTTCCTAATGCAGTTAATGCACTTTAATATTATTTAATCTTTGTGTTTTGATTTTATACTTGCAGTTATTATATATTAAGAATATGCATAAAAAATTTATTAAAAAAATATTAACGACGTTTTAGAATAGTATTTATCGTCTTCACTACTACTACCATTATTATTTTTACTTATACCTCTTAGAACTTAAACACGCCCGTCTTTCATAGAGCGGAATGCCACAAGCTTTTATCTATCTAGCTTCCTACCTGTCAAAAATTATTCTAACATATACGCCTTTGTACTGTCAAATCAACAAGAATCTTCATTCCATTCAAAATGTAAAGTTAAAAAAAATATTAAAAAATTTATATTCTTTTAGTTAGTGTCAGTTCTATATGGATTCATTCTCTTATAATTTTTTTTTTAAATTGTTTTAAGTTTTAAGTTTTTCTTCTAATAAACTTCAATCTTCTATACCTTTTCGCTTACTTTCCATACTTGCCTCTAATTTAATGTATATATCTTTTTTTCTTTTGTTACAAGTTAGTCGTAATTCATTGATTAACAAGAAAATTCTGCTCTATCTAAATGGTTTCTATGTTGGGTTTTTTTTTTGAACTTTTTCTACTTTTGTTATAATGAGTAATCGACACGCTAAGCCGCAACCGTACAACTCCATAGCACAGACCGCAATATCTTCAGTTTGGAGCTTCTCTCAGTGCAGCACGTGTTTGTCTAACCCTTTATCTGTGTCGGCATCTGTGGTTCAAATTATCTTACATGTGAATGTATCTGCTTTAAGTATTTTCATTTTTCATTGTTTAGCTATTTTTCTTACTTTGGCTTAAAATCTAACACATTCACTTTAAATTGAATTCTATTGATACCAAAGGCAATCTAAAAACAATTTACAACTGAACTCTATTATATGCATTTTCCTCTGTCCTTCGGTAGTGAACCAGGGACTTACTCTGGTTTTATTCTTTTAAAAAGTAAAGAAAATTGTCTAATGAGAAGTAATAAAAATAAGTTTACACTTTCCATATATGAAAAGCACTTAATGAAGTTGGAGCTTCTCTTCCATTCGTTTTAGTTTTCTATTCACAAAAAGAGATTAGTTGCATTTGTGAATTAATTACTTACTCCGATACCTTTTTATTTTAATATATGGGAAGATCTTATTCGTATGCTGAAATTTAAAATTGAAGTTTAAAATCATAATGCCTTGAAGTATATATGTGATCTTGTTGATTTCACATATAAAAAATAATATTAAATAAATAAATGAATAAAAATAAATAAATAAATAATTATAAATATTTAAATATAAATAAATAAAGAACAAATATTGTATATTTAATAATATTTAAAAAAATCGGAACTTGTACGAAGTTACTGGAGATCCAGATTATTGGAGATTTTTTCTTTAGTTAGAATAGCACAAAATAAGAATTAACATGGTCCTAGCTCTCTGCTTCCATCCTGTTGGCATTATTCGTGTGTACTAAAACTACGGCATGCAAAGTCTGACCACAAATACCAATACGGTTTGATTTAAAATCATGTTTTTAAAAATATGTTAACAATGCTTGGAGACTCTGCCTCAGGTATAAAGCTTCAAGTAGTCCATAAATTTAAAAATTTACCAACGCAAAAGTTACATACCAGTTTAACTCTATCTGGTATCTCTAGGATCTAATAAATCTCTGCTTTATTTGCAGCCAACTAGTGTTATTTAGTTTCTAACGCAGTGTAGTGCTGCGACCACGATAAATGTTTTGTGCTAGCAACTAATGCTTACCGAATAGCAGACTCAAAACTTTCAAATGAGAAATATCAAATAGGAATAGGATTAGTATTTATGTCGATTTTGTAGGGATTTATGTCGATTTCTATTGGCATTAAAAATGTCATATATTGTTACAAATTTACCCAGTATACTTAAAAAGTCTAAATATGGTGCAAAGGTGAGATATTGAAAATATCTTGATTAGAACACAAACTTACTGATTTGTATATATTTCTGTATTTCAATGATATACAATTGAAAAGTAAAATATTTCATAAAGTAAGATCAATTTAAATTGTACTATAGGGCGAAGGACCTAGCAGTTCAGTTCCCCATTCTTAACTTTAAAATTAATTTTAATGTTAACTCACAAATATATAAGTAAATTGTACTACATAAACCCACACTTTACTCAAGCATTCAGTCAGTGCTCAATTTGTTTTAAATAAATACACAAAAATAAACTACAGCCAAAGTACCAACTAACAGCACTTAAATTTCCTATAAAAACATATTGTATAAACTTTTTCTAGTTAAAAGAATTTTAAAATTCAAACAAAAAATACTCACATTCTTTTTTATTAAAAACCTCTATAATTGATCACGCATATAATTCTTCATTAAGTTCAATGTAAAACATGTAACAGCAAAATTTCTCGAATATCTTAACAGCTCATAATAAGTCGTTAAATTTTTTTCTTTAATCTCAAAGAAAGAATTTCTTTTAGCTAATTTTAATTTTCTACTTCAGTGCAAATGGCGCTTAAATATTATACAATAATTTATTCTTCTTTTGATATGATAAGGCCTATTCTATCTCAAATCACATAATTTAACACGATTTTCTCAACTTTTATGTGCTTCCCAAACAATTAAAATGACATTAACTGCCGACTGCACGCAACTTACGCGTTGCTTTGTGTGACTATCTGCAAGATACTTTAAAGACTTTTACTAAAATAATTTTTAATTACGACATGTTCAATTTTATGACATTTAAAAGATTTTATGATTAACACAAAATCACACAAACCTAAAAGTTTAAATGCTTCAGGCAAAAAGTCATAAAAACTAAAAAAAATCAAATAAAATTCAAAATAAAAAGAAATTATATTTTTTTTTTTTGCCTTAAAAGAAATTAAAAGTTAATTTTTTCGATTTAAACCTTACATTTTCAAAGGTTTTATAAACTTACGTATGCGGTTTAAATATTTTTCGAGAAGAAAAAAAAAATAAAAATGGGAAAGTATTTCTCTTTAACAAGTCGAAATAAGAAAAAAGTAAAAAAAAGTAAAAGTAATTTTTTCTTTTATGCTCATCATGTGAAAATTGTTTACGGCCTTTTGGAATTTATTTGCTATTATTGTTGCTATTATTATATATAGCCTTCAATGCTTATTTTCATTAAAAAAATTTTGTTTTGATTTTCCTATATATTTATGTCTTTATATTTTTGTTCATATAATTTTTCACTATTTTTTTTTTATTTATTGCATGTATTTTTTTTTTTTTGAGAGGAGAAAAATATTTGTCACATCTTTAACACGTTGGGTACAATGCAATAAAAATGAGTTTAATAAATAAGTTGGTACAAGTTCATTACTTTATAGTGTATTATTACTTTTATAAAATATATATTTTAGCTGAAAAATTTTTTTTATTAATATTTAACAAAAGGGAAGTAAAATTAAAACACTTTTATGATGTGAAACTCTTATAAATGCTTGGCTTTGACGGAAGTTGTTACCAATCAAAGCAAACCCTTTTCATTCACAACAAAAGCAGGAAAGAAATTTGATATTTATTTCACGGTGGAAAAAATGGTGGAAAAAATTTAATCTCCATAATGTTTTGTCATAATAAGCAATAAAAGCATAAAGTCGTATAATATATATAAAAAGTGAAAATAAAACTCATGAGATAATTTTACTATAGACCGTTTTTCATAGGTTCATAAAAAAATTAAATACAAACAAATAAAATATTATATTAAAACAAAAGGAAAAAATATAATAAAATATTTTAGAAAAAATAAATAAATAAATTTTTATTGTAGTTTCAGTGCGATTAACTACTATTTTAAATTTTATCAAGAAATTTACTGAAAATTTGAAATGTTAAATCCTTCAAAAATTAAATATAGTATTAACTACAATAGCAAAACAAAAAATTTATAATTTTATAATTTATAAAACATTCTAAATAGAATATCAGTAAAAAAATGTTTAAATAAACTAGAATCCTAAAATAATAAAATCAGTAATAATTCAATCAGTTATTTTAATTTCATAATAAACATTAATAATTTTTTTAAAATTATGTAAAAAATTAGAATTTAAAAATAAAACAAATTTTTTTAGTATATTATATGGCATGTATTAAGTATATTTTTTGTCATATATTATATGAAAAATATGTTAACAGATCAAATATAAATGAAAAATATAAGTGCACTAAATAATATATAAATAATAATAATATAGTATTAACCACACTAAAGTATTAACTATATTAAACATATATATAAAATAAATATTCAAAAATATTTTGTTGATAATACAACATTTTATTACAATGAGAATAATAAAAAAAATAAATATAACCTATCATGCGATACAAAAATAAATGTCCGGTATAATAATAATATAAAAAATAACATATATATACATATATTTCGATCCTGGTACTTGCAGTCTCAAAAAATTATTTACGAATAATTAAATAAAAGAATTATTTCCAAGACCACTAATGATAAGTATTTTCAAATTTTTGATGGATAAACTTAAAATATATAAGTAGTCAGCCAAAAATTCAATTAATTAAAATAAAATAAAAAGAATTTTTGTTGTTGTAGTTCATTACTTATCGAAAAACCTTTTTACAATAAAAAATTAAATTAAAACAATTAAACTTAATTATAATTTATTTAAAGTTTTTATAGTTAATTGTAGAAGATAAAAGGTTATTATTATAATTATACAAAAAATAATATAACCTAATAAATAAGTCGGATATATTATAAGATAACATTGAATCTCTAAAAAATTATTTCAATTTAATTACAGCATTAACACTTGATTGTTGTAACTAAAAAGCTCACTATAAAAGTTATACAATAAATAATATAAATTTATATATATAATATAAATTAAAATCGAATCAATAAACAATAATTTGTTCGGAGCATAAAAGTTTGTTGCTTAAGTCTTTCCTTGCAAAATACATTTATACATTTACATTTCCTTGCAATATACATAAAACCTCTTATTTGTTGTTAAACTATAAATAAATATAAATTAAATATTTATATAGAAATTTTCACAAGTTTTAAAATTTTTTAATATATATAATAAATATTTAAATTTTGTACGCAGTGCAGCTTAAAATTTATTTCAAAATGCATACCGGCAGATTCATTTGCAATTTTTTCGTGTTATTTTTAAAGTTTATTTTATTGTATATTCATAAATTATTTTTTTGTTTTGTTTTTTAGTACAAACGTGTTTATTAGCATGCCAATTTGAAGTTTAGCAATTTATGTTTTTATACTTAAATAATGTTTAATTTTTTAAAATGTTAAACACATCATGCGTACTAATGTTTCTATTTCAACAGAGACTGAGCACAGATTTTTAATTTTAAACTACTCTGATGTGTAATTTCACAAAAAATTAAAACAAAAAATAAAATAAAAATAACAACAATAAACATATGCCGACTTTTATGACAATATAAGTGCATTTTGTGTTAAATTTAACATGGGAGTGTTTAAATATAACTTTTTAAACTAACTTGCATAATTTTTTGCTGGAAGGAATATATAAATATAAAATTGTTTAAAATATTTTTTCAAAATTTTTCAAATCATTTACAATAACATATTTAAAAAATAAGTTAGAATTTTTTAATTATTTATGAATTATAAAATTTTATTATTATTTGTTTATTGCCGTAAACATAGATTGCAAATAAAGTAAAATTTGCGTGGAACTAAATATTATATAAACTTTAATTATTTTAATGCAATCTTTTTCTACATTTAATTAAAATTTTTATTTTGAAATAAAATGCAGTTAATCTTAGCCTTTGTACTCACCATCTGCACCTTGAGTGTCGTTAGTCGTGGACTAACAAACTTTAGAAAACTTTACGACATATGCACATATTTTTATGCTCGCCCTTCAAATTTCAAACGAACTATTTTTTTACTAAAAAAAAAACTGTACTTTATGATGCTCGCTTAAACAAACAAATAAGATATAAAATGAATTTACTTTGAATCATCTTAGGAAAACAAAAAACATATTTGTTTTGGTTATTTAAAAATGCATAAAAACTAAAATTACGTAAATGTTTTGAAACAACAGAGTTCAGTTCATTGCTGCACTTTGCACGTTTTATGTTGAAATCTTCAATTTTTTTCCTCACATGAATTTTTAATTTTGTTTCCAAAAATAATTACCAAAATAAATAAATAAATAAATGAAAACGTTTCAAAAATACATATATAAATAAGCATTTTTTATTTAATTAATTTAATACATAAAAGCTAATATTAAAGTTTATTACTTATAGAGCCTTGCATGCCAAAGTGATTTTACAATTAAAATAAATTTATTATTCATTTTATTTTTGTGAAAAGTTTTTTTAGTAACTGATCGTGTCAGATAGTGGGCATATATAACATGCACGATACTAGAAGATATCTTCAATAATAATCAATTTAAGTTATATGATGCGGTGTAGTAAAAAAAGGCAGAACCTTGCTTGGGGCATACTTATGGGACCTGATTTTTATACATTTATACAAAACTCAATGTTAATATAGTAGATTCCTTTTTAGTATCTACACAAATATTTTTTTTATTTAATTTTTGTAATTATTAATTAAATAATATTAAACTATAATAAAAAGTATGATTTCATAGTGTTATTAAAATTTATGTTGCATTAGATTGTGACTGAATATCAAGTTCAATAAGAGTTCCAATATTTGAACTAATGACATTCATAATGACAACAGAAATACCATATCAAGATTTTTAATATAAATACACTAATTAGAAAGTTAAATTGACAATAGTAGCTGACAACACAACAGTTCTGAATATTTCCGAAAATTCTTCAGCAATGATCTTTGAAAATATTTTCTTTGTTTATGTAGCTTAAATTATTTTCAAGATAAATTTAAATTTAAAATGATTTTTTATTTAAACAAAATATCTCAGAAATGATTTAAAATATTTTAAGACCATTTTTAACATCGTTTAACAATAACTACATTATATTAGCATATATTCAATTTGATTGATAACAAGAAAAACCATATAATAACCTTTCTGGCGAAAACGAATACTGCGACAAATTAGCCACGAAAGGAACAGCCACACCGATAATATGGCTGGAACCTTTCCTTGGATTAGAACATAGTACCCTCCTTTCTCTTATAAAAATAATAGACAACCAGAACAAAAAGGATTACTGGGATAATATACCAAAACTACCACAATCAAAATCAATTATTGGTAGCTATAACAATAGGAGATACCAGAATTGTATGAACCTTTCAAAATAAAAATTTAGAATCATCACAGGAATCCTAACAGGGCACTGTGAACTAAAATATCATCTTACAAAACTGGGTATATTTACGGATGCAAACTATTATGGTCTTTCTTTTTCTTCTTTGTTCCGTTAACTCCCAGTGGAGCATAGGACCTTAACAATTCCACTGAACTGTATTCTATTTGGAGCAGCCGTGCAGATGTCGTTCCCTGGATAGCACGCTGATGTTAATTCAGCATCAATTGTCCATCAATTGTAATAGATAATCTTTTATTATTTATGTAAAAGGAATTTATGCTTTTTATTTATTTTTTAATGACTATACCAACTCACATTGTGTAAGGGAAAAACGACTGAAGCAATGAATAATACTCACTATCTAGTATATTATCATCATCATCATCATAAACAGTTCCACAAGATTTTTAGAAAGTTTAGGACATCCTTCTAAAATTGCAGTTAATTAATTAATTAATTAATTATTAATTTTTGTACATTAATTTGTCACCTCCAAAATATATGTGCCAACCGTCGAAATGCTTTGATGGAATTACTGTTCATGTAAAGTCTAAGTTTATTGTTGGTACAATTACTGGAAGACTGTAATCGCCACCGTTCACTATTGCAACTAGTTCTTTCGCTTCAATCCCCTATTGCATCATTCCAATATGAGCTAACAGCATTAGTGCATAATTGATACATACTATTATATGTTATTTTATTAAATTTAAAAGTAAAAAATAAAAATATGCGACTTTTATTACAATTTGGAATGGTTTTTCTGTTGGCTAGTAATTGTCCTATTTCAGTACTTCGCTCTTTGCAGTTTCGTTCATCTGATAGATTCCAATTTCAGTGCCGCATATATTACATTGTTAATCACTTTGCGAATCATGTTTTCTACCTATTTGTATATATTTTTCTTAATGTCGTCTTAAAGAGTATAATCGTAATACACTTTTATGCTCAATAAGTTTTCAGTGCTAATGATTTTTGACCATCAAATTTTTTTTATTTTTTAATCACACTACCATGCATAGCTAATAAAATTCATAATTAAATTCGAATATAAAATTCCTTTATTGAATGAAAAAAAAAAAACAAAAATCAATACTCATGTTAATTTCAATTAAAATTTAATTATTATTATTTAATTAATTTTCATTAAAATATCTCAATGAATGGCTACTCACTCCATGTTAAGTACAAAAACATATAAGTAGACGCATGCGGCAATAAAATGAAATCATTACTAACGGATTTACGCCAAAATGTTGCAATATAAGTTTATGAGGCACAACAACTTATTTAATAAAAATGTTTATAGATTTTCCAAATGGGTGTTGAGCAAAAAAGCTACTCCAATCATTAAGTAAAAATTGCAATACAAATTTGCATTGAAATAAAGCTTCAAGCGAATTTTTATCTAAAAGAAGAAAAAGAAGAAGCAACTTAATTGGCGTAAATTAAAAATTTGCTAATAGCAGAGAATTGCCTCAAAATAAAATAAAATAAATCAAAATGAATAAAATGTTTCGCTTGAAGTTCAATGGACTTTTATGCAAGACCAGAAATCACAACAGAATAATTATAAAAATAACCAAAAATAAATTCAAAAAAAAGATACAAATAATAAAATTAATAACATTTACGGTCTATTGAAAGCTGGAAAATTATAGTATTTTTTTTTTAATTGAATAAAAATTGTATGAATTAAATGCGAATACGCTTATTGCGTATCTGCGCAAATAATAAAATCATAGGAAGGTACACATCACTACCGGCTGAGTAAGAAACTGCAGTTATATTTTACCTAAAAGAAATGTATTTATAAATAATTATGCGCTGTGCTTTGTATACGTAAATAATTAAACGCAATTTTTATGCTATATGTACTTTCTTCAAATACAAATAATTATTGTTAATTATAGTTTGCTCTGCTTTAAGTCAAATCGAATCAAATAAATACATATCGTATGAATATATACCGCTACAATACTAAATTAATGGTTTAATTTTATTTGAATTTAATTAATTTGCAATGTCTATGAAAAAAAATTTACGCTAAATATTTCAAATTCGAAAGTCTGCATTACGAGGCAAATTCAAAAAAAAAAATGTAACCATAAATGCCTACCTAAGTTTGTTGCTTAAGTCTTTTATTTTGTGCGCTGCATAAACCCACAAAAAAAAAATGTTTTAAGTTTTCGGTGTGATTTTTTAAGTTTTATTTTTTCTATTATAAAATTTGTTGAAAATTTTTTAAGTGCAACGAAACAGTTACAATTGGTTTATTATTAATTTATAGCTATTATATTTTTCTTTTCTTTTTTTATTTATAAGTTTATAGCATTTTTGAGCGCATTCTTTATAAATTATGCAACATGATTTTTACAGTTTTAACAAATCCTAAAGAATTATAAATATATTCAATAAAAAAAAATTTTTTTAACTTTCTTATGCATAAAACATAGCTGATTAGTGTTATAATAGCAAAGATATTCATTTATATAAATGCAAGTATATATATTGTGAGTGGACACATATTTTGGTAGCAAAGACCTTAGCGGTATTTGACCACATCTCACACATATTACACATATCAGATATTTAGTATTCAAGACACAACAAGTTATAAATTTTTTAATGGAATCATTTAAACCAAGTTTACACACAGAACAGAACTTTAGAACGCGCCCATAAAATTGCCTTATTTGCATATCACTTTTACATCTATTTCTTGTATATTTTATTTTATA
>NC_051846.1:188685374-188700215 GCF_002237135.1 Teleopsis dalmanni | reverse complement strand
TAATGTATATAAGTATTTAGCTGTTGGAACTAATAACAATTCGTTTAGAATACTGAATTATTTAATAGAAAATTAAATAACTACATTAACACACAGTAACACATAAATATTATATATACATATATATATATATATGTATATATAATAACATATTGAGTTAAATACTCCCACCTGGAAGATACCTCTTAGCTTTGCATTTCCTATTACCTATTGTATGCATTTAAAAATGTATATAAGTATTTAAAGATATTATAGCTCTCGAAACTAATTACAATTCGTTTAGAAGACTGAATTATTTAATAGAAAATTAAATAACTATATTTACACATATTAACGCATATAAAACAAAACGAGAGGAATTAGATAATTGACTTAATAATAGCTTCTTTGCATATTTTCACATATTTACTAATATAGTCGAGATTTCCAACGATTTTATCTTATGCTCTAAATTAGCACAGCACTACCTCGCATAGAACCTTAATTTTTCTAATTAAATGAGCAAAATACAAAGAAATTGAACCATAAATAGAAATTTAATACTGCATTGCCTCTAAGCACTGGTGCACTTAATTTCTTCACATAAATAAATTTCCGCAGACATAAATATTGTATAAATAAATGTATTATTAACAAAAAAAAAAACAAAAAAGAAATAAGGAAAATTATAGATGTGCAATGTGAGCATAGAAATTAACACTTTTTATAGCAGCCAAAGCAATAAGGAAAATCAGCAATACGCGAATGAAAATAATATTTTATATATTCTTTACACTTGTTGGATTGTTGGATTTTCCATGCTACTCTCTTCTACTAAGACAGATATCGACACTTGTGCTCGTATTTTATGAAATCATGGCACCAGACAGCAAAGACTTGAACATCAACTTCAACTACAATTGTTTCCAGCAGCATCAGATTTCAACCATAACCAATATTGCCTCACTCACTGCTGCGCTTCGAGCGCACCCAAGATATGTGAATTACTACGACGTGATAATGAAAAATAGCAGAAAAATATACGCTTTTTTGCTCAGCTTGATCATTAGTGTTAGATACTTTTTAAAGCTACAATTTATTTATATAAATTTTTTTTCTTCTAAATAATGTATATCATATGTCTAAGTTAAGACATTAAGAAATATTAGATATTGCACTTGAAAAGGTGCGCCTTGAACTTGAAGATTTGACAACTCATGCCTACCAATTTGTTTGGCAAGTATCGAGTTTCCTAATGCAGTTAATGCACTTTAATATTATTTAATCTTTGTGTTTTGATTTTATACTTGCAGTTATTATATATTAAGAATATGCATAAAAAATTTATTAAAAAAATATTAACGACGTTTTAGAATAGTATTTATCGTCTTCACTACTACTACCATTATTATTTTTACTTATACCTCTTAGAACTTAAACACGCCCGTCTTTCATAGAGCGGAATGCCACAAGCTTTTATCTATCTAGCTTCCTACCTGTCAAAAATTATTCTAACATATACGCCTTTGTACTGTCAAATCAACAAGAATCTTCATTCCATTCAAAATGTAAAGTTAAAAAAAATATTAAAAAATTTATATTCTTTTAGTTAGTGTCAGTTCTATATGGATTCATTCTCTTATAATTTTTTTTTTAAATTGTTTTAAGTTTTAAGTTTTTCTTCTAATAAACTTCAATCTTCTATACCTTTTCGCTTACTTTCCATACTTGCCTCTAATTTAATGTATATATCTTTTTTTCTTTTGTTACAAGTTAGTCGTAATTCATTGATTAACAAGAAAATTCTGCTCTATCTAAATGGTTTCTATGTTGGGTTTTTTTTTTGAACTTTTTCTACTTTTGTTATAATGAGTAATCGACACGCTAAGCCGCAACCGTACAACTCCATAGCACAGACCGCAATATCTTCAGTTTGGAGCTTCTCTCAGTGCAGCACGTGTTTGTCTAACCCTTTATCTGTGTCGGCATCTGTGGTTCAAATTATCTTACATGTGAATGTATCTGCTTTAAGTATTTTCATTTTTCATTGTTTAGCTATTTTTCTTACTTTGGCTTAAAATCTAACACATTCACTTTAAATTGAATTCTATTGATACCAAAGGCAATCTAAAAACAATTTACAACTGAACTCTATTATATGCATTTTCCTCTGTCCTTCGGTAGTGAACCAGGGACTTACTCTGGTTTTATTCTTTTAAAAAGTAAAGAAAATTGTCTAATGAGAAGTAATAAAAATAAGTTTACACTTTCCATATATGAAAAGCACTTAATGAAGTTGGAGCTTCTCTTCCATTCGTTTTAGTTTTCTATTCACAAAAAGAGATTAGTTGCATTTGTGAATTAATTACTTACTCCGATACCTTTTTATTTTAATATATGGGAAGATCTTATTCGTATGCTGAAATTTAAAATTGAAGTTTAAAATCATAATGCCTTGAAGTATATATGTGATCTTGTTGATTTCACATATAAAAAATAATATTAAATAAATAAATGAATAAAAATAAATAAATAAATAATTATAAATATTTAAATATAAATAAATAAAGAACAAATATTGTATATTTAATAATATTTAAAAAAATCGGAACTTGTACGAAGTTACTGGAGATCCAGATTATTGGAGATTTTTTCTTTAGTTAGAATAGCACAAAATAAGAATTAACATGGTCCTAGCTCTCTGCTTCCATCCTGTTGGCATTATTCGTGTGTACTAAAACTACGGCATGCAAAGTCTGACCACAAATACCAATACGGTTTGATTTAAAATCATGTTTTTAAAAATATGTTAACAATGCTTGGAGACTCTGCCTCAGGTATAAAGCTTCAAGTAGTCCATAAATTTAAAAATTTACCAACGCAAAAGTTACATACCAGTTTAACTCTATCTGGTATCTCTAGGATCTAATAAATCTCTGCTTTATTTGCAGCCAACTAGTGTTATTTAGTTTCTAACGCAGTGTAGTGCTGCGACCACGATAAATGTTTTGTGCTAGCAACTAATGCTTACCGAATAGCAGACTCAAAACTTTCAAATGAGAAATATCAAATAGGAATAGGATTAGTATTTATGTCGATTTTGTAGGGATTTATGTCGATTTCTATTGGCATTAAAAATGTCATATATTGTTACAAATTTACCCAGTATACTTAAAAAGTCTAAATATGGTGCAAAGGTGAGATATTGAAAATATCTTGATTAGAACACAAACTTACTGATTTGTATATATTTCTGTATTTCAATGATATACAATTGAAAAGTAAAATATTTCATAAAGTAAGATCAATTTAAATTGTACTATAGGGCGAAGGACCTAGCAGTTCAGTTCCCCATTCTTAACTTTAAAATTAATTTTAATGTTAACTCACAAATATATAAGTAAATTGTACTACATAAACCCACACTTTACTCAAGCATTCAGTCAGTGCTCAATTTGTTTTAAATAAATACACAAAAATAAACTACAGCCAAAGTACCAACTAACAGCACTTAAATTTCCTATAAAAACATATTGTATAAACTTTTTCTAGTTAAAAGAATTTTAAAATTCAAACAAAAAATACTCACATTCTTTTTTATTAAAAACCTCTATAATTGATCACGCATATAATTCTTCATTAAGTTCAATGTAAAACATGTAACAGCAAAATTTCTCGAATATCTTAACAGCTCATAATAAGTCGTTAAATTTTTTTCTTTAATCTCAAAGAAAGAATTTCTTTTAGCTAATTTTAATTTTCTACTTCAGTGCAAATGGCGCTTAAATATTATACAATAATTTATTCTTCTTTTGATATGATAAGGCCTATTCTATCTCAAATCACATAATTTAACACGATTTTCTCAACTTTTATGTGCTTCCCAAACAATTAAAATGACATTAACTGCCGACTGCACGCAACTTACGCGTTGCTTTGTGTGACTATCTGCAAGATACTTTAAAGACTTTTACTAAAATAATTTTTAATTACGACATGTTCAATTTTATGACATTTAAAAGATTTTATGATTAACACAAAATCACACAAACCTAAAAGTTTAAATGCTTCAGGCAAAAAGTCATAAAAACTAAAAAAAATCAAATAAAATTCAAAATAAAAAGAAATTATATTTTTTTTTTTTGCCTTAAAAGAAATTAAAAGTTAATTTTTTCGATTTAAACCTTACATTTTCAAAGGTTTTATAAACTTACGTATGCGGTTTAAATATTTTTCGAGAAGAAAAAAAAAATAAAAATGGGAAAGTATTTCTCTTTAACAAGTCGAAATAAGAAAAAAGTAAAAAAAAGTAAAAGTAATTTTTTCTTTTATGCTCATCATGTGAAAATTGTTTACGGCCTTTTGGAATTTATTTGCTATTATTGTTGCTATTATTATATATAGCCTTCAATGCTTATTTTCATTAAAAAAATTTTGTTTTGATTTTCCTATATATTTATGTCTTTATATTTTTGTTCATATAATTTTTCACTATTTTTTTTTTATTTATTGCATGTATTTTTTTTTTTTTGAGAGGAGAAAAATATTTGTCACATCTTTAACACGTTGGGTACAATGCAATAAAAATGAGTTTAATAAATAAGTTGGTACAAGTTCATTACTTTATAGTGTATTATTACTTTTATAAAATATATATTTTAGCTGAAAAATTTTTTTTATTAATATTTAACAAAAGGGAAGTAAAATTAAAACACTTTTATGATGTGAAACTCTTATAAATGCTTGGCTTTGACGGAAGTTGTTACCAATCAAAGCAAACCCTTTTCATTCACAACAAAAGCAGGAAAGAAATTTGATATTTATTTCACGGTGGAAAAAATGGTGGAAAAAATTTAATCTCCATAATGTTTTGTCATAATAAGCAATAAAAGCATAAAGTCGTATAATATATATAAAAAGTGAAAATAAAACTCATGAGATAATTTTACTATAGACCGTTTTTCATAGGTTCATAAAAAAATTAAATACAAACAAATAAAATATTATATTAAAACAAAAGGAAAAAATATAATAAAATATTTTAGAAAAAATAAATAAATAAATTTTTATTGTAGTTTCAGTGCGATTAACTACTATTTTAAATTTTATCAAGAAATTTACTGAAAATTTGAAATGTTAAATCCTTCAAAAATTAAATATAGTATTAACTACAATAGCAAAACAAAAAATTTATAATTTTATAATTTATAAAACATTCTAAATAGAATATCAGTAAAAAAATGTTTAAATAAACTAGAATCCTAAAATAATAAAATCAGTAATAATTCAATCAGTTATTTTAATTTCATAATAAACATTAATAATTTTTTTAAAATTATGTAAAAAATTAGAATTTAAAAATAAAACAAATTTTTTTAGTATATTATATGGCATGTATTAAGTATATTTTTTGTCATATATTATATGAAAAATATGTTAACAGATCAAATATAAATGAAAAATATAAGTGCACTAAATAATATATAAATAATAATAATATAGTATTAACCACACTAAAGTATTAACTATATTAAACATATATATAAAATAAATATTCAAAAATATTTTGTTGATAATACAACATTTTATTACAATGAGAATAATAAAAAAAATAAATATAACCTATCATGCGATACAAAAATAAATGTCCGGTATAATAATAATATAAAAAATAACATATATATACATATATTTCGATCCTGGTACTTGCAGTCTCAAAAAATTATTTACGAATAATTAAATAAAAGAATTATTTCCAAGACCACTAATGATAAGTATTTTCAAATTTTTGATGGATAAACTTAAAATATATAAGTAGTCAGCCAAAAATTCAATTAATTAAAATAAAATAAAAAGAATTTTTGTTGTTGTAGTTCATTACTTATCGAAAAACCTTTTTACAATAAAAAATTAAATTAAAACAATTAAACTTAATTATAATTTATTTAAAGTTTTTATAGTTAATTGTAGAAGATAAAAGGTTATTATTATAATTATACAAAAAATAATATAACCTAATAAATAAGTCGGATATATTATAAGATAACATTGAATCTCTAAAAAATTATTTCAATTTAATTACAGCATTAACACTTGATTGTTGTAACTAAAAAGCTCACTATAAAAGTTATACAATAAATAATATAAATTTATATATATAATATAAATTAAAATCGAATCAATAAACAATAATTTGTTCGGAGCATAAAAGTTTGTTGCTTAAGTCTTTCCTTGCAAAATACATTTATACATTTACATTTCCTTGCAATATACATAAAACCTCTTATTTGTTGTTAAACTATAAATAAATATAAATTAAATATTTATATAGAAATTTTCACAAGTTTTAAAATTTTTTAATATATATAATAAATATTTAAATTTTGTACGCAGTGCAGCTTAAAATTTATTTCAAAATGCATACCGGCAGATTCATTTGCAATTTTTTCGTATTATTTTTAAAGTTTATTTTATTGTATATTCATAAATTATTTTTTTGTTTTGTTTTTTAGTACAAACGTGTTTATTAGCATGCCAATTTGAAGTTTAGCAATTTATGTTTTTATACTTAAATAATGTTTAATTTTTTAAAATGTTAAACACATCATGCGTACTAATGTTTCTATTTCAACAGAGACTGAGCACAGATTTTTAATTTTAAACTACTCTGATGTGTAATTTCACAAAAAATTAAAACAAAAAATAAAATAAAAATAACAACAATAAACATATGCCGACTTTTATGACAATATAAGTGCATTTTGTGTTAAATTTAACATGGGAGTGTTTAAATATAACTTTTTAAACTAACTTGCATAATTTTTTGCTGGAAGGAATATATAAATATAAAATTGTTTAAAATATTTTTTCAAAATTTTTCAAATCATTTACAATAACATATTTAAAAAATAAGTTAGAATTTTTTAATTATTTATGAATTATAAAATTTTATTATTATTTGTTTATTGCCGTAAACATAGATTGCAAATAAAGTAAAATTTGCGTGGAACTAAATATTATATAAACTTTAATTATTTTAATGCAATCTTTTTCTACATTTAATTAAAATTTTTATTTTGAAATAAAATGCAGTTAATCTTAGCCTTTGTACTCACCATCTGCACCTTGAGTGTCGTTAGTCGTGGACTAACAAACTTTAGAAAACTTTACGACATATGCACATATTTTTATGCTCGCCCTTCAAATTTCAAACGAACTATTTTTTTACTAAAAAAAAAACTGTACTTTATGATGCTCGCTTAAACAAACAAATAAGATATAAAATGAATTTACTTTGAATCATCTTAGGAAAACAAAAAACATATTTGTTTTGGTTATTTAAAAATGCATAAAAACTAAAATTACGTAAATGTTTTGAAACAACAGAGTTCAGTTCATTGCTGCACTTTGCACGTTTTATGTTGAAATCTTCAATTTTTTTCCTCACATGAATTTTTAATTTTGTTTCCAAAAATAATTACCAAAATAAATAAATAAATAAATGAAAACGTTTCAAAAATACATATATAAATAAGCATTTTTTATTTAATTAATTTAATACATAAAAGCTAATATTAAAGTTTATTACTTATAGAGCCTTGCATGCCAAAGTGATTTTACAATTAAAATAAATTTATTATTCATTTTATTTTTGTGAAAAGTTTTTTTAGTAACTGATCGTGTCAGATAGTGGGCATATATAACATGCACGATACTAGAAGATATCTTCAATAATAATCAATTAAAGTTATATGATGCGGTGTAGTAAAAAAGGCAGAACCTTGCTTGGGGCATACTTCTGTGACCTGATTTTTATACATTTATACAAAACTCAATGTTAATATAGTAGATTCCTTTTTAGTATCTACACAAATATTTTTTTTATTTAATTTTTGTAATTATTAATTAAATAATATTAAACTATAACAAAAATTATGATTTCATAGTGTTATTAGAATTTATGTTGCAGTAGATTGTGACTGAATATCAAGTTCAATAAGATTTTAGAAGGCTTAACTTTTGAACTAATGACATTCATAATGACAACAGAAATACCATATCAAGATTTTTAATATAAACGCACTAATTAGAAAGTTAAATTGACAATAGTAGCTGACAACACAACAGTTCTGAATATTTCCGAAAATTCTTCAGCAATGATCTTTGAAAATATTTTCTTTATTTATGCAGCTTAAATTATTTTCAAGATAAATTTAAATTTAAAATGATTTTTTATTTAAATAAAATATCTCAGAAATGAATTAAAATATTTTAAGATCATTTTTAACATCGTTTAACAATAACAATAATATATTAGTATAAATTCAATTTGAATTCAATTTGAATTTGATTGATAACAAGAAACTAGCCAGGAAAGAAACAGCCGCACCGATGATAGAGCTGGAACCTTTCCTTGGATTAGAACATAGTACTCTCCTTTCTCTCATGAAAATAATAGATAACCAGTCAAAAAGAATTACTGGGATAATATACCAGAACTACCACAATCAAAATCAATTAGAAGTACCTATAATAATAGGAGATACCGCGATTGTATGGACCTTTCAAAAGAAAAACAGAATCATCACAGAAATCCTAACAGGGCACTGTGAACTGAAATACCATCTTACAAAGCTCAGTATATTTACGGATGCAAACTGTAGATTCTGTAAAGACAGAGACAAGTCAGCCACACATGTGCTGTTAGAATGTCCTGTGCTAATGTATAAACCGAATAGACTACTGTGGATGTATACTCTTACGGAAGAGGCAATAAAACTCTGTAATGTAGGTTCTTATTTTTATTGACGCAATAGGGCTTAAAGGCCTACTCTAAATCAAGAAGGGGGTACAATAGACCCAACCTTTGTAATTCCACATCCCTTAACAATAATAATAATAATAACCTTTTGGCTAAAACTGTAAATATAAATTTATATATATTATTATGGTAATAATATTTAATGGATAATCTTTTATTATTTATGTAAAAGGAATTAATGCTTTTTATTTATTTTTTAATGGCTATACCAACTCACATTGTGTAAGGGAAAAAACGACTGACGCAATGAATAATTCTACAACTCAATACAGTATAATATGATATATTCACTATCTAGTATATTATCTAGTATATAGTATAATATCTAGTATATTATTATCATCATAATCATCATAAACAGTTCCATAAGATTTTTAGAAAGTTTAGGACATCCTTCTAAAATTGCAGTTATATTAATTTTTGTACATAAATTTGTCACCTCCAAAATATATGTGCCAACCGTCGAAATGAGTGAAATAATCGTACTTCAGATAATTCTTAGAGTACATACATCTAAAGTATTTAGTTTCATAATGAGTTTGATTAGCTTTGTATGAACAATTTTGTTATAATTATATGCATTATAAGTCCATCCCTTGATGGACTTACTGTCCATGTAAAGTCTAAGTTTATTGTTGGTACAATTACTGGAAGACTGTAATCGCCACCGTTCACTATTGCAACTAATTCTTTCGCTTCAATCCCCTATTGCATCATTCCAATATGAGCTAACTGCATTAGTACATAATTGATACATACTATTATATGCTATTTTATTAAATTTAAAAGTAAAAAATAAAAATATGCGACTTTTATTACAATTTGGAATGGTTTTTCTGTTGGCTAGTAATTGGCCTATTTCAGTACTACGCTCTTTGCAGTTTCGTTCATCTGATAGACTCCAATCTCAGTGCCGCATATATTACATTGTTAATCACTTTGCCAATCATGTTTTCTACCTATTTGTATATATTTTTCTTGTTGCTGTCGTCTTAAAGAGTATACTCGTAATATACTTTTATGCTCAATAAGTTTTCAGTGCTAATGATTTTTGACCATCAAATTTTTTTTATTTTTTAATCACACTACCATGCATAGCTAATAAAATTCATAATTAAATTCGAATATAAAATTCCTTTATTGAAAGAAAAAAAAAACAAAAATCAATACTCATGTTAATTTCAATTAAAATTTAATTATTATTATTTAATTAATTTTTATTAAAATATCTCAATGAATGGCTACTCACTTCATGTTAAGTACAAAAACATATAAGAAGACGCATGCGGCAATAAAATGAAATCATTACTAACGGATTTACGCCAAAATGTTGCAATATAAGTTTATGAGGCACAACAACTTATTTAATAAAAATGTTTATAGATTTTCCAAATGGGTGTTGAGCAAAAAAGCTACTCCAATCATTAAGTAAAAATTGCAATACAAATTTGCATTGAAATAAAGCTTCAAGCGAATTTTTATCTAAAAGAAGAAAAAGAAGAAGAAAAAGAAGAAGCAACTTAATTGGCGTAAATTGAAAATTTGCTAATAGCAGAGAATTGCCTCAAAATAAAATAAAATAAATCAAAATGAATAAAATGTTTCGCTTGAAGTTCAATGGACTTTTATGCAAGACCAGAAATCACAACAGAATAATTATAAAAATAACCAAAAATAAATTCAAAAAAAAGATACAAATAATAAAATTAATAACATTTACGGTCTATTGAAAGCTGGAAAATTATAGTATTTTTTTTTTTAATTGAATAAAAATTGTATGAATTAAATGCGAATACGCTTATTGCGTATCTGCGCAAATAATAAAATCATGGGAAAGTACACATCACTACCGGCTAAGTAAGAAACTGCAGTTATATTTTACCTAAAAGAAATGTATTTATAAATAATTATGCGCTGTGCTTTGTATACGTAAATAATTAAACGCAATTTTTATGCTATATGTACTTTCTTCAAATACAAATAATTATTGTTAATTATAGTTTGCTCTGCTTTAAGTCAAATCGAATCAAATAAATACATATCGTATGAATATATACCGCTACAATACTAAATTAATGGTTTAATTTTATTTGAATTTAATTAATTTGCAATGTCTATGAAAAAAAATTTACGCTAAATATTTCAAATTCGAAAGTCTGCATTACGAGGCAAATTCAAAAAAAAAAATGTAACCATAAATGCCTACCTAAGTTTGTTGCTTAAGTCTTTTATTTTGTGCGCTGCATAAACCCACAAAAAAAAAATGTTTTAAGTTTTCGGTGTGATTTTTTAAGTTTTATTTTTTCTATTATAAAATTTGTTGAAAATTTTTTAAGTGCAACGAAACAGTTACAATTGGTTTATTATTAATTTATAGCTATTATATTTTTCTTTTCTTTTTTTATTTATAAGTTTATAGCATTTTTGAGCGCATTCTTTATAAATTATGCAACATGATTTTTACAGTTTTAACAAATCCTAAAGAATTATAAATATATTCAATAAAAAAAAATTTTTTTTAACTTTCTTATGCATAAAACATAGCTGATTAGTGTTATAACAGCAAAGATATTCATTTATATAAATGCAAGTATATATATTTTACTATATTGTGAGTGGACACATATTTTGGTATCAAAGACCTTAGCGGTATTTGACCACATCTCACACATATTACACATATCAGATATTTAGTATTCAAGACACAACAAGTTATAAATTTTTTAATGGAATCATTTAAACCAAGTTTACACACAGAACAGAACTTTAGAACGCGCCCATAAAATTGCCTTATTTGCATATCACTTTTACATCTATTTCTTGTATATTTTATTTTATATACTAAACTTTTATATTTAAAGCACAACCTGAGCTGGAAAATTATTGATGACAAAATAATTTCAGCTTTCAAAATATTGGAATTTATTCGCTTTTATACAGTAAAAAAAAATAAAAAATGATAAATTTAATATCTTTTGGAATTTTCGGTATCTGCCCGTTAGAGTTTTTGTTTATCTGCTTAACTGTGTTAATTTGTTTGAAAAGAATTTTTAATTTTATATTAATAAAGAAAAAAGTACAAAAGTCTATACCATAGATGTAAAGCTTATAAGAAAATTGATTTTTAATTACTAACTTAAATAGGTTGAAATATTTGCTTTTGAGAAACTACAAAAAATTTCTAAATGTATACTCATATATATATTTATAGTAAATATATATGTCTATATTTATACAAATATATATTTATACAAAATGTGTATGTACATAATATATTTATATTAATATACATTTATATAATATATATATATATAAGAGTGATGTATATAAATATAGTTATTAATATTTGCAATAAAATATTTATGGAATATATGTAATATATTTATTATATGACTATATCATCTATTAATAGCGAATATGGCAATAACATCATCTTTACCGTAAATATGAAGTCAGTATTTTCTTATGGTTGCATTGCTACAAATTTATTTTTATATAAATTTCATTCTTACTAACGTAAAACCAATATAATTTTGTATAATATATGTATATAATTTAAAAAAATATACACTATTCTAATTGAAAGTGCCGGTTTTAGCATTACTAATGCATTGAGCAAGATTACTACACATCCCCGTTTGTTACCAAGACCCATATAAAAAACTTGGGCTACCACTATATCTATTGAATGAAGAAAAATATAATGAACTATCCATTTTAATCTAATATACCTTGCAAGTTACTTACTATTTACTATATAATACTATTATATGCTTATATGCTTACTATTTGCATATAATAAAAATAAAATAATTTAATAAACTTTATAGTTTTAGTGGGATTGTAAGTAAACCGACTTTATAAAAAACTATTTCTTGACTATGTTTAGCCACTCTGGGCTGAAATATATATACAATTAAAAATTATTCTTAAAAAATAAAAAAAATTTTTCGAACAGTAGTGAACTACAACAACACAAATTAATTTTATATTATTTTAATTAATTCAGTTTTTGGCTGACCATACAGTTATTTCTAGTATTGCCAAATATTCATCATCGGTGGTCTTGGAAATAGTTTTTGTATTTAATTATTAAATTTATTTCAGTATTAAATTATTAAATATTTTTTGAGTTTATTTTTAAAAAATTAAAAAGAATTAAAAATTGTTTTTAATTATGTACACATTTTTTTCGCAAGTAATAAAAGGTTTCTAAACATAAAACATATTAAAATTGTGTCAATAAAATAATTAATCTGTAAGTATAATTAATATTATTATTATACAAAAATATTTATTATTTAAAAACAGTTTCGTAATTTCAATATGAAATTCTTTACTACAAATATTCCGGTCAAGAGTTTGTTATTAAACCAATTATTATTGCTAATAAAAATAATTTTTTTCACACACATTTAAATAATTTCATTTAAAATTTTGTTTGCAATAATTATATATTTAATTAATTAAATAATTGATAAAACATTTAAACATGCTGTTAACGTTATATTAAAGTTTGCTTTCACTTTAAAATTTCTGTTATATATAATTTTTTATTAGTTTAATATTTTAATCAATTTAATAACAATAATACAATTTATTTTGTATTTATTTATTTCATTATTAAATAAGTTGTATGCATTTCAATATAACTTATTGTCTGAAGCGTATATATTAGATTTGTCATAAACTCAATAAATTATATTATTAAAAAAAAAAATTAAATTAAATATATTTTTTTTAACTTGTTTATTTAGGTTATAAAATTGTTTTTTAAATTTGGTTTTAAATTCCTCATTCCAACCCATTTCACTATAATAATTAAAAAACCACAAAAAACTCTCATGATCGAAATATTAGTTTATTAATTAAATTAGAACTTTTGCATATTTGTGGTTTTTATTTATACTCCAAATTGTATATTAATATTGATATGAAAAATAATTTAAATAAAAACGTGAAATAAAAAAACTTGTAGTTTTAATAATGCAATCAAATAAAAAATTTAAAATAAAAAACTTTATTGTTACATTGATGCTAATGTGTACAGTAGGAAATAGTAATTATGTTCCCACAACAATACTCAATTACGATAAATACTTATAATTATTCTATGATTATAAAGTGAGAATTACAAAAAAAATTATTCATTTAATTAATTTTTTTTTTCTGACCGCGAATTAGAAACTTCAACGAACTGATTGTGCACTTGTCAGTTAAAACTTTCATGTATGAAAATTTACATAAAATACTGCATATGTTTTCACTTAAATCATTTTTATCTGATTCAACTAATTATATTGATTCATCTTATGTTTAATAGCTGAGCTATTTTTAAAAAGTATCTGAAATTAATTAGAATTGTTAAATGACATTGAACAACGTGGGAAATTATTTATATATGGTATATATTAATAGCAGTATTCATATTTTTTAATTTATGTACATAATATACTCGTATAATTGCACAAACTGAATCGTGATACTCGTAACCCTTTAAATAAATATTTATAATTATTTATAAAAAAGTGTTAACAGAAGTGTTTCAAATTCCTTCATACTTAGGTCACTTAAGTATATTATTCATTATTTATTTTTGAATGAATGTATCTATATGTATGTATGGGGGTTTGTATGTAATTCTTAAAAAAGAATTCTTTGTCTATTAAAATACAAATAAAAATTTATAAAAAAATATATTTTTTGTGACCTAAAATTATATAAAAATAAATGAATTAGTGTTTCTATGCATTCACACATTTTTTGATCACAAAATCATATTTCATAACACATATGTAGTATAGCCATATATAGTATATAGATGTATATGTAATATATATCTGATATATTCACATATTCTATATAAAAAGGTTGAGACTCAGGACAAAACTTTACTTATTAAATCAAGTACTTCAAAGTGTTATATTGGTATATACATGGTTTTACTTTGCATTCAAAGGTAAAGAAAACTGACTACAGAAATTGAAATATAGTATTAAGTTATATATATTATAAATAATTATATATATATATATATATAT
>NC_051846.1:188677882-188685274 GCF_002237135.1 Teleopsis dalmanni | reverse complement strand
TTTAATTTAATATTATTTTTAATTATTAAATTTTTTTTTGAAAGTTTTCTGCTGGTTTTTGATATTTTTATTTTTATTGTGATGTATTTATAATAATAATATACTACATATAAATAATATTTTCACATATCTCTTAGCTCTACATTTCCTATCGTCTGCATTTAATAATAAAAATAAGTATTTAAAGATATTATAGCTCTTGAAACTAATAACAATTCGTTTAGATGACTGAATTATTTAATAGATAATTAAATAACTATATTTACACACTTTTACGTATATATATATACATATATATGTGTATAATAACATATTGAGTTAAATATTCTCATCTGAAAATACCTCTTAACTTTGCATTTCCTATTACCTATTGTATGCATTTAATAATGTATATAAGTATTTAGCTGTTGGAACTAATAACAATTCGTTTAGAATACTGAATTATTTAATAGAAAATTAAATAACTACATTAACACACAGTAACACATAAATATTATATATACATATATATATATATATGTATATATAATAACATATTGAGTTAAATACTCCCACCTGGAAGATACCTCTTAGCTTTGCATTTCCTATTACCTATTGTATGCATTTAAAAATGTATATAAGTATTTAAAGATATTATAGCTCTCGAAACTAATTACAATTCGTTTAGAAGACTGAATTATTTAATAGAAAATTAAATAACTATATTTACACATATTAACGCATATAAAACAAAACGAGAGGAATTAGATAATTGACTTAATAATAGCTTCTTTGCATATTTTCACATATTTACTAATATAGTCGAGATTTCCAACGATTTTATCTTATGCTCTAAATTAGCACAGCACTACCTCGCATAGAACCTTAATTTTTCTAATTAAATGAGCAAAATACAAAGAAATTGAACCATAAATAGAAATTTAATACTGCATTGCCTCTAAGCACTGGTGCACTTAATTTCTTCACATAAATAAATTTCCGCAGACATAAATATTGTATAAATAAATGTATTATTAACAAAAAAAAAAACAAAAAAGAAATAAGGAAAATTATAGATGTGCAATGTGAGCATAGAAATTAACACTTTTTATAGCAGCCAAAGCAATAAGGAAAATCAGCAATACGCGAATGAAAATAATATTTTATATATTCTTTACACTTGTTGGATTGTTGGATTTTCCATGCTACTCTCTTCTACTAAGACAGATATCGACACTTGTGCTCGTATTTTATGAAATCATGGCACCAGACAGCAAAGACTTGAACATCAACTTCAACTACAATTGTTTCCAGCAGCATCAGATTTCAACCATAACCAATATTGCCTCACTCACTGCTGCGCTTCGAGCGCACCCAAGATATGTGAATTACTACGACGTGATAATGAAAAATAGCAGAAAAATATACGCTTTTTTGCTCAGCTTGATCATTAGTGTTAGATACTTTTTAAAGCTACAATTTATTTATATAAATTTTTTTTCTTCTAAATAATGTATATCATATGTCTCAGTTAAGACATTAAGAAATATTAGATATTGCACTTGAAAAGGTGCGCCTTGAACTTGAAGATTTGACAACTCATGCCTACCAATTTGTTTGGCAAGTATCGAGTTTCCGAATGCAGTTAATGCACTTTAATATTATTTAATCTTTGTGTTTTGCTTTTATACTTGCAGTTATTATATATTAAGAATATGCATAAAAAATTTATTAAAAAAATATTAACGACTTTTTAGAATAGTATTCATCGTCTTCACTACTATTACCATTATTATTTTTACTTATACCTCTTAGAACTTAAACACGCCCGTCTTTCATAGAGCGGAATGCCATAAGCTTTTATCTATCTAGCTTCCTACCTGTCAAAAATTATTCTAACATATACGCCTTTGTACTGCCAAATCAACAAGAATCTCCATTCCATTCAAAACGTAAAGTTAAAAAAATATGGTATTAAAAAATTTATATTCTTTTAGTTAGTGTCAGTTCTATAGTATTCATTCTCTTATAACTTTTTTTTTTAAATTCTTTTAAGTTTTTCTTCTAATAAACTTCAATTTTCTATACCTTTTCGCTTACTTTCCATACTTGCCTCTAATTTAATGTATATATCTTTTTTTCTTTTGTTACAAGTTAGTCGTAATTCATTGATTAACAAGAAAATTCTGCTCTATCTAAATGGTTTCTATGTTTGGTTTTTTTTTGAACTTTTTCTACTTTTGTTATAATGAGTAATCGACACGCTAAGCCGCAACCGTACAACTCCATAGCACAGACCGCAATATCTTCAGTTTGGAGCTTCTCTCAGTGCAGCACGTGTTTGTCTAACCCTTTATCTGTGTCGGCATCTGTGGTTCAAATTGTCTTACATGTGAATGTATCTGCTTTAAGTATTTTCATTTTTCATTGTTTAGCTATTTTTCTTACTTTGGCTTAAAATCTAACACATTCACTTTAAATTGAATTCTATTGATACCAAAGGCAATCTAAAAACAATTTACAACTGAACTCTATTATATGAATTTTCCTCCGTCCTTCGGTAGTGAACCAGGGACTACTTATTCTTTCGTAAAGTAAAGAAAATTGTCTAATGAGAAGTAATAAAAATAAGTTTACACTTTCCATATATGAAAAGCACTTAATGAAGTTGGAGCTCCTCTTCCATTCGTTTTAGTTTTCTATTCACAAAAAGAGATTAGTTGCATTTGTGAATTAATTACTTACTCCGATACCTTTTTATTTCAATATATGGGAAGATCTTATTCGTATGCTGAAATTTAAAATTGAAGTTTAAAATCATAATGCCCTGAAGTATATATGTGATCTTGTTGATTTCACATGTAATAAATAATATATTTTTAAATGAATAAAAATAAATAAATAAATATTTATAAATATTTAAATATAAATAAATAAAGAAATAATATTGTATATTTTATAATATTTAAAAAAATCGGAACTTGTACGAAGTTACTGGAGATCCAGATTATTGGAGTTATTGGAGATTTTTTCTTTAGTTAAAATAGCACAAAATAAAAATTAACATGACACTAGCTCTCTGCGTCCATCCTTCTGGCATTATTCGTGTATACTAGAACCACAGCATGCAAAGTCTGACCACAAATACCAATACGGTTTGATTTAAAATCATCTTTTTAAAAATATGTTAACAATGTTTGGAGACTCTGCCTCAGGTATAAAGCTTCAAGCAGTCCATAAATTGGAAAATTTACCAACGCAAAAGTTACATACCAGTTTAACTCTATCTGGTATCTCTAGGATCTAATAAATCTCTGCTTTATTTGCAGCCAACTAGTGTTATTTAGTTCCTAACGCAGTGTAGTGCTGCGACCACAATAAATGTTTTGTGATAGCAACTAATGCTTACCGAATAGCAGACTCAAAAGCTTTCAAATGAGAAATATCAAAAAGGAATAGGAGTAGTATTCTAAACTTACATAAACACTTATCAAACCTTTTTAGCATATCTTTTTATGCCGATTTTGTATGAATCTTCTATTGACATTAAAAATGGCATATATTGTTGCAAATTTATATATAGTGCAAATGTCAGATATTGAAAATATCTTGATTAGAACACAAAGTTATTGATTTGTAAATATTTCTGTATTTCAATGATATACAATTGAAAAGTAAAACATTTCATAAAGTAAGATCAATTTAAATTGTAATATAGAGCGAAGGACCTAGCAGTTCAGTTCCTCATTCTTAACTTTAAAATTAATTTTAATGTTAACTCACAAATATATAAATAAATAAATTGTAATATATAAATCCACACTTTACTTAAGTATTCAGTCAGTGCTCAATTTATTTTAAATAAATACGCAAAAATAAACAACAGCCAAAGTACCAACTAACAGCACTTAAATTACCTATAAAGACATATTGCATAAACTTTTTCTTGTTACAAAAAAATTTTTATTTCAAATTGAAAATGCTCACATTCTATATTTTTTGAAAACCTCACTATAATTGATCACGTATATAATTCTTCATTAAATTCAATGTAAAACATGTAACAGCGAAATTTCTCGAATATCTTAACAGCTCATAATAAGTCGTTAAATTTTTTTCTTTAATCTCAAAGAAAGAATTTCTTTTAGCTAATTTTAATTTTCTACTTCAGTGCAAATGGCGCTTAAATATTATACAATAATTTATTCTTCTTTTGATATGATAAGGGCTATTCTATCTCAAATCACATAATTTAACACGATTTTCCCAACTTTTATGTGCTTCCCAAACAATTAAAATGACATTAACTGCCGACTGCACGCAACTTACGCGTTGCTTTGTGTGACTATCTGCAAGATACTTTAAAGACTTTTACTAAAATAATTTTTAATTACGACATGTTCAATTTTATGACATTTAAAAGGTTTTATGATTAACACAAAATCACACAAACCTAAAAGTTTAAATGCTTCAGGCAAAAAGTCATAAAAACTAAAAAAAATCAAATAAAATTCAAAATAAAAAGAAATTATATTTTTTTCTTTTGCCTTAAAAGAAATTAAAAGTTAATTTTTTCGATTTAAACCTTACATTTTCAAAGGTTTTATAAACTTACGTATGCGGTTTAAATATTTTTCGAGAAGAAAAAAAAATAAAAATGGGAAAGTATTTCTCTTTAACAAGTCGAAATAAGAAAAAAGTAAAAAAAGTAAAAGTAATTTTTTCTTTTATGCTCATCATGTGAAAATTGTTTACGGCCTTTTGGAATTTATTTGCTATTATTGTTGCTATTATTATATATAGCCTTCAATGCTTATTTTCTTTAAAAAAAATTTTTTTTTGATTTTCCTATATATTTATGTCTTTATATTTTTGTTCATATAATTTTTCACTATTTTTTTTTTATTTATTGCATGTATTTTTTTTTTTTTGAGAGGAGAAAAATATTTGTCACATCTTTAACACGTTGGGTACAATGCAATAAAAATGAGTTTAATAAATAAGTTGGTACAAGTTCATTACTTTATAGTGTATTATTACTTTTATAAAATATATATTTTAGCTGAAAAAATTTTTTTATTAATATTTAACAAAAGGGAAGTAAAATTAAAACACTTTTATGATGTGAAACTCTTATAAATGCTTGGCTTTGACGGAAGTTGTTACCAATCAAAGCAAACCCTTTTCATTCACAACAAAAGCAGGAAAGAAATTTGATATTTATTTCACGGTGGAAAAAATGGTGGAAAAAATTTAATCTCCATAATGTTTTGTCATAATAAGCAATAAAAGCATAAATTCATATAATATATATAAAAAGTGAAAATAAAACTCATGAGATAATTTTACTATAGACCGTTTTTCATAGGTTCATAAAAAAATTATATACAAACAAATATAATAATATATTAAAAACAAAACGAAGAAATAAAATAAAATGTTTAAAAATACTTTAAAAAAAATAAATAAATAAATAAAAATAAATTTTTATTACAGTTTCAATGCGATTAACTACTATTTTAAATTTTATCAAGAAATTTACTGAAAATTTGAAATGTAAGATATAAAAATTAAATATTGTGCTGACTACAACAGTAAAATAAAAAATTTATGAAGTATTTTATATTATAATTTTATAATTAATAAAATATTCTAAATAAAAATAAAATAAAAAAAACTAGAATCCTAAAATAATAAAATCATTATCTGGAAACTATAAAAAAAGATTTATATTAATTAAATAACGCCTGACAGCAACCATTTAATTGGTATTTTTAATTTTGTTTAAAATAAACACTAATAATTTTTTTTAAATTATGTAAACAATTAGAATTTTTGTATAAAAATAAAATAATTTTTTTTTGTATATTATATAGCAAAAAACGAACATTTTGTAAATTTATACCACAAATAACATTTTTTTAATTAAGAGATTTTTTTTGCCATATATTACATGAAAAATATGTTAACATATGAAATATAAAACAAATAATACACTTAAGTAAATAAATAAATAATAAATAACTAATAATAATAACATGAATACTTTTATAATTTATTTATATTTAAAAAAGTATATAAATAATAATATAATAATATTAAATACACTAAAGTGTTAATTTTTTTAAACATATATATAAAAAAACTATTAAAACATATTTTGTTGTATATAGTAGATGTATTGATACAACATTGATATAACATTAGATAACATTATAATGAGAATATGAGAATAAGAAATAAATAAATAAATATAACTTATCATGCGACACCAATATAAATATCCGTTATAAATAATAGAAAAAATAATATATCAAATATATACAAAAAAAAATTGAATTATAACAATAAAACTTAATTACAATTTATTTAAAGTTTTAATACTTAATTGTAGAAGATAAAAGGTTATTATTATAATTATACAAAAAATAATATAACCAAATAAATACGTCGGATATATTATAAGATAACATTGAATCGCTAAAAAATTATTTCAATTTAATTACAGCATTAACACTTGATTGTTGTAACTAAAAAACTCACTATAAAAGTTATACAATAGATAATATAAATTTATATATATAATATAAATCAAAATCGAATCAATAAACAATAATTTGTTCGGAGCATAAAAGTTTGTTGCTTAAGTCTTTTTTCTAAGACTCTAGTTGGTTTACATTTCCTTGCAATATACATAAAACCTCTTATTTGTTTTTAACTATAAATAAATATAAATTAAATATTTATATAGAAATTTTCACAAGTTTTTAAATTTTTTAATAACTATAATAAATATTTAAATTTTGTACGCAGTGCAGCTTAAAATTTATTTCAAAATGCATACCGGCAGATTCATTTGCAATTTTTTCGTATTATTTTTAAAGTTTATTTTATTGTATATTCATAAATTATTTTTTTTTGTTTTTTAGTACAAACGTGTTTATTGGCATGCCAATTTGAAGTTTAGCAATTTATGTTTTTATACTTAAATAATGTTTAATTTTTTAAAATGTTAAACACATCATGCGTACTAATGTTTCTATTTCAACAGAGACTGAGCACAGATTTTTAATTTTAAACTACTCTGATGTGTAATTTCATAAAAATTAAAACAAAAAATAAAATAAAAATAACAACAATAAACATATGCCGACTTTTATGACAATATAAGTGCATTTTGTGTTAAATTTAACATGAGAGTGTTTAAATATAACTTTTTAAACTAACTTGCATAATTTTTTGCTGGAAGGAATATATAAATATAAAATTGTTTAAAATATTTTTTCAAAATTTTTCAAATCATTTACAATAACATATTTAAAAAATAAGTTAGAATTTTTTAATTATTTATGAATTATAAAATTTTATTATTATTTGTTTATTGCCGTAAACATAGATTGCAAATAAAGTAAA
>NC_051846.1:188669682-188677782 GCF_002237135.1 Teleopsis dalmanni | reverse complement strand
AATAATAATTATAATTATTATAATAATTAATAATTATTATAATAATTAATAATTATAATAATAATTATAATATAATTATAATGATACTCATAATTATAATATAATTATAATAATTTACGAAAACAGATCTTTTATCTCAAGAAAGGGAATAGAGACATTTATTATAATCTGTATAGTATATGTATAAATAAGTTGTAACAAATGAAAGGACCAAGGAAATAGCATTTAATATATAGTGAGCACTAA
Source organism: Teleopsis dalmanni (assembly GCF_002237135.1). Classification (NCBI taxonomy): domain Eukaryota; kingdom Metazoa; phylum Arthropoda; class Insecta; order Diptera; family Diopsidae; genus Teleopsis; species Teleopsis dalmanni. The sequence goes on along the minus strand of NC_051846.1, from coordinate 188,677,536 downwards.
TATATAGGTAAATATAAGTAAATTACAAAAATATTAAAAAATATTTTAGACATTCTTCTCTCAACATGTCAAATAGGCCTTTTAGTACCTCTATCGTAAGTTTACTAAAAAATTGATCATTTTTGTTCTTGAAAGTTTTTAATTCTATAGTGACATAGTGATGCTGAGTAATATAAAAATGGTTTAATAATGAAATGATTTTTTAATTAATATTCTATAGTGCTTTAAGGTTTTCGAATATTACGATGTTCAAACAGCTCAATTATACTTAAATTTGAACATTAGGTACAACCACTTAATATATCCAAAATTATTCGAGCTGTACATTAGTTTTCGAGCTACTTGAAGGTGTCATCTGTGCTCAATATATCTTTTATTTTCGGTTTATATTATAAAAATACGTATTTCAACAAATCTCGAACATCGAATGTTTTATAGTGTTAGAACACTTTCGAGAATATAGTTGAAGATTGAACTTGATTTTCGGTTACAAGAAATCTTAAATCGAAAACAATACATAAACAGTATGTATGTATATTGTCTTTATTCGAACATCGAAATACTTCAATCAGTGCGAATAATATTAAACACTGTGTAGAAAATAGTATAGTTTAAATATAAATTTATGCTGTATATAAAATTTGATCACAATCTTGCAGTCAATAGTTTCAGTTCATATGAAATAATAATTAAAATATATATCTACACATAGTATCTGTTACATTAAAGGCCAGTTATAAACTTACTGTATTATTATCGAATATTAAAATATCATATAATATCGCCCACAAAAAACGCATCGTTTTGTATAAAACTGATATTATGCAATCTGTTTCAAGCCTCTTTACGGTGTGACCTTAAAAGCCAAGCCAAGCCAAGCCAAAAAAACCCTTTTATCATTTCAGTATATAAAAAATGATTGTTTAAAATATGTGTACGTATATATATGTAAAACTTGCTATACATATGCACTTCACATTATTTAAACAAACTCTATATAAAAATTTATACAATACCCTGTAATATGTTAACTTTTCAATTATATCTTATAAGGAATACTTTAGGTGTTAATGTAAATGTTTGGATGCTGTGTGTTAATTACCTTCTCCACCATTACTAAAATTATTTGATTTTAAAATAATTTTAAATATTGTGTTATCTGTTTCTATCTAAATGTCTTCATGTATCTCATGAGATACATGTATCAAGAATGACTTATGAGAATGAATTACGTTTGTTATGAATTAATGTTAATTTGATATAAACTACCAAAGTAGAAAACAAAAAAAAGTATTTAGTTAAGAGATTTTCAGTATAAGTCAATAAGTTTCATCTTATTTAATACTTAAAAATAATATTATTGTTGCATTTAATTATTATCGTTGTAGTTACTCATGTTGTTGTGGTTATTGGCATGGATGCTTTTAGCTGCCATCGTTGTTTACATAATAAGGCGCTGCTGTATGCTGTATCGTCTAGTATCGTTACTCTGTAATCCATTTCATTTAAATATATAAAGTAAATAAAATTCCTTTTTATTGTTTTGCTGCTGATAGCTCAGATACATGTCAACAATTCGTTGCCTTTCATTCTCTATCTTTTCTTTGCGTTCGATTTTTTTCTCTTAATTTTATCTGTCTAAAATATTTGAATACTGTTTTTTTATATCTTTCAGTTCAAGTATCTGAAGATTCTGGTATAGGTTTTTGTTCTTCTCCTTTTTTTATTATTTTCTCTTTTTTTTTTATGACGTCTTTAAATGTTTAAAACTTTTTTTTTATTTATTGCGGTGTAAATAAACTGCCGTCGCCTGCAAAATTTCAAAATACTGTAAAGAAATGGATAGCAATTAAAAAAAAGATACATTAAACTTTGCTACATTTTATATTATTTATTTTTATTTATGTGGTTTTCATTACGTTTTTTTATTGAAGTTTATTTCTTCATATATTTTGCATTCACAAATGCGTTTCATTTAAATGAGGCTAAACAAAAAATTATAACAAAAATTGGCATAAAACTTAAAACTCATTACGCAAGTCAACTTGCAGTTCAAGTTAGCAGATATTCCGTCAGCAGATATTCGAGCAAGAATCCAAAGGAGTTGGGCTACACAAATTTAAATTGCCTTCAAAAAATGTTAATTATCCAACAGCCTTAATTATGATATTTTTAGGTTTATGTAGAAAAACTAAAGCCATTCAAAGCGTATGTGAAACATTTTTTGGTTAATATTTATAAGAAAAAGTATTTTTTTATATATGGTATGTACTTTGTGCTTGGCTTAGGTTGTCATAAAAATTAAATAATTACAGCAATTTATCAAGTAAAATATGAATTAAGAAATTATTATGCTAATGAATAATTAAACTCGTTTTTAACATTTAATTAAATAGAAGTACTACATTAAAATGTATAAAGTATCTCATTCCGCCTATAACTACACAACATATATATATATAATAGATATATACATACTTTAACAACATATGCATATAATAAACACAAGTATTCTCATAATTATTCTATATAATCGTTAGAATATACTTGCGCCCTCTTCAAATTCTATATAAAATTAGTTAAATGGAAGTACTACATAAAAATGCGTATATATAAATTAATTAAATAATATATAAATATAATAAGTATATATGTAATATATATACATACATATAATACATATTATGTATATATATTATTTCAACAGAAAATACATATAATGCATATATCTATTTTAAAATCATATCCATATAACATATATCCATCCTAACAATTATTCTATAATAGTTCAAATATACTTACAGTCCTCTTTAATTTTTATACAAAATTAATTACATGAAAGTATAGCATTATTATTTAAGTAATGGGCTATAAAAGCACCCCGACCTAAAAGATCTATTGTGGGCCTAAAGGCCCAACTAGGACAATTTTAGACTATTTATAAATCTTGTAATTGCTGTGGGCCCAATTTTACCTATTTGACTTCGCACTAAGTTCCCGCTTCCAAGGAAATCGAGTCCACGTCTTGCCACCGCTGGGCAGTTGCATAGAACATGTTCAGATGTTTCCTTCTCCTCATGACAGAGTCGACAGGAGTCACTTTCTACAACACCTATAATCTTTATGTGGTAATTAAGTCTACAGTGTCATGTAAGAAGTTCAGTGTAGATTTTAATATCGTTTCTGCTAAAGCCAAGGATAGCATCAACTTTGATGTGATCAGGATCAATGAATCTCTTTGACTGTCGCATGCCTGTTTGGGCTCTCCAGTGTTCAAGTAGATGTTGTTTTTCCCGTTCACATAATAAGCTATTTGTAAATCATAGCATAAAAATGCATGAAGTATATCAGTCAGTCTAGTAACTAAAGATTAGCAGAAAAGAGTAGGAAATCCAGAAAATGTGAAGTATTTAACTGTTATCGTCCTGTTATCTAGGACGATAAAACATCGATTTGGAAAAATTAAGACTTTTCTGGATACAGCCAAAGTGAAAGAAATTTCGCAGTAGTTCTGAATGAAACGGAATACAAAAGTCCATCAATGGGCATAATGCCACTAAAGTTCAAGTGCATTAAATACCGATACTAACCTGTTATCTACTCTAACAACATATACATATAATTTTTCTATGACAGCTTAGTGACACTTAAAACCATTTTGTTTTATGAACAAAACAATTTAAATAAACTTCTACTACATATAAAAGTATAAAATATCTCAGTGATTTCATTATTTATTTCAATAGGTGATGAATTAATATTTTATATATTATTAATTTATTTATATATTTTAAAAATTTTATAGAAGAAGTAAACAGCCGTCACATTATCTTCGCCCTTAACAGAAGTCGTTACTCCAAGCTGATGATGAAATGGTTTGAAAGTCAAAATGAAGCATGCATTTTATTTTGTTATATACACAATAGATATCTAAGGTAAACGGAATAATAAACCTATAACCCATAACATATTATTGTTATATATACATATATACAACAGTGAAACTCCGAAGGAGATGATCATTGATCATTGTATATGATACATATAGTCAATACATTTGCAGTTACACAAAGCAAAGCTAATCTTTATATATATGTATGTACGCACACCTATATCTCTCATATTAACGTATATTCGAAGTGTTATTTATTACTATATTAAAAAAGAAAGTTAAAACGAATAAGTGCCTAAACAATCATTAAGTTGTTAATCGTATTTACCATCAATTGTAAATGCAATTTTAAAGATTGTGATTATTTTCAGTTACTTGCGAAGTCCGTCAGTTGAAAAGAAATATTAAAAAATCGCATACCGGCGACACTAGTGTTTGTCACCGAATATATAATGAGTATGTTTACATCAGATAAGACTTCTAATACCATTTCTTAATAATACTTCAATATATTACAGTCTAGGTGAGTCATTTCTTAAGCACATTTTAAAAACACAACTAAAATCACACTTCATTCCAGAAGCGGGGAACATCATTTGATAAATATCTATATTTAAAGTAAATAAACTATATAAAAATAACAAATCTACGTTATTCATGGTATTTGATAAATGACAAAGAAACAATTATTATCAAAAGGCAGATTTAAAGATTTTTTTGTTTAAATTGAATAGCTCTAATGTGGGCTTCACAATATTTTTATTTACTAAAAATATAACAGACCGTTATAGACAGTTTTCTAAATAACATAGTAACAATCCACAAAGACAAAATGTTTTTATCTTACTTAACTGTTCTGTTACTTCAGTCACTTATTATCTGTTAGTTTTGACCCGCTTACTTATAAATTAGATTAGAGTATTTAGAAGTGTCGAGTTCACGCGTACCTAGTATTATAGAACATTCGGCTTGTGAACTAATTTTATTCGATAGGATGCATAACAAACATAAATGAAGGAGTTACAAAAATATCATGGCACTAAATTACAAAAGAAACCTAGATAAAATTGACATTTTTTCACTTTTTTGGTGCAATTAGCTGGCACTTTCATCTTTAGTTATTTTAACTTGTATCTGTATTTAATCTAATTTGAGTGCTGACAATTTCCATGAGGGAGTTTACTTGTTAATTTTTATTAAATTAACTTTTCAGAATAAACACTATAGAAGTTGTGGAAATTTAGATGAAATGAAAGTTTTTTTCTGCGATTAGGTTAGGTTAATGTGGTAGTCCAACTCGCTTGAATTCTACAGATATATATTATTTTATTATCAGTATAAAAATTGTGTAAATCTAGATCAAAAAGAAAAGTTCTTTTTTTTTGTGATCAGATTAGTTCCAGGCCATAGGAATAGATTCACAGATTAGATTAATGTGACAGTTCAACTCCATAGGCTAAATAGGCTAAAATCTAAAAATAGATTTTAAGGGGAGTGATTGTTTAACAGTTTACTGGATTGCTTATCGGTGACAAACGAAAATCGGTTAGGTTATTTCTTTCTTAACAAGTTTATTACGCATGTATTATTTGAAATGAGAATAATCGTTGATAATGGGAACCAAAAAGGTATCTACTGATTTTAGTCACTGCAACCAGCTTACCAACTAAAGTAGAACACAAAATAAACTGAGTACCGACTTCCAGAAAGTGAAACACTACGACCATGATTGATCTTACTGTTTCTAACTAAACAATGTGATGGAAGCTAAAATGTCAGTTTTGGAGGACATCCTAACTTCAGACAAGGATAGGACCTCGGTACTTAGCAGTTTCTCTTTTACCCAGATGAAAGCTAAATAGTAACATAAAATGTGACAAGAACTCTTATCCAATTCCAAACAGAGACAACATTCTGTCTACTCAGAATTCATTTTCTTAAGATAATGCCAAAAAGCTCAGTTCCATTTTATTGAACTGGGGATAGGGGATGTCGTGCCAGTAGTAATTTCTTTTGGCTACAGACTATTTTTCTATCGGAGACCTCATTGTAGACCACAATAAGACTTCGGTCCTTAGTGGATGATCGAGCCTTTAAAAGATTATTTGCTAACTCGTTGCAGATAATTTCGGTAATTTCAATATCAATGATGCACAACGCACTATCGCAAAACTTGGAAGGTCAATTGTCGAAAATATCGATAAAATCATGTCAATTATTGAGTGAGATCGTCATGTAAGCAATGTTTTGATTGCCCAAGAGCTAAACAGTGCACAAAAAACCGTTTCTTATGTTGAGCCTTTTTCGAGTTAGTGCATCTGTACATGATAGCTGGGGGTTACTGCAGAGTCCCACCCATCTCACTGACAAATTTGAGTATTCCTCATAATCTTCGTGATTATTCAATAATTGATCTAAGATCTGCGTACCGCCACGTGCGGCTAGTGATTACTCTGAGATTAGATAGTGCTAAGTAGGGCAGCCTGTTGGTTTTCGCATATAGCTTCAGAGCTCTGTCCCTTATGTATTTTTTGACCGGATCTATTCTAAGGTCTCTTAGCATGTCATTCGTGCGGATGTTTGAAACCATTTGAATAAGGCTTGATATAAAAAGAACCTCGATATCAATTAGCATTATCTATATGGCAGAGTGCCCAACCCATCTATTATATAGTTAAAGAAAGAACACGCAATTAAAATTAACAGTATTAACACTACAACAACGTTTAATTTACCAAAAAAAAACAAAGAAATATTTTTTCAATTAATTTACTGCATATTTAAGGAAAATTGAATTAAAAAATTAAATTGACCTTACTCTTATATTGATTAAATTAAACATGCATCTAACATAAACCAGCATTACTCATAACAAAAGAAAACAACGTGTTGCCAGCTAATGTAGAATTTAGTTAAACGATATCTGATTTAATAAACAAACTTCAAAGACGACAATGAGGAAAATGAGGAAAATGTATCTAATTGAGAAATCTGTAGAATGTTGGCCATACGGAAGGCCTACTTGAAAAATTTCATTGTGTTTCGTTTTAATAAAAACATATGCCAACCAGAGCAGACGTAATGAGTCAAGTAATTTAATTATTTTTTGGAAAAACATCTTCACATCCATTGCAAAATAATTCTGAATCGGTTTTACAACAACTTCCTTTGTCTGATTTATTTTCTTTTTTTGGAAAATTTGCCAATATTTACGCATTCTCAATAAATTTTACGACTCGCTGGCGCATATCATAAAGCAATTAAGTTTGTGTTTTCAGAGATGAGATTTCCCTTTCTTGTCTCAAGTGTGTTTACATATGTATGAATCTTTCGGAAAACCTTCAGTTTTTTGTGAGTTCGGTATCGGACTATAGAGCTACTGCGCAACCAGGTAGGTAAATAGTAAATAGTAATTTCTTAATTGTAGTTTTATGATCTCTTGCACTTTCTATTATATCTTAATATGACCCGAAAACAGCGATTTCAAACGTTTTTTAATTTATTTCGCTTTTAATGTTAGACGATAGACGATAGACAATAGACGAGTTCGTAGAAAAAGAATATTAAAGTGAAGAATAGAAAAGTTTAATTTTCACAGACAGTTAATGAGTTCATTTGCACATTGCGCTAATTTTTATATTTTACTTAACTTTCGAATCTAGAGCTGCTCATCAGATATTGTACTTATAACCGCTAGACAAGAATAAAGTTGTTTATATTTTATTTAATGAATAACATTTTTGAAAGTTATATTGCACTTCTTCTCATTGAGAGATCTCAATTAAGTAGTTTCTTCTAATATTATGTTGCTTTGAATCCAATAGATTTGGTAAATAGCCCCTAGAGAGTTACTGAATCAATGATTTTGATTCAAACTGTATTTAATTAATAGTTCGTATAATTGAAAAAATCTTATTGAGAATTGAAAAAATATTACAAATGTGTAGATATTTTATGTTCTT